>NC_134434.1:5454545-5757575 GCF_030867145.1 Opisthocomus hoazin | reverse complement strand
AACAAAGCTTTTCCTTCTTTTCTCCTCCTTCTCTAACACTTCTGATTCGAGGTTTTTGGTTAGACGTCCTGCTCTTGCCCCCTACTCTGCCTCCAGTTCTCTCTGGGAACCAGCCACTTGCAAACCTCTGCCTGTAGCGGAAAATCTGCTTTTCTGTCAAACCCTGTTTTGATTGGAAAAGTTTTAACAATAAATCAGTGTGGATGGTGATGGGCACAGAGACCAGAGCGACATTTAGGTAGGAAAAGCAGCACACGGCAGCCCCAGGGGATGGCTTCAATATTGCTGGGGGAGAGGAAATAAAAATACATGGAGCAAGCGCCTGAAGAAGGAACAGGTCAGAAAAGAGTTAAGGAAGAGCGGAGAGGCAGGAGTTAACACAAAAATAAGCAACTCAGCGAAGGGTTACACAAGAAGAGGCAAAGGGCAGGAGGATGGGGAGGAACATGCCTCATGTTTCAGGCGTCCGCTCTGTGCTGGTTTCAGGCATTGCCTGCAAACCCCCATCCTGTGAGTAATCCTCCCCCATGTGAATGGATTGCACTGATTTCAGTGGGACCACTTGGATGAGAGAGGGAAAAAAAAGAAGAGGGAAAAAAAGAGAAAAAAAGCCTTCATGATGAGTAAGATTTACAGAATCAGGCTCTTGGAGGGCGGGCTGCAGAGCACAGAGCTCTCTTTTGGACACCACATAAATAAATAGCGATGCTGCTGCTTCCTTCCCTCATGAGGTAATGCCTCGGCACAGCTTGTCCAAAGCTGCCGTGGTTATTTTTACAGCCGTATCTGTCTGGGGTTGTCTACTCTCCCCAGGCCGGGCTGCTGCGAGGGCTCTGCAGCACGGATGTTAGCTGTGTCCCCATGGACATGCGTGATGTGCCCAAGGTTACAGAGTAGACAAGTGTCGGAGGAGCTTGGAGTCACCAGCCCTTGGTCCAGGGCATCACCGGGATAAACCCCTGGCTGATGGCTGATAGCTCCCTCCGACACGCCGCGGGATAAATCCTCGCTGGGTGTAGGGATGTGTTTTCTGCCACTGGTCCCCAACGATTTCCTGCAGCACAGGACACTGCGAACCCAGGACGACTGCCTTGGGCAGCAGCACTCCGACTCCGTGAACACCTGACCCCATTTTGACTTTTCTATCTTCCAGAAAACTCTCCAAATCAGCAGCAGCTCAACCCTCCTGGCGTGGGGAGGCAGGAGGGGGTCTAAGCAGCGTCTGCAGATGTACATTTGCCGTCCCTGTCCCAGAGGAACTGAACTAGTGCCAACAATTAGGAGCAATTAAAGGCAATTTGCAGTTCCCTGGCCAGTGCAAGCACTTGCAGCCAGCAATTACAGGCCCTTCTCCTTCCCCAGCCACAGAGTAGCTGAGCTGCTGGCGGTTAATGCTGATTTTCCCAGTACAGTTCAAATTCCTTTGGGTTGTAACCCCAAACTGAGGAAAGATTGCACGAGAATCGCAGTGGGGGTGTGACTGGTGCGAACACCCCTTTGGCATCCTCACTGCCTTGTTGATAGGGTCGGTTTGATTCACAAAACCTGTTTTCACGTCCAGATTTCCTCAGGTGCAAGCGCTTGTCCGTCACCCAGCACGGTGCAGAGCACCAGCAGTCCCCTGCGCTGAGCAGAGCGGAGACCACGAGGCACCAGAGCTGAGAAAACCTCACTGAGCATGAAAGGAGGGTGCCATGGCCACCACGGCAGAGAATAAAGGGGAGAACAGCTGATTTCTCCTCTGTATCTTCACGTCTTGCTTGAAAGAATCACTCCATAGAGGTGGATGCAATGGTGTGGCTGGGAGAGGGGCAAACAGGAATGACTTTGGTGCAAGAAAATGGTGTCTGTAGTCTGTGTTAGTTCCCGCAGCATCAGGAGGAAGGAAAATAACTGTTGCGATTTAATTCTTTCAGAAAGTCTTTAAGAGAAATCTTTCATGAATATCTGGCAGAGATGACCAGGAATTGCTGGTGAAAAATGAAGTTCTTTTGTGCTTAGAAACCTGGCCATGGAGGAGAAAACAAAGAGCAGGAGTACATGGTGAGGTTGTAATGGGGAATGAGGGAAGCAACGGGGGTGCCTCTGCCCACAAAATCGTTTTTTCTTGTATAGTAACCACGACCTGGAAAGCAGGGAGCTAACAGCATTTCTAAGTGACCACCTTCAGCTTGACTAGTCCAGACGTGAGGAGACAACATAGGTCTTCTGCAAGACTGACCCAAACTGGCCGAATGGGTGAGGGGATAGCAGGCAAAAACCAGTGCGCAGAAGGAGGCGTAATTGGAAGGAGGGAACAGGATGGCTCATACATGCTGAAGGGTCCCAATTAACTGCAACCACTCCAGGAAAAGATCTAGGAGTCAATGAAACATCTGGCTGATTGCAACGGAGCTCAGAAGAGCAACAAGATAGTGGGTTGTATTATGAAAGGGGTAGAGAGTAACACTGAATATAATATCATGACACTATAGAAATCAATAGTACGTCCTCAGCTGGGAAACCGGAGTGAAAGGCATGGAGAGACACCCATCCGAGGGCGGTGGAAAAGATTAGAAATGCCTTGCCAAGAGACGGTGGAGGGCTGCCAAGTAATGCGCAGCGCCCAGAAGGTCAGACAGGTGCTCCTCTTCACTGGTCCTTAAAATACAGGAACAAAGGGACATTCAATGCATTTAAAAGGCAACCTTTTTCAGTGATAAAAGGAAATGCTTCTTTGCACCGCACGTAATTAACTCGTAGAACTCATGCTACGAGACACCATGGCAAAGGCCCAACAGGATTAGATGGGCCTATGAATGAGAACATCTGTAGTTACATTAGCTGGGATTAATATATATACGGATATAAGCACTCCAAGCCAGCTACTAACTGCCTGTAGTTAGGAAAAGATTTCCCCTGGGGGCACGCTATTGCAAAACTGTCTGTCGTAGAGTTTTATATCTCTGTCTGAAGCTTCCAAGACAAGCCACTATTATATGCACAAATCTGCTGAGGCAGAGCATCATCCGCTCGAGCACAAGCAACAACGCATTTCTGTGCTTCAGCTGAGATTGGGCTGGTTTGGGACGAAAAACACCTGAAAGCAAATCTTAGGACTGTGCATGAAAGGATTCAAAATGCCCTGGAAAAGTGGTTGAACGTGCTGGGATGTCTCTGGCCCACTGCAGGTCGGTAAATAGCATGACAAAAACGCAAATATTTTTCCACCCCTGAATTTCAGTCGGAGGTATTCCCGGCTGCTAATCTTCCCCCACACGTGTGTGCTGAAAGGTAAACAGAAGGATGAATCTCCAGGCTTAGCTCTCTTCAAGTGTGACGTCTTTTCAGCAGGCACCTGAAAAGACCTGCATTTTTTGAGAATTAACATCTTCCTGTTGTCGGGGAAGCTGTTTCCTTGGGACGTTTTCAGGACGATGAAAAAGCCAGTTGACTGAACAACAGAAAAAGGCTTGATTTCATGGGGTGCCCAGATTTCCTCTCGTCACACTGTATCTGCAGTGAGAACACACGTCGCAGGGCTTCCAGATTTAAAAGCCCAAAGCGTGACGGCTTTACCTTACGCCGTCCAACTAAGCAGCAAAACAGTTATGTGATAAACTGGAAAAAAACACCTTCATTTGTAATAGTCATTGATGAAGGTTTCTGAGAAAGAACCTTCTCCAGGAAATAATGCTCGGTTTGAGGTACGAATTCAAGTCCCAAGTAGCCAATCTGCGCTTGCTACACATTTATATTTAACCATGTTTTTAATGCTTTTCCAGAATCATGGCCAAAATTACCTCCCTTTGGTTGCTTTCCTTCTTTCCTCCCAAGACTCCAACTGGAGTAAAAAATGTAGCTACAGAAGTTTTCTTATGGAAAAAAAAATCACCAAATTCCAGCTTTGTGTGTGGACGCTTCGATTCCAACCATACTTTCAACAGAGAAATGTCAAAACAGTGTAAATTTGCCTGTTGCTTCAGCAGTGCAGCCCATGTCATCCTGCTGCGACAACCAGATTTCACATGGTCTTGTGTTTTAGCATTTAGAGTCACAGTTCGGATACCATTATTTAAGCAAGCTCTTTTGTAGTTGCAGAGTCATGTTTTTCCTGCTCCACTGTCTTTAGTAACTTGGGTTACTAAAGTCCCGATTGAAGTGAAAACGTCTACCCAGGGAAAGTAAAGTGTGAGAAACTCCTGGGGTCGGTCCAGTTGTCCCCCTGTTGCTGCAATCCATCTCAGTGGTGACCCCAGCCTTGAAGCCGTCCCAAAGACCTGACCTGGGCAGGCTTTTTTCCACAGGTTTTTTTCGGCTCCTGTGTTTGGGGAAACCATTCAAAACAAGCGGTGCTCCTTCCTTTGGAGACCTACTCTGGTTATTTGTCTGTAGGCAAGGAGAGTCCTGACCTGATATCTGTTCACTTGAGTGGTGCAGAGAGGTTTATGCTGGCTATGGGGACAGGATCCCGCAGGGATGAGCGAGACCGCTTTTGATGGCAGAGCGTCTCCGCCATGGGTGGCTTGTCCTGCAAATCCCACAGATTTACAGCACGGGGAAGAGAAACTATGGTATTCAATGTGTAACCACCCAGTCTGGCCCTAGCTAGTTTGCTAATCAGAAGCAGAGGTTGAAATGTCTCTGTGTTAACTCTGAATACTAATAATGGCTTTAAATATTAACTGTTAACTGCTTTGCAATGAGATCGTCAGCTTGTCTGTGATATTGTGAACTGGATTTAGTTCTCCAAAGGATCATGTTCACACACAATGTCCCTCAGCACATTCTCCTGGAGATTTAAAGGTTTCTTGCCAGCAGAAAATGAATTCCCTCTTTTATCAGGCAAAGCCAAATAATCTCTTGGTGTTTCACAGTGTCCCTCCTTCTGCGCCGTTTCTCAGGGCTCTCCCATTTCTTCCTCCTGAACTGGCACTCAGGGAAGCCAAGGGCTCTGACGCCCTGTGGTTTGGGCCAAATTTCACAGATTAGACCTTGTCTTTGTCTTCTCCACAACGAGTAACAGACGGGGCCCACAATGCCTCCACTGAGCAGGAGTTGCCGCTAATCCGGAGGTGGCTTTGAACCACGGTAATAAAGCCACTTTTTGGGCAGGCGTGCTATGGGCAGGCATTAGTGACACAGACAAGAAGACAATTATGGCAGCACTTTCCAAAATGCTTGAAAATCCTCTCGTTAAAAAATTGTTACAAATCCCCCCATCATTTTGGCCCTCCGTCTTTGGGGTGATTGCAGTGGAGCCGGAGAAGGCTCCAGGGAGCGTGATGGGGATGCTGAGATACGCAGGGATGCATTTTTTAGCCTGGCCTCTGAGGAAAGGAGATTCCTGCAAGTTTATTTTCCCACTAATAATATTTCAATCAAATCTGGCAGAGGAGCAAAAGTCTTAGAGCTAATGAGGTTGCCACAAGCCTCACAAAATGAGGCAGTTGGGTGGATGAGATAGAAACCTTAGAAAAACTCAGCAGAGGGGCATCCCTTTGGTGCGCACAGCCCTTATCAGACACTAAAGCATCCACAGTGGAGAGAACCCCCCTAACATCCCAAGTGCCCCTAAAAATTGAGAGTTCCCAGGGCGCAAATCCAGGCCACTGATTTGTGATTCTCTGAGAAGTGTACGTCTAACTGGAAAATGTCTTTCTGAGAAAAAAGTTTTTTCGTTGTAGTGTGCTTAAAATCAGAACAGGGCACATGGGCGGAATTTTGTTCTGATATTCTGTGTTCTAATACAGAGAGAGCCCAGCGGAGGGCTGCAAGGATGATGAGGGGATTGGAGCATCTCTCCTATGAGGAAAGGCTGAGGAAGCTGGGCTTGTTCAGCCTGAAGAAGAGAAGGCTGAGAGGGGACCTTAGAAATGCCTCTAAATATCTGCAGGGTGGGGGTCAGGAGGACGGGGCCAGACTCTTTCCAGTGGTGCCCAGCGACAGGACAAGGGGCAACGGGCACAAACTGAAGCCGAGGAAGCTCCAGCTGAACCCGAGGAAGAACTTCTTCCCTCTGAGGGTGACGGAGCCCTGGCCCAGGCTGCCCAGGGAGGCTGTGGAGTCTCCTTCTCTGGAGATATTCCAGCCCCGCCTGGACGCGGTGCTGTGCAGCCTGCTCTGGGTGACCCTGCTTGGGCAGGGGGTTGGACTGGGTGACCCGAAGAGGTCCCTGCCAACCCCCATTATTCTGTGATTCTGTGATTCTGTGATTCAGGACCTGAGAGCCTGGAGGACTTTTCACTCTTGAGAACTGATCTGGAACAGGAAATTTTCTCAACAGTGTGCAAATATTTACGGGAAAGGCGAATTATTCCTTTTCTTTCCTCTGTCTCAGAGATATGTGAACATTTGGCTACACAAATGAATTCAGCAACTTTTGTTCTTAGTCTGAGACCTGTGACAGAGAGCTGGATTTTAGTTTGCTTTTTTTTTAATAGGGTGCAAATTCCCCTCTACTGTGCCGCACCCTGACGCTTCTGAAAAACCACGGTCCAAACCGGCACTTTAGGGATTGCTTATGGATGTATTTCTGCTGAAAACACAAACCCAAACAGTTTTGAAGGTTGTCGGCCCCAAATGTAGCCAGCAAAACTCCTCTCGGGCACCGTCATTGCAAGGATGGGATTTTACACAAATGCAGAGCTTCCGTCTGGGAATCAAATTTTCCTAATAAGCTAGATCATCCAACATCTGACATGGATTTGGGATTCTGCCGTGAGCTTTATCTCCCCTCTGAAGGTGTTGAGAGGAAGGTTTCCAGGCTGCAATGAAAAGCTCAAGGTCCTTCAGAGGCTCCCTTGTTGAGCCGCCTCCATGGCACCTCTTCACTCCCTGGAGTCAGCAGAGCATCTCGCCCTGACCTCTGTGAGCCCCACATCGTGCTGGCAGTTTCTGTCATGGCTTTTACCCTTTCTGGGGGCTCTTTGTGTGGTTTTTCAGCTCATCCTTCTGTGGGGCTGTTCCTCCCTCCTACGTTAAAAATGATGAAGGTGTCCCATTGCAGCAGAGTTGCATTTCTAGCAAACACCAAGCTCACTTGGTGCCACCCTTCTCCAGAAAGGATGTGATTTGGGTCCTGGTTTTACTCATCTGGGTGGAAGAAGCAACCGGTGAGGGCTTTTGTTGGAAAGCATCTGTGGGAGTGCACCCTTTAAGCGCAAGTTAGTCCCCTATGGATTCGGCAAAGTCCAAAAGATGCTGCTAGAAGAGACGGGAGCTTTGCCCAAAAGGGCTCTGGAAGTGCCAGCATGCCTTCGTGGAGGAGAATGGGGGGCCCAGGCTAAGAAGCAGCCCCCGTCCCTCAGCACTGCCGTGGAGCTGGGGTGCACGGCGCCTGCCCAGCCCAGCGGCCCCAGGAGTCCGGGCTTGCAGGGGAGTCAAATCGTGCAGTAAAACACGCCTGGGTGGGAGCGATACGTGAAATTATTGACTTCCCTGCAGCTTGAAGACAGCTGCATCTTAAGGAAATTTTTGGCATGGAGGTGACTTTGCTCCGATCTTATCATCAGGCACAAACAAACCTCTCTCTCTGCTTTTTTCCTCTGTTTTCTTTTTTTTTTTTTACTTCTTTAGAGACCTTCTAAGCCAATGTCTGAAGACTGTAGCTACCAGAGACCCCCGGCATATGCAATTCATCTGGGATGCGGAAGGCAGAGCCTCCTTGCCCACCACGATGCCCCTTGGTGCTCTGCCAGCGCCCGGGGCACCTACCAGTCTCCTGTGCTTGCTCCAGGCATCCAGGTTTCAATTGCGGACTGCCTAAAATACACTCCACTGAAAGAAAATATCTGTTTAAATGCTGCTGTATGCTGGGAGGTGGCTCTGATCCCAAGTCAGAGAGAGAAGAAGGTCACTGGGGAGTTTCTGAGAAGACCAGACAGCAGGATTTTACCCTCATTCCAGTTATTTTGCAAAGGAGAACTAACACCAATGCTGGAGCACTTTCGGAGGGAGATATGCAGAGGAGCAAGAAGTACAGCCACTTCAGATCCCTGGTGGCTACAAGCATTTAACTAGAACCTGATGTTTGTGGTCCCTAAATGTGTGCCCCAGTGCGTGGCACCATCCCCGTGCACCACGTGGAGATGGTGGAGCTGCCCTGGGCTGGGGCAAAGGGCTGTGCATAGCTCCGATGTTTGGTTTGTTCTTTGCTGATGGCTCATGTAGATCAGACTTAATTAGAAAGTCTTTGGAACTGGCAGGCATGCATGGAAAGGAGAGCAGGACGAAGGCTGGCACATGGAGCCCCATCTGGCTTGAAGCAATCAGAAAGTGTCCCCGTCGCTGGGTTTGCCACAGGAATATTCCACCGATGCGATGCAGCCAACTCTTCCTGCACCGGCTCGTGCAGAAGTGGCTGCTTAATTTGACGTCGCTGCTCACATATCATTAAAATCATGGATGTTTAAAAGCTGGCATGGCCAGGTAGATGTGTTGTGTTGAGCTCAAGTCTTCATTTTAAAAAAGAAATCACTCCTTTTCCACGTTTTCACACTACAAACTCAAAACGGTTCAAGAGTTTCTGTAATAATCAAGTCCCTTCTTTGCTTTGGGAGCCCTCCAGCCCAAGGAGGTGAACGGTGCAGCTCTGCCCTGGGCCACAGAGGTGCTGTGGAGGTGGTGACACTTGGTGGCAGTGGGACTCCAGCCTCCTGCACTGCCCCAGGACACTTCCCCGCAGCGACCCGTGTGCATGGGACAGCTTAAAGCTGCATTTCTAGAAACGTTCTCCGACTGGTTTTTGTGTGCCTGGGGCTTGCTGATGACAAGTTTTAGATGCAGAGACCATAAATCAGTGCTCAGCACTTAGAATAATATCAATACAAAGAATTATGGGCCTTAGGGAAAGGGGTGACTGAGGCACAGCCACTAACAAATGCAGTGTAGAAATACAGCTAGGAAATTGTTCCTGCAGCAGTGGAAGAGCATGCCCTTAAGGAGAAAATAAAGTCTGTGTTTAGCGGATCAATGCCTTGAAAGTCTGGACTTTTTCGAGAGATGTGATTTCTCAGAGGTAACCAAGCCTTGCTACAAGAACTCGATCCAAGCCCTGCCAGCACCACAAGTTGGCTCATCTCTCACTAAACAGTAGCTCCAGCTCGTCTTCAAAGAGGAAGAAAAGGAGAAAAGGAAGGGATGGAGGCTTGATAATTAAGGGCAACTCCCTGGGGGGATATCATAGAAAGCATTGCCTTGGACTTTGACTTCTGAAACCACAAATGAGCTGAACTAGTGATGGGCGTCAAAGTGAAGTTGCTCTGGGAGAGGAACATCTCTCTTAGGATGCACTTCACCTCCTCCTGAGGTGGACACCAAGGGTAGATCTCCTGCACTGATGCTCTACAGTGATGGGCTGCCTGCAGAAATGGGACGGAGGGTGTGTGACCCAACCATGTGGGATACTCGCTATGGACAAGGCAAGGCTGGGGACAGGAGCCCTGCCAGGAGCCACCACTGGTGGCTGTCCTGCCCCAGGGAGCCCTGATTTAAGGGGTTTCAGCCAGGTCCTGCTTAGGTCTTTGGGATGTGTTAGCTGTGAGCTCGCCTGACCCCACTTCGCTATGGATGGGGAACTGGGGTGGCAGGGGACATCTCTGAGGCTGGAGGGATGCTGACCACAACTGGAACCTGCAGAGATGCACCATGGGCTGATCTTCCTGTCCTACGACTGGGACATGGCCCGTGGGACACCAGTATGCTGGTGGCAGCCAGCCCGTCCTTAGCCTCTACTGTCTACCATGGGGTTCACCCCATCTGCCTCCTGCACCCCAACTTCTCGGTGGGGCTCCAGGCAGCTGGAAGAGGCTTCACCTCCCCTGGCTTCAGCCTGATGGAAATGAGCTCCATGCTCTAAGCTGGTCATGCAGCTCCCTCTATAGTCAGTGGAGAGAGACGGGGGACTGGTCCCACTGTCCCTGTCACCAGGGCCCCTGCTCTCCTCTCCAGGCAGCACAAGGAGCCGAAGGGTTCAGCTGTGCCAACCCCCTCCCCAGTCGCCCCAGTGCCTGCAGCTGGGTGGGGAGGAAACCTGCTTCTGCACCCATGAAATCAAGGAGCGGAGACTGAGCCCATGGGGACGTGTGCTCACCCTCTGCTTGAACCCAAGCTGTCTCCAAAAAGCAAATGTCAAAATCTTGAGCCTTTGCGGGTCCAAGCCGCGACGGGCAGGCAGGCTGGGAGTGGGTTTTTTGTTTGCCCAAGCCAGTAAGTGCAGATGGAAATTCTGCCAGGCTCGACACGGGCACAGGGCTGCAACAGCGCAGGGGAGGCAGGTGATCCCATTTTTTTACCAAAACACTGAGTCCGAACGAATGTGACCTCTCCAGGTGCCAAGTCCTGCCCCTGCACAAGGGGTTTACGCTGGCAGCCTCAGCGCAAGTGCATTCATAACCTGTATCATTTGTCATCTTTTCATCAGAAAGTGTGTAAATCCTTTCCCTGAAGCGCGGAGCTGGTTCACTGCCAGGCTATAAAATCCTGCAGAGTCTCTGTTCCAATAGAATTACATTAGTGCCAATAATCTGGCAAATATCAGGAGTGAATTTAATCAAAAGAACTAACACCGGGGCCCTGATTTACAGCGGCCCATGACAGGGCGGAGCGGACGGAGGTTTGCAGGACCCAGATGTGGAATTTCACTTGCAACATCATTTGGAGCAGAGGGAAAGCAGAAGGAATGGGAAGCAGGGCTTCAGCGTTTGGGGAGCTCTTCACGCTTTCACAAAAATCGGTGAGGAAGAGGCACAATTTGTCCTTGGTTTGAGTTTTACAAGACGAGCGTGTGAAATTTCTCATGCCTGGGTTTTTGTTGTTTCTCGGGACAGCCCACACACCTAATGGGTGTGTGCAGGACCAGGGTCTGGAGGCATCTGCCAGAGCAAAGTGCATCCTACTCCAGCGCCCGTTGGGATGAGCCCATACATCCCCCTTGGCAGAGGACCACTACTACCATCAGCCTCCTCCAGCCCCAGAGTCCCTGTCTGGGGCCACGCAGAGATCAGTTGTGTGGTCTGACGTGGCTCGGGGTAATCCCAAACACAAGTACAGGCTGGGCAGAGTGGCTGGAGAGCAGCCCTGAGGAGAAGGACTTGGGGGTACTGGTGGATGAGCAGCTCAACGTGAGCTGGCAATGTGCGCTGGCAGCCCAGAGAGCCAACCATACCCTGGGCTACATCCAGAGCAGCGTGGGCAGCAGGGCGAGGGAGGGGGTTCTGCCCCTTTACTCCGCTCTCGTCAGACCCCACCTGGAGTCCTGCGTCCAGCGCTGGAGCCCCCAACATCAGGAGGACAGGGATGTGTTGGAGCAGGGCCAGAGGAGGGCCATGAAGATGATCCGAGGGGCTGGAGCACCTCTCCTTCGAGGACAGGCTGAGGGAGTTGGGGCTGTTCAGCCTGGAGAAGAGAAGGCTCCGGGGTGACCTCAGAGCAGCTGCCTGTGCCTGGACGGGCCAACAGGAAGCATGGAGAGGGGCTTTTCCCAAGGGGGTGTAGTGATAGGACAAGGGGGAACGGCTGTAAACTAAAAGAGGGCAGATTGAGATTAGAGATTAGGAAGAAATTCTTCCCCATGAGGGTGGTGAAACACTGGCCCAGGTTGCCCAGAGAAGCTGTGGCTGCCCCCTCCCTGGCAGTGCTCAAGGCCAGGTTGGATGGAGTTCTGAGAAACCTGGTGTGGTGGAAGATGTCCCTGCTCATGGCAGAGGGGTTGGAACCAGATGATCTTTAAGGTCTCTTCCAACCCAAACCATTCTACAAGTAATGAGTGTCCCTAGGTTCTCCTGACCACCCACCCGCAGCAGCCTCAGCCCTCCTTCAGCTCCCAGCTCCAGCCTGGCAGGCTCTGGTGTGCACCCAGCGTTGCCACTTCGTGCAATATCCCTGCTCCATCTGTCATCAATTCCTTCGCATGTGGTTTGCAGCCTGCGTGCCATGCTCTGCCTGTTGCGTGGCTCTGCAACAGGGCGACTCTGATCGCTGACAACTTTTTTGCTTTGATCATTTTTGCAAGAAAATGACTGGAAGGCAAGGAGCGTGGCATGACTGTGTCACTTTGAAACCATCGGGGTGAAAGTCATCCGGAAAGCCCAACTTCTTACGTCTTCACCTGTGCCGCAAAGACATCTTCAGATCCCTCAGAAAATCTTTTTATCAAAAATTATTATGGGTTTGGTTATGAGAAAATCAGCCAGCCCTCCTCCTGGGCAGGAGGGCACTGCCCAGCCCCACTTTCTACTCACCCTGCCCTGCAACAGGTGCGGAAGTTTGAGGCATTTGCTTTTTCTCCAAGTTAAAAAAAAGTATGAGCGTGCAAACTTTTTTACAATGTGATATTTTTGCATAAATACCAAACCCAACCATTTAAAATCGTGCAGCTCATGTGTCTATATGTTTCTGACGTTAGATGCACGATGAATTGCAGGACATAACCTAGCGCGTAGGATGGAGCGAGAGATGAGAAACACAAGCGAGAGGAAAGGTGGGTTAGCCGGGTGTGTCGGTTAGGCTGAATTAATGAAGTTGGATTAATACAAAAAATGTCTTCAGCAGCTCTTTCACGGAACATTTGCCGTGAGCTCGCCCGAGCTCGCGCGAGCTTGCCAGGGCGGCTCGGCGTGCCGCACGCCTCCTTGGCAGCTCTCTGCCGGCTGGCGAGGCAGCGGGGCTCTATTCTATGGATTTGTTTAAATGCGTGAGGTGTTGGACGTGAAGGGAGCAATGCGATGGTTGAAAGAATCCGGTCTTACAGAGAAAACACAATCTGCTGGGTGAGATGAGACGCCAGGCAGTTGTGGGGGAGATGGCAGATGCTACGGGATGCTTAATTCCTTAATTCTAAACACATTCGGTTGAGATGAGACTCTGGGAAAGCTTTGCCCGTCAGCAGATGGCTTGGTGAGATGGTAAATTAATATTGTTATCAATGGAGAAATGGCCAAAGTTGTTAGATGGTGGGGTTTGTTTTATCAAAATGCCTGTTTTCAACAATTGTTTCAGTCCCTGAATCAGGGAAGTAAAAGAGGGGGAACAGAAAATCCCCTGTGTCATAAACAGAGCTCAGGAAAACGAGGTTTCAAAGGAATGCCTTTGCTGTAGGAAACTTCATTTCGCCCGCTTTTGTATAGGACGATGGATTACACCAACAATAAACCATCCCGACGACTGTGAAATTGTGCTAATAGCCTGCGAGTCGGGGAGCTGTTCATGCACCAGCATATTTATTACATACCTTTGTATCTGTTAGCTCCAATAGCCCCATTTTTGTTATGAACCGCGGGGGGCTGAAGAAGTATTTAAATTTGGCGATCTCAAATTTCAAGAGCAGGGAGCGGTTCGAGAAGGCGGGGGGGATGAGGAAAGGACAAATTGCAAAGAGCATTTCATAGAGTGAATGCCCCAGCGGCTGGGAAATTCAGCCTTAAAACGCTGCAGAGTGCTTCGCAAAGGCCAGCACGCAGCTTCCTGCGTGCTTGCTTGGGGAAACTGAGGCACAGCTCGGTGGTTTCCCACCCACAGGTGCCACCCGCCACATGGCTGTGCTTTTTGGGGGAGAACAGTAAGCGATCAGCCACGGAGAGGTCAGCAAGAGCGAGGGGCCGCGGGACTGCGAGGAGAAATTGGCAGGAGGGGCGAGCAGGCTGCCTGGCCCCGGGGAGGAGAGCTGGGAAAAGCAGGAGTGAGGAAGGTCCTGGGAAACGCCGGGGTCAACGAGACAGAGGGGGTCAAGCCTCCACGTCGCTGCCAACGCAGGGCAGGGGCTGCCTTTTCCCAGGATAGAAAAGCTGGGGATGGACAGGGGATGGGATGTGCCCTACCCTCCAACGAGCATCCCCTCCCTGCTCCGTGATCCCCGTGCTGATCCAAGAGAACTGGAATCCCTAAGGATGTCCGGTGACACCGTGGCTGGGAAAGAGCACTCCTCACCCCCAAATCCCACCGTGTCCCCAGGAGCCCCCATGCTGGGGGGCAGCCGGGATAAACCAGAGCCCTAGGAAGGAGGTAGCTGTGCTTGGGGAGGGGTGGAAATTCCCCCCATCACGCCAGCATCCCAGAACTCTTTCTGGACACCGGGAAGGTAAATGAGAATCGGGCTCTGGACACCAGCAAATGCCTCTGCGAGGACGCTGCTGCCCAGGGGTGGTGGACGCCCGCCTGCATCGCTGCCTGTCCCCGCTCCGGGAGAGCCCATGAGTTCACAATTTCTCTTTGTTTGCCTCAACCGAACGCGCTGTTACTTCGGCTGCGACCCGGCCGCAAAAGCAGAAATATGAACTTTATTACGACACATATCCGCTCGGGACCGGGGGGCAAGGCGCGGCGGCGGCAGGCAGCTCGCTGCGGAAGCGGGGGTCCGGCTGGGATGCCGGGTGTTGGGGCTGGCGTGGAAGGGAGTCAGCCCCCCTGCACCCCTTCCTGATGGCTCCTCGGACCCCGAAACAGCAGCTCCTCTCCCCACAAGAGCCACGGGCTCGGTTCACGTCCCACCAGCCTGGGCTTGGGCTGAAGCTGTAGCTTGTTAGCAGCCTCAGCGCAGGGTGGGTCGAAAATGTCTCATTGAAAGAGTTTTTACAAGGTGAAAAAAGGGGGAGTAGGGCCGTCTAAAAAAGCAATTTCTTCTTCTGCTTTGGCAAAAAGTGTCAGCTTTCAGTGGATGAAAAAACTACCCAAACGTGAAGAAGCGTTTTCACTAAAAAATCAAAAATGCTAAAGACCCAAAGCTTTCCAGACAAAAATTCCTAGGTCGGGCCAAAACACTTTCTGTTTCTTGTTGAAACGAGTCTTTAGAGTGAGAAGAGCTGAAGCTTTCTGCAGGGAACCCCAGCATCTTCTAATCTGGCTTTTGAATGTTTGCTTGATTCCTCTAGCTGTGTCTCGGGTTCAGGATTTCTATCTCTTCCAGCAGACAGCTGAGAGTTAAAAAAACTTAATTGCAGGATTTTCTCTGATTGCTGCTCCCGTCCCAGCTGCAGCCCCGCTTGCCTTCACGTCTGCCGCAGGAGAAGAGGAAACCTCCCAGAGCTCCGTTTGCTGAGCTCAGACTGATACTGTTTCCCATTCTGCTGCTCTCGCCTTGTCCAGGGGAGTGCAAGGTTTCGTGCATGGGTGACGTTTCATGCGTGGGTTAAGCACTGCCTGTGGCCCCAGCACCGCAGCGGTGCGGGAGCAGGAGACGGGCGTTAGGAGGAGGCTGCTTTACAGGCACTACATCTAACTCTGTGCCTGGGATTTGTGCAACTCTGCCCTTACAACGTGATGACCACGTTAGCTGTGGCTATCAGAGCAGATGAAGCATGATTTATAAGTGATAAAACCTGAAATGATTTCAAGTCATGCTCAGCAGTGAGGACTTTCTGTATTTCGGTGGCCTTGTCCTCACCAGGGGTCTGAGGAGACCAGGGAGAGGGGATGGCCAGGAACGTGGGAGCAAGAGAAGTCATTTCAAGGGCTTGGTTCGGGAGAGGGAGGAGGAGTAGGAAGCTGGTGAGAGCAAGAGCTCTGGAAGCAGGGGTGGCAGGAAGGGGTCGGAGAAGAAGGAGCCGTGGGGTCCCAGCCCTCCCACCCATGACCTGGTACCTTTGCAGGCCTTGCGGTGGGAGATGGGCTTGCTGAGGTCGCGGTAGAAGCCCTCCTTGCAGTAGTGGCAGTGCCGGCCGGCCGTGTTGTGCCGGCAGTTGAGGCAGACACCGCCGCTCTTGCGTCCCGACAGCTTGTAGAGCTCCATGTTGAAGCGGCACCGCCGGGCGTGGAGGTTGCAGTTGCAGGCTGCAAGAGGCAGAGAGTGGAGACCGTCAGCATCTGTGCCCAGCCACGGAGGTGCCAGCCCCAGGAGACCCCCAGCGCATGGGGCTGGGCACCCTCGAGGTCCTGCCTGGGGTACCCCCCACACCAGGGGCGTCACAGAAGGGGATGCTCTGTTGGCATCTCTGGCTATAGGAAGCCAACTGCTAACCCACATCCCTCCTTGATCAGTGCTACTTGGTGAGTCCAGCTTTTTGGAGGGGAAGCTGAGGTCACCGAGACCTCGTTTCACCATCGTGACTTGCAACAAATATGCCTTTTGCCTCTCTGTGCTCTTAATGTGAGTTAAAAGCTGAGTGCAGGCAGGGCTGTGAGGGCAGGGAGCCCATCCGTGGTTAGGAAATGACAACGCACAACCCGCCGGCCGGTCCTCCAGCCTTCTCGCAAGCGTTTTCCCCGTGCGAGCACTGCTCATCTCCCTCCTCAGCTGCTCTCGCACTGCGGTGCTTCGCATCGCGCTACCGCTCCGTACAAAGCCCCTCCAAACTGCTGCAAAACCCCCCATTTCCCACCACCCTGGGAGCCTGTTCTGTCTACTCCAGAGGGAAAGGGGTTTCCAGCATCATCTGCCTGACCTTCCCAGTGTTCCCACTCTCACCAGTCCTGACACATGCGTGTTTGAGCTCTGTATATAATTTCAAGACCTGCCTAGGTAGCTTCTTCCCCAGCTTTCCTTCCTGTGCTTGGTACCTGTGGCCCAAGGCTCTGTTACGTGTCTGCAGCCCTCAACGTGCCGATAAAACCTCAGTTCTGCCTCCGCATCTCTCATCCCGCTGCTGGGACGGGGCCAGCCTGACGCCCGGTTCGTCAAATGCCGAGAAGTCCCCCTCTGCTTTGATTGCGTGTGCCATGGCCGAACCTGCCGGGAGATGTCCAATTTCTCCCCCATATGCAGCCTAATGTCAACACGGGGACTATTTTACCAGGGGGCCTTCGCGAGGGACAACTTCAGGACTTCAAAAGCTCGACCCCTCGCCTGCCTCTCCCCAGAGCTGTCATGGGAACATCAAGAGGCAGTTGCTGGGGCTCTGTGCTTTGCTGAGAATTTTATAGCTTGTTTTCTTTTCCCTTTGCTTTTATTTGCTCTTCGCCCCTGAACAATGCATCTGTGCAATGCCAACCCACAGCTGGGCCTCTCGGCTCGGCACGGAGGTGTCACGGCTCTGGGCTTGTCACCTTCCTTTAGAGCAGAGACATCTTAATCCCTCATTCCTTCCTGTTTACCTTATGGTGCTTGCCCAAGACAAAGACATGCTATATTTGCTTAATTATCAAATTTCAACCCAGAAAATTACAGTGCAGTTCCGGATTATTTCTCAGGAACAATCCCCAGCTAACTCGCAACGCGAAAGCAAAGGGGAGAGCAAACTCCTCCGGACACGTCCAGCCAGCGGGATGGAGACTGCTCTCTCCGTGCTTGGAGATCTGAATTCCTCTCGCTGATGTGGTGAGGCCCAACCTAACGTCCCCACCAAACGCTGGCAGAGCAGGAGAAGCAGCTACCGACGTGCTAACGGCGAGAAGAGTGGCCCGAGAGCGGTTTGCCAGCCGTGAGGAAGTGAGATTCCTGACACCGAGCGGGGCCACGACTTTGAACTGCGGTTTGCCTCTCCTTAGATCAGCCCACCAGCCTGCATTTGTTGTTTCCCAAAACAGGAGACGACCATCAAGGAGACCGGAGACACCGCTCCTGCGTGCAGAGGGAATCGCTGCTTTTTAGATCTGGCAGGTCCCACGGACAGATTTGCTGATGCTGCAAACGCGCTTTAACAGCCTGTTTGCATCTAAAAGGCGCGGGAGCACGCACCGGGCGCTTGCTGCGTCCCTCCTCGTAGGTTCTTCCCCTTCCATCCGAATCTCGGGCAGACCACTTTGTGCTTTCCCAGGAGCGTCCCAGCAGCCGCTCGGCTACGGGATGCTCCTTTGCTCGCGGCGTGCCGAGTAGCCCCTGCCAGCACGGTGGCCCTGCTGCAGCCAGGGCTCCACAAACGGGATTAGAGGTGATTCTTGCCCTGCAGAAGGCACCAGCTAAGCTTTCGGGAAGGATGTGACCTTTTTGAAGTCCCAATCCTTGTTTTACAGAGAGGTGGCCGAGATGCTGAGATCAAACCCTCTTTGCGGGCGTGCAGGAGGCACAGGGCTGAGGGCTGGTTCCTCCACTCAGGGCAGAGCCTTCTCCCAGACACGGGCTGTCTGAGAGGCACACCAGTCTGCAACACGAAAGACATCCTCTTGGCTGTAGCTGACCACCAAGGCAACAACTCCAGCAATGGCACGGCCTCAGGACTCAGCTCAAGGAGAGAAAAAAAAGGTTGAAGTCCCTCAGTCTGAGGGTCTGTCCTCCTTGCTGCAGCCTGTGGCTGTGCAGACACATCTCCACCGATCAAAGCCTGGAGACTCACTAGCAGCTCTGCCTCTGGTGCTACAAACCACGGGATTTAGTCCCTGTTGACTGACATGAGGAGACATTTCTCCAGGGGGTGGCATGGCACGGCCTCACAGAAGACCTCATTCTTCCTTGAAGCTAGCACAAATGCATGTCTTCCAATGAGCATGAAAGCTCACCTCCTCCTAAAACTTCTATCTTAGGAGAGCTGGATTTGATACTCCAGCATTTTGCAAGATTGCATTGGCAAATCCCTTTTTAAAATTCAAAGCAGAGCCCACCCGAAGAGTGAGTGAAAATCTTTGCATTTCTTTGGGTTGCTTGATAAGCAGAAATGTTTTTGCAAAGCCAGGAAAGCAGAACTCCTGGGATTTTCTCAAGATCTTTGCAAATATTTCAGCTGGTCCCACCAGCTGCATGGGAATGTGGAGGAAGAAGCGGAGTGTGCAGAGCTGCTTCCAGCCCTGCTGCCAGGATCAATTTTACATTGATTTTCCAGGAATGGGAAAATCCAGTGTCTGGAGAAGGGAAGAAGCTGAACCCCACAAGAAGCTGCAAGGAGCTCCCCCAAAAGGGGAACTCTGTCCTCATCCAGAGCAAATGGCCTGAAGATTGTGTGTGACGGGGTATAAACTCTCTCGGGAGGGAGTGAACGAGCTGGGAGAAGGCTTGGGCTGGTGGAGCCCTTCTCCGTGCCCAGCATCCCTGCGCTTCACCTCCCTGCAACCCCCCTGCAAACACCACAAGTATCCAGGGAGTGACGGCCTCCCCTCCACCATGACGTCTCAGCTTTTTTTGGCTCCATCACCTCAGGCTTGGCTCTGTTCCCTCCTTCCACCTGCACTCCCAGGGCACTGAGGGCATCCACTGGGCACCTATTGCCTCCTAACCCCATACGCATGGATGCTTTTCCCTCACCCACTCCCTCCCAATCCACCTGTTTGAGCAGACAGAAGGGGCCAAACTAAGCCAAGGAGAGCAGATTTAACTGAATTTACTGTCTCCTGTGCACACCCTGAGTGCCTGGGTCCTGAGTGGCCATTGCTGTGCACTGCTGGCCACCAGCCAGGGCTAGCTGGCAGCTCCATTTGCAGCCTGATGTGTTTGCAGATGCCCAGTGGGAGAGGCTTGGTCTGACTGAAGGAAAATGGCCATCCTATTTTTTCCTGACAATAGCACATAGGGACAGAAGAATTAGAGCAATGCAATAATTGACCCATCTAGGCATCAGTAAGTCCTTTCTGGGGATGAGGCTGGGACAAGTCATGATGGGATCCATCACAGCCTCGGAGAAAACCGGTGGTAGAGACCCAGAGACGCTGAGCGTGGGCAGTGCCTGGGCACATCGCTATTGCTGGTAGGACCGATAGGGACACAGCAGCAGGTTATGATGCTTTTGGACCCCAGCTCTGAATCTGTGCTTGGTCTCTGGGTGCCGCGGGCAAGGCATGCAGCTTGCCCGGCCAGATTTTTCCTGGACGGAGGCGCTCAGGAAGCTCAGCTCCCGCCCAACCTCTCCCTTGGCCCAACGGTTAATCCCCTGCTGTGCTAAAGCCTTTTGCCTTGTTCCTAACATGAATTGGCCTGGCTTTAATTTCCAGCCAGTGCTTCTTGGTTTGAATTTCTCCGCCACAGTAAGTGGCTCTTTAGCAACTCATCTTTTCTTTCTATGAACGCCTTCGCCGGCTGTAATAAGAATCACTTCCCAGTACTGGCATCACCCACGCTCCCTACGCTTTACCTTTCACCTGGTGGAGAAGACAACCCTGCATGGTCTGCAGGCCCAGTGCAAACCCAGCTTTGGGCAAAACATGGGCTAGGTGCTGAGACCTCTCTGATGAAAGGTTCTGGCTCCAGTTGCTTGACTGAGCTCAGTGCTGCTGTCTCCTGCTCTCCTCTTTCTTTTATTTTGCCAAAGACCTCACAAGCCTTTTGTTCGCTGACTTTATTGCACACAGATGTACAGACCTTCATCAAAGAGTGTCTACCTGGGCTGCCAAGCTCCAATATGAATAACCAGATATCACTTAAATGCAGATGTTCAGAAACCTGGAGAAGGCCGGAGCGGAAAAGAAGAAAGCTGTGGTTTGGAGCCTAGTGAAAAAAACTACAGCAGAAGCATCTCCGTATTAAAAACACTGACTTGGTCAAAAGAATCTGTTGAAGAATGTCAAGGCGGGCAGGATTTTCTGTTTGGGAGAAAGAAAGGAGATACGTGAATGGGAGGCGCGGGCTGGAGCTGTGCGGTGGGAGCTGTGGTTCTGGTCTTTTGTGCTGCCGCTGTGTCCCCCAGGCCCTGCATCCCAGCGCCCTGTGTCTCCCAGGACACATTCCTCCCCGCGGTTTTCATTCAGCAATGACAATGCTGCCCTTTCAAAAGACCCCACCCTTCCAAAACTTATATTTTGGCAATTTTCAGAGTACAAATTGCTTTTTAAACAAACGAAAACCCCAAACCATTTTGTTTTAATTTTTTGCAAACAATAATTCAGGGGAGGGGGGAAGGGAAAGGGGAGGATGGAAGAAGCCAGGGCCTGAAAGTAATCTCTAAATTTGACTTAAATTTATGAATAGTCTCAGTCTCCTTGAAATTGTCCTTTTCCCAGATAAGAAGATTTTTTGCCAGAAAATTGCTAGTTCAGCCTGAGCCGTTATATCTCTCCTGCAGGAGCAAGCCTTGTGCGCATCGTCCCGGCTGCTGAGAGGGGCACCCTGCCCATGCCCAGCTGGGGAGGGACTTTGCTCCCAGGGGACCCCTGGAGATATCTTCAGGGATATTATTTTTGAGAGCCATATTAGTCAAGGGAACAGCCACACTTAAATCAAAGAGAGGGGACAACGGAGATGGAGCAGCGAGAGCCAGTGGAGACCTGTCTGCTTGCTGGACTGGGAGGTAAAGAGAAAGCCCCTGTGGAGACAGCACAAGATTGTCCCTGGTCCACTACAGCACCGTGTCCCTTCAAGCCTGCTGCTGGCCGGTTTGAGGATTTGTAGGAGCTGGGCATGAACCTGGAGCTGCTGGATGAGCTCCTGCACCGCTGCACGCTGCCAGGCCCCTCTGGTCCCGCACGAGCTGCGGTGCGTTGGGCTGCCGGGGCTGTGTCCGGTGAGTGATCCCGGGTGGTGTGACCCTGCGGAGATGTCCCCTGGGGGACGTGGACACTGCTGGAACTGAGGAGGGTGTTTCTGTCCATGCTTGCTGCAGCAAAATGGCAAAGCGTGGATGAACACCAGCCATGGCGGCAGTGAAGTCCTGCACCGTGCAGCCACCACACGTGGCCCTGGGAGCTTGGAGCCGTTGTGACTGAGCGGCCGGATCCAGCTCTTCTTGCAGGGCAGGGAGCCCCGTGCCCTGCCGTGTGGCTCGATGCCGCCCGCCGCAGACCCAGTTGGCCAACACTAAACAGAAATGTTCACTTGGGAAAATTCATTTGCGTGAGCTGTTCAGTTTGAGTAAGGAGGAGGATCGGAAATCGGTTTGGTTTGCTGGAGCTAATTCACCGAAGGGGAAATCCGCCGGGGTGTTGTGGCTGCAAGGGAGAGACGCAGGGTCTGCGCCACGCCCCAGGTTTTCCTGACAGTCAGAGCAAAAAGACAGAGGAAAGTGTGTGGATGCACCACAAAATATGCAGCTATGGCTGGCATCACCCACGAAACCGGAGCCACAAACCTGACTTGCAGCAAAAGCAAGCATGCACTGCTGGTGGGGGAAGGGAAGCCCCATCCTTGCTGACGTGTCCCACAGACCCCTCACTGCTGGGGCAGAAGGCTTTTTGGGGAGCCAAATGCCTCTTGCCTACATCAGAAACACCCCTGAGAGCAAGGAAAGGCCAAACTGCAAATGTAGATGAAGCAAGAGAGAGGGATCCTAGGGAGAAACATGCTGAGAAAATCTTCCCGGTGGCACAAGAAGGTGTTGTGGAACAGAAGATTTTTCCATGCATGAAAAACCTGAGGAATGGTAATTTTGCGGAAAAGTTCTAGGCACGACAGAATCAGAGTGACCCAGGACCTCCCTGGGGACACTGCACACCCCAGGTTCCATTCACTTCCCACTTCAACCAGTTCGCAAACCCCTACGTGCCCCAGGGACCAGGAGGCCCTGGAGATGTGCCCCTTGTCAACGCTGGTTCTGCAAAGTATAGTAACGCTCTGCAATATTGAAGCTCAAGTTGGTAACAGCAACATTGATGCTTGCCTAAGACTTCCAATGATAAAACCTTTGTTTTCTTTTACGCCAAAAAATGTCAAACTCGCTGTTTGGGCCGAAATATTTGAGACCGGGTCTGACTCAGGCTGAATGTTTCTGGAAAAGTTGCTGTTAAAATGATTCAGCTGCTAATGAGAAAGAAGGCTAGTGAAAAATACAGTGTTGTGCCAATGCTAACAAATTTGGGGATTTCTTTCCTTAAAGAAAATCTATTGCCCTTATATTTGAAGCCAAGGCTTAAAAAGAAAAACATTGCTCCCTGGTAAGGATGTGTCTTTTGCTGTCTCTAAGAAGAACTGCTCAAGCTTCGTGGAGTTTCGAAGTCACTGAAAAATGGGGAACATGTTCAGTCTAAGTTGACAGAGTTTTGCAGCTAAATTCCCTGAAGACTTTATTTTCACTGGCCAAACCAAGCTCAGAACCAAGCCTGCAGAGACAGGGCAGTAGATGTTTGTCCAGCCGGTGGACTCTTGGGTGTTGAGGGTGGTGGTGCCACCCTGTGCTGCTCCCTCCTGCCTTGGGTTCGAGATTCACCTCCATACATCAGACCTCCCCAACAACGATGGTCATCAGCAAGCCCACCAGCAGGAAGGGTGAGCTTTCAGGAGATGCTAGGGAGTGGACAGGACAAACAAATGTTAAACAACAGAGACTGACTGATTCAGCCCAAGAATGAGTTTTGGGGATTGCCTTCACCCCAGCAGACAGTGGGGGTAAACCGGGCATGTCCATGGTAAACCAGTTGTCCGTCAGCACCTGTAGCCAACTCAGATACTGGCCATCAAAACTGTGCAGCAGACAGCTTGGCTAAGCCAACAACCAATATGTGGTCTCTAGCATGTGGCTTTGAGAAGAGGTCCATGGAGAAAGTCCAGAGCTGCTCATAGATCAAACCCAAAAGAGGAAAGAAGAAGTCCTCTCAGATCAGCTACTGAGGGTTGCTTTATCAACACTGACAGTTGCCAACATTTCTCCAGTGCTATAAGACCAAAGCTCTTCCCAACAGCACAAGGTCCCTTTGGAGAACACCCAGCAGCTGCTGCAAACCAGGCACGGTGTCTGCCTGTCCACCCCTCCAGCCCCCCGTGCCATGGGAGCTGGTTCCGACAGCGACAGACACTACTCACAACTTAACCTGAGATGGGAACCTGTCTGACTGTGGTCTGATATATGTTTTTATTCATTTCAAGGAGGGAGAGATTTTCATAACTGCTTCCACATTTATTAGTTCCAGACTGGACTGGAGCACCGAAATCTCACTAGGTATTTCCGGGCTGTCCGCATGGTATTTCTGGCCCCACAGGAAGCATCAGAGGAGCAAGAGCAAGACTTATTCCTGGGAGATTTACAGCTCTGAGACATTCAGATTATGAGCCAGATTTTATCAATCTCTGAGCAGTGGAGATCTCCCCATTGCTAGCTGGCACACGTGGCAAACAGCTGCTCCCAGACAGCGAGGTCCCACTAAGTTGTGTATTCCTGCCTTGATGCCTTGTGGACTTCTCCAGCGACCTGCCATGGCTCCTTCAAAGCCACCAGGCACCTGACTGTCTATCAACAAGCGATGAGGATGGCCAAAAAACCTGTGGGCCTGTTGTGTTGCATTGAAAGGTTGAGATTTGTGGCAGTCTCTCACCCAAGGCATTTTATCCCAAGACAAAAGCAGTCTTACTCAATACAGGATGCAAATCACAAAGCAAGCCTAGCCCTGGTGCAGCACACGTGGTTGTACTCAAAGTGCCTGGAAATGGGCTGCAAATTGCCCTTGCTTCCTCCAGTGAGTGTGCTGGGAGGGGACATCAGCTGCTCTTCCTCAGAGACTGGAGTGGAGTTTTTTTCCATCTGGAGCACCTCTGAAAGCTGTCTGGAAATGAGGGTTTCAGCCTTGTAGTCTACATCATGAGTCAGCCTCTACAAAGACTGGAGGAACCATCTCTGAGGAGTGGAATGAGAGCTCCAGGTGGACCTCACCCGAGGGATGACCTGTGGCTGGGAAGGACGTGGGCAGAGCGTGCGCCAGGCTCTGCTGTCCTGCTCTGAAACTGCCAGCGCATTGCACTCGCATTCAGGTCACAGCACGGCCAAGGTGTTCTAGCGAGAGCTCCCTTTTCTTCAGTAGCTGTGGGATCTGACCAGGAGATTTTCTCTGCAAATCATGTATTATGCAGGAAGCTGGCAGATAAGCTTCAGTCTGGAAAGAGCTTAATGAATTTCTTTGTTCAAGACAGGAAAAGTCAAGAAGTGAACTCTATTTCTGTCTGGGAGACGACACCAGGCTGTCATCAGCTTGCTTTGTTTAATTGCACTATCCAAATCCAGCCTCCTAAGGTTGTAAATACATTGAAAAGAACTGTTTGCATCCCGTAATTCACCCAGATGCCACCCGAAGGCAGGAGTTAATGGGAGAGCTCACCCGACAGCCTACGGGTTATCAGAGAAAGCACACAGCCGCCAGTCCCCGCTCTGCCCTCCCCAGCCGAGCTCCGAGGTGCTCATTAAGTGTCGATGTTTATTTAGAGAGAGGGGAATCCACTTGGGAACAATTTATCCACTTAGGCTCTGGTCTTGTGGTTTCCCTCTTATCTGGTACAGATCTCAGCGGCAGCTTTCCTCCGACCGACCGCTGCAGGGGTTGCGGTACTTTGCAAGAGGACCTTTCTCCGCTCTCTACCCCATGCCACGGCGCTTACCTCCTACCTGTCTAGTCTGCTAAACTCAGTTATGAACAGCTGCAGGTTGAGCGGATGCATTTCAAGGTGCCAGAATCAGCATCCCAGTCCCCAAGTTCTTGGTCTCCTCCATACTGTCCTGTTTCTGCAAAACCAGAGCCACCACAGCTCGAAAGGAGGGCATGTGGTGACCGGGACCCGAGACCTGCAAACCTCAAAGCGATGCTCCAGCCCAGGCCAAGGGGCAGGAGCCAGCACACCCAGTGCACAAGCCATCACTGCCCCAGCCCAAGACATTTTCCTGGAAGTTTTCCTACATTTCTGATGCAGGAGCATATCAGCCACTTGAGGGTTAATGTCACAGCAGAAATAGATATTGAAAGAATTTGCACATTCAGAGCAGAGGTTGCTTGAAATGCAAAAGGCCCGATAATGTAACCAACTCAACAAAGAGTCAAAACATTTTAAAATCTGTATTAAAACTACTCAGCCTAAAAGGACCAGGGATACAAACAGCCTTAGCTCTGCTTCCATCACTGCCCCAAGGAGCCAGGACACTTGGCCATGGTTCCCTGACAGCCAAGGGGTGAAAGCAATGCAAAGCTGTCTGAAACCAGCTCAGGCTGTGATCCCTCCGGGGCAGACCCAACTTCAAATCATGCCACTCGTGTGCCCAGTCACTGCCTCTCCGGTTGTGCTAATTCAACCGCCTGTGAGGTCGGGCTGTGCCGGGCTCAAGTTTAAAAACAAAGTGTGTTCAGGAACATACTGTGTTTTTCTAACTCTAGATCATTTCCCAATCTTGTCTGGAGCGAGGCCAGGGGAATTGTTAAACCGGCCCCAGCCAGACCCGCTACTGAGGGGACGCTGCGGCTGGGAGATACGGGCTGCTGCCAGAGCCCGTCACGAAGCTGTGCATAACCCGTGGCCAGTCGCCTCCCCCCAAACCCAGCAGCAGCCCCCCCCCCTGAGGTGACACGGAGTCCGGGCCCCCATGAAGCTGTAGCAGAAACCCCTCTCCGAAGACCAGCTCTTGCAGGATTTCTCTTTGGAGCCAGAGTTGGCACCGCTTTCTCCTCTGAATGACCCTTCTGCCCTTCCCCGGCCATTGGTTCAATGTTGCCTTCCCTCCTCCCTGCCAGGATCGCATCACCTCGTCAGCCCAGGCAGTGCCAGTGGTTGAATCTGTTTATTTACACCCCCTCAGACCCCCATACCCCTGTGCCAGCAAGGAAAAGGTGACCCCTGCCCAGAAGACAGCATCCTTCTCACCGCCGGGAAAGGATGCTGCCCTGTAGGCAGCTCTCATGAGTGAACCGCAGAGCTGCTGTGTCACAGCACGGACAGAAACCGCAGGGAGAGGGGGGGTCCCCTCTGTGTTGCCCCACATTGCGGGCCCGTTTGGGAGATGGTCCTGCCTGTGGCTGCAGATGCTGCTCCAGCGCCTGCCTCGCGCTGGGAGATGGAGCATGGGATGGCTTCGGGAGCGCCCGCCATGGCCTCCTCCCCTTCCCCATGAATTACAAACCTCAGCTTGGCCGCTCGATGTGCCAGACAGTAACACAAGCTTGACAGATGACGGCTCTTGGGAAGGGTTTTGGTTTCTCTCCGAGGCCGAGCTGGCTCAGGGGAGCAGTTGGCAGCTCAGCGCATTCGTTTCCACCCGGCGAAGCGGAGCCGAGCGTCTGTGCTGCCGCAGAGAGGATGGCCGCGCGGGCTGTCCCCTTCCGTGCCACACAGCCCGCACTCGGCCACTCTTGCTCAGCGGCCCTTTCCCTGGCAAGGAGATGCTCCCCAGCACGGTGCTGCTTCCCAGCCCAGAGGTCAGACAAGGACGTGCAGAAAAACTCATCTCTGCCTGTACCATCCCCAACTGCAAAGCCCCCGCTATGCCAAACAGGACATGTCGGTCCAGATAAGAGGCCTTGAGGCACCCTCAGCTACCGGGGCTGAGATTGAGAGCCACCTCTTTTTTAAAAGTGCTTTTTGCCTCCTGTATTAATTAATGAATTTCAAAATAGAAGAGTGCTCCATAGGGCCAGATTCTTGCATTGGCTGTTGTGCAGTGAAGAACCGGTGTCTTCAACAGCAGAGATCAGGCACCCCTGGTCCAAAATAAACCTTGATCCTCCTGCATGGTGGTCCCTCTCTGTTCTTCTGGCTATGAGGTTCCCTAATCACTTTGGGCTGGTTCAGTTCACCAGCAAACAACCCCGAAAAGGACCTGAGCCCCTGGAAATCTGCAAAGTGCTCTGCTGAGGCAGGTGTGTACATGGGAAACATCATTCCAGGAGCCTGGGGCTAGGCACCAACACATCGCCTCCCTGTTATGCTAATAAAACGCTCTAGATTGCTGAAAATTAATCCCCATTCGATCAGTCTGACAGTGACTATGAAGACAGGTGCCATCCATCCCCCCATGCGTAGCTGGAGGAAGGTGGGAAGCCGATCACTGACACACGTGTTTGTTCCCTCTGCTCTGCCCCTGTTCCTGCTCTACGAACACAACAGATTTGGTAGCTGTCTTGATGCCAAGGCAACCAACAGTGGTCAGCTCTCCCCGCTGCCAAGCCCACTCCTGCCCACCACTGCCTCTCCCAAGCCACATTCTGCTGGTCTGTGGGCATAGACTTCCCAGGGCCACCACGGCTGGTGACAAACACAGCCGCACCATCCCTGTTCCCGTGCTCTGATACACTCACAAACTCCACCAGATGCAGCGAAGGTCCTACCATGGTTCTGCTACTGATCCCAGTGTAGTCCTGGCCAAGCTGCCTAAAAGCACCGTGCCTCAGTTTCCCTTTCTGAGGGCAGACATGTGCCTCACAGGGATCCTGAGAGGTTTTGTTTCAGGAAAGGCTGCGAGCTCTGTGCAACAGGAGCCAGAATTATCTGTGGGTCTGCAGAAAGATACTAGATACATTACAAAATTTCAGCTCCAGCTGGGAAAGCTCAACAGAGATGGATTTGAATTCTGCTTCCAAGCCTTTCAAAACCTGAGCTAACGTTGCAAGTACAGGGTCCGTTGATGGGGCAAGCATCCACCGCTCATCCCACGTTAACCTTCATGCTGTACCGGCTCCGGGCTGGCTTTCGAAACCCCACGCAGGTGCGAAGAGCTGAGAGAGCCTGTGTTTGCTCAGCGATAGTCGCACCTTCGGGGCTGAGGACAGAGCTCTCCTTTGTGGCTGAGCCCGGGTAAACAGAGCTATCTTATCGCCGGGATGTTATCGGGGGATCTGAGAAAGAAGCAAAACTCCAGCTTATGTGGCTGACCTGCCGATCAGCGCTATCATCGGCACGGACACGAAAGTATTTCACAGAGGTGTTGGGACAAGCTTGTCTGCCCTGCTACCCCCACCACCACTGCGGGACAGTGGCTTTCTGCTCGGTGCTCCCTGGCCTTTCTGGGCAGTCCTGGGACTCCTCCGCAAGGCGCTGGTGTATTTTGTTTTCCTGGAGATTGGGGTTTTATCAAAAGCTGACAGGCTTATCCTGCCTTATCAGGAGAGAAGTGCTACTGTTAATGGTTTTCTGTAACAGGCTCTGGGCAAAAATGTTGATTGCCGCCTGGGCTCCAGTAGATCGGGGAGGGTGGGCGGCTGGCGCAGATGAGCACAGCATCCTCTGCCCGCTGCAGAGGTCTCTGGGGAAGCCAGCACTGTGATCCTGTGTGTGAATGGGACCGAAATGCACTGTCCTGCAACGTTCACCATCAAGACTCCAGCACCTGTGACCATTAAAAGGCTGTATCCCACCCTCCGCAAGGGAACAGCTGTCAGCTCTGGTGTCCCACACACACGTCTGTCTGGAACTCGGTATTTCACCTTCTCACTTTCCCTCCGACTGCCATGGGAGATGCTATTTTTCCTTTCGCCTGCTTCGCAGCTGACTGGTGATGGCCTGTGTTGGCTGAAAGCTCACCCCAGAGATGGGTCTGGGCTGCTGTAAGTGATGGGCTATTACCTGATAGTTCCGCAGCCCTGGTGCTCCTTTGCCCAGAGAAGCTGTGGCTGCCCGCTCCCTGGCAGTGCTCAAGGCCAGGTTGGATGGAGCTCTGAGCAACCTGGGCTGGTGGAAGATGTCCCTGCTGATGGCAGGGGGGTTGGAACCAGATGATCTTTAAGGTCCCTTCCAAACCTTAGCATGCTATGATTCTATGAATCTATGAATGCCAACATCTCATGGGGCCTCATGGCATGTGCTCATCCTCACAAGCAGCTACTACTCACTTTTATAAATGGTGAAACCAAGGCACAGAAAGGTTGTAGTGTGGGATTGTAGAAGGGTTAGGCTCCTTATAGAAAGAACTGATGAGCTGGAAATACAAGTATCTTTGGAGTCATAGGACCTATTGGGCAACATAGGGCAGGGTTTTCAAGCCAAGTCTCCTCTACCATAAGCCGGTGCTTGAGCATAGTCCTGAAGGCATGGATGACAAAAATGCTCGGTAGTGCAGGACAAGGGGAATAGGTGGGTATGGACACACTCTGCCAGCAGCAGAGGACACCTCGCAAAGGATGCTCAGCTCCCGGTTCTGTCCAGCTCAGCACAGCCCTGAAGTGGTGTGGGACTGGGAGTCATCCCACTAATCCAGCATCACAGAGGATGATGCAGGCAGACATCTACTCAAACCTGAAGCAAAGCCACCAAATCTGCCCCTACGGCCCCACCTTGGGCAAGGACGATGCACTTGGAAATGCAGCAGCTTCACTGCCCAGCCCAGAGCCTGTGGCTACCTGCGTGCTTTTAAGGGTCACCTAGGGCAAACTGTGATCAAGTCAAACACCACAACTCCAGACTTCCTGGGACTGTTCCTCTGTTTCTTTCTGAGGGATTTACTCCAGATCAAAGCTAGTCAAACACAGGGATTTCACAGCTTTTCTGCTGAGGAAACACATGTCATGGCCCCGGGACACTGATTTGGCCAGCCTGGCCCTTGCTTCTGCTTTCACCAAGGCGGAGGCGCCAGAAAAGACCTCAACTGTTTGAAGAGGATGGTTAATCCCCAGATGTGACAGCATTCGTGGCAATTGGGCAGGTCTTTGGAGTACACTCTGATGTGAAAGACTGAACAAATAAAGCTACATCTGCTTCAGGGTGGCAAAGGCTGGTTTTGGCTGTGGAAACTCTTTGCTTTTCATTTTAGCCACAACTTGAGGAATGGATCTGCTTGGCAGTGGGTTCACTGGGGGTGGGAGGAGGATACTGGGGTCCCCCCATTCCTACTGCCACATCACCTGTACTTTCCAGATTCCCTGTTCTCCACTGGGCTGTCGCTATGAAGCCCCAGCCAGCATCCAGTGCTTACATCTGTAACCCCAGGGTCACTGCCAAAACACACCCCCGGGGCAGAGGAGGGGCTGAGCAATCAATGTGAGACAGCCCAGGCCTGAGCAAAGGTGTTGACAAGCTCTTGAGGGCAAGGGAGGAGGAGGGGGGGTCAGTGCAGGGGTCTAATGGAGCCCCGGGTGTCCCAGCAGCTGCCTTCTCCTTTGGCTTCAGGGAGATGGCCACCACACGCTCCCGCCGGGCAGATTTTATCAGAACCCTTTAATTAGCTTATCATAGGCAATTAGCACCATGGCTCAGACTGCCACTGGCACAGTCTGCAGATCTGGATCGTTTCAAAATGAGGGCTGCAGACGTGTAGACATTGCTGGGAAACCTCAGGGCGGAGTGGCAATGCTGGCAGTGGAGAAGAGGATGCTCTGAGATGAGCTTGTGCTGCTCAAGCCAAGGGATGGGCCACTTTGGCCCTAAAACTGCCCATCCCACCACCTCGAGAGAAGGCTTCCTTCTGTCTTGGATCTGAGCCTGGTCCATGACCATCCGTGCAGTGACAGCAAGGAGGGAGTGTGACTGGGTGCTTACAAGGACTTGGGACAGCCTGGGCATGGGCAGGAATTGAGCCACGTCCCCACAAATCCTGAAGTCAGCCATGAACATACTCCCAAAATACTCTGAAGTTATACCTATAGCTTAAATCTAACCTGCCAGGGACATGTCTCAGCTCATGCCCAGACTGTCCTCCTCCTCCCTCGTGTCTATCACAAGTGGCCTGTGGGAAGTGTCTCTGGATGCATGACCCCGCATTGTGGCTGGAAACCTGGGGAAAGCTGGTCCAGGCCAGCCCCGTGCCAGGGACCACGTCGTGCTGATGATGCGGCGAGCTGGGCTTAGCTCTCATGGCAAGAGGGAGGCGCGGCGTGACAGTGCCACGTGATGTGGCTGCTTCTCGAGTCGCACCTCAGGTGACATCTTACTGCTGCGGGATGGGGTTGGAAAAGCCGCTTGGCCTGGGCTGGAAGATTAATGATGTGGAGGGCAGGGTGACAGGCCTAATCCCTTTATCTTGGGGTTGTTTTTTTTTTTCTTCCATTTTTGAAGGGATCCCCACGTTCCTGCAGTCCCAGCTGCTGCGCTAGGCTTAGAGTGAGTCTGTCTCAGTGGGAGACCTGCTCCGGGCTTCAGCTGAAGTTCATGAATTTTGCCCAAGTGTTGCAGAGAGGAGATTGCATTTCCCTTAAGGAAGCTCCGTTTCCTCCAGTTACAGCAACCGGCTGGGAGCGAGGAGCCCTGTGTTTTAGTCTGGCCTCCGCTTTTGAGTCTTGGACGCTGCTCTGAGCCAAACCTCTGATCCTGCTGTGGTTCATTTTCAGGCGCGTGTGCCCCAGAAACTTTTTTTAAATTAATTTTTCATACAGAATTCTTTTGCTTGATGGATGCAGTGCGAAACTATTTCCCAAACAGGAAAGAGGACCTCCCTCCCCCCTCTCCTCTCTCTCGTGGATGTTTTTAATAACAACATCAATTGTCTGCAAAAGACTTATTCCTTTCTGACCTCAAAACAACTCCTGGTTAGTGCATTCCAGCATGGCCACAAAATGAGTCTGAGTGACTTCACAGGGCCTGGCAGGAGGCTTTCCATCGCAATCCACAGTTAGTGCAGGGCCTGATCCCAGCAGTTGGGAACCGCCTTGGCTTTGCTGGAGGCTGAGGATACTGAGCACCTCAGGAGCGGACCCCCAGCGCTGGGGCCATGGTGCTGCTGCGCCAGTGATTTTTCCAGTGTTTCTGAATTCAGCTGCCCCTTTTTCCTCCAAAGTCTCCACCCATGAGGACCCTGTTTGTCCTTTGTCCCGAAGGCCCTGTTTGCAGTTTGGAGTGTTTCTGGTGTGGGCAATGGGCTCCCTGTGGTCTGAGCCAGCTGTACGTGGCATGAGCAGGAGGAGAGACCTCCCAGATGTCTTGCTGATGAACCATGCAGATCGAGGAGGGTTTATGGTGGGACGACAAAGAGAAGGGGAGCCCGAAGCCCTCCAATGCCACCCCCGAGGATGGACATGTCCTCCACCATGCAGCAAGCTATGCCAGCCACAGCCCAAGGCTACACAATGACAGAGGTTTAATGCACTAGTCCAGACGCAGTCCGGCATTTAAACCCAGGTCACAGAATCACAGAATCACAGAATGTTCGGGGTTGGAAGGGACCTCTGTGGGTCATCGAGCCCAACCCCCTGCCCAAGCAGGGTCACCCAAAGCAGGCTGCACAGGACCGCGTCCAGGCGGGTCTTGAATATCTCCAGAGAAGGGGACTACCTGGGAAGCGGGCATTTTGGGGTCATTTTCCATTTCCATTCCTGACTTCAACAGAAAGCACTGTGTAATTGTGATGTGGCCATCGCAGCACCGACTGGCTGGGGATGGGTGAGATGTTGTATCTCACAGCCGCCTCCCACGGTAGCACATCTGGCCCTGCCCTTGGCTAGGTAAAAAAACTGCCAGATCCCTGCAGCAGCCAGACTTGCTCAGCCCCAGCAGCCTTGCAAGCGCTCCGGCTTAACAGGTTCCTCACCGAGCATCGTGCAGTCACAGCTCTTACAGCCCAATTTTCGAATTTGCAGTCCTGCACGGCTGGACCCCAGAGGTTGTCACAGGACCCAGACCCACTGGCCCCAACTGCAGGATCCTAACCCAACCCCGGGAGCATTTTCCAACCAAACAAATTATCGATTGATTAAAGCAGCTTGGGACCAGCTGGAGCTGCTCACAAAGTCATGGTGACTGAGCTGTAAAGAAACACTGATTTTCCTGTTAGGTCATTGGAAATACCCATCTGGGCATTTTTGAAATGCAGCATTTTGGTTTTCTGCTGCAAAAGGGCACTGCAAAGTCAAGATTACCTCTAGGCAACCAGAAGAGGGAATCAAGCCACAGACAGTCAAACCAAGGGGAGTTTTGGGGTGGGGGATCAGATAAAACATTTCTATGGCCTGAAATCCTGGAGGGAAGGGGGGGAGGGAAGTGTGCAGGACAGCAGATGCTTTGGCAAGAAATAGGAAACAAGCTTGAGCTCAAGCCCACCTCCGGACAGAAAAGCTTTTGCAGCTTGGCCCGAGCAACAGGCACTCGCCCACTCTTGGTTCCCCTCCCCAGGCGTGCAGGGCCGCAGCTACGCCCTGGGATGGGAGATCCCTCCAGACCAGAGATGACTGCCTGAAACCCACCCTTCCCACCGCAGCCAGATGAGCCAGAGCTGCCTGAAGCAAACCCCTGCCTCTGCCTTTGCTCACCCCAAAGCAAACCTGGGGGTCTTGGGGAAACCCAGACACATATTAGCTCCAAAAAGCCTGACTGCAACAGGGGCTGATGTGCAAAATCCCTCCCACAGAAGTATTTTTGGCTGAGTTTCTGGGCCAGCTGCTATGCGGACCACCAGCCTTCTCCATTGGGAAGTCCAACAATGTTCCCAGGGGTGACGGGTGACACTGTCCCGCCTGGCCCAGGTACCATCCCACCGACCACAGCCTCAGAGCCGAGTGGGAGGACCATCCCCACCCACAGCCGGCCCTAGAGCAGCTCTGGGCACTCCTGTGCACATCAGTTCTCTTGCCTTCCTTTGGGCAAGCGGTTCCCAAGCCAAACCTCTGAAGTGTCTGTGGTTTGCCCATTGCTGAACACAAGGCTTTTAAGTACTTGTTTGCCACGGTTTGTATATCTGGCACAGAGATTGCCGCAGCCCTGGAAATAACCCTGAGCTGAAGCCTGATCCCCAAAGCAGGAAATAAACATAATTTTATAAGCGTTAACAGACAGCAGAGTACCGGCAGGAATACGCGGCATTTCCTAGGAACCCAGATGTTTGTAAACCGACGGGCTGCACCGCGCTCGCACTGATGTCAGGGAACGCTCAGGGCCTAAAGGGATGTTCCTACATTAGGAAACAATGTCTTCAGTAACCACAAATCCAGGGATTCCAGGGTTGAGACGAGGAAAATGAACCCATGACACCCACCAAAGTACCACCTTGCCGTCAGACCCATGGGAGCAGGAGAGATCAGGAGCAAATAGCAGCCTAGCAAGGGTGGTACAGCAAGGAGAGGCTGAGATGCAAAGAGGACCTGCCTCTCAGCCCTGAGTTAGTGGTTGAAGCACTTTTAAATTCTTGTGGGCTTGAATTTGGCCCTTAGAATTTTCTGGCTGCCACGAGGGCTGTTGGACTGAGGTCCTGGCGGTCTGCAGTGGGATGGCTGCTGACTCCGCTTGGAAGACAGATGTGTTTTCACCTGAAAGACCTGGGAACCTCCAATCACAAGCAGAGAAACAAACTTATCTTCACCAGGAACAACAATGCTTCTTTTAAAACCAGGCTTGGACAATCAGCCTAAAGCGCTCTCTGATGTCACTCCCAGGAGCTCAAGACTTCTTCACCTATGGCCAAGCAAGTTCCCCCAGAAGTAGAAAACCCTTCTTCTCCCTTTGAAAGCAGCAAAGCAGATTCGTTCCAGCTGCACCATTTCGGGGAGTGCTAGTGAGAGGGATTTATTCGCTGCTTTTGTTGACAAGCTAAACTAAACTGACACTTGTAATCTGAAATGGGAGTATCTACTGCAGCCTTGTAGTGAAACATCTGTGGGTGAGAGCTGAACTGGTGCCATCAGCTGGGCTCTGGGTACATCTCAGCCTCTCCACCCCATTCAGCCCTTCCCAGGACGCTCCCCCCCTCCCTCGGGCTGGCACAGCAAGGCGAGCAGCGCTGGAGCTGGCAGCATGCGCGAGGTCCTGAGCTGTGTTTGCTGTCAAGAGGGAGACATAAAAATTGAGGTTTTCAGATGATGTTTCAAATACAACTTAAGAGCCCTTCCCCAAGGATGGGATGGAGCTGTTTCTGCCCAGGGACCAGCAGTGGATGGCTGGGAGTGCCGCAGAACAGCTACTCACTGCTGGCTGTTCCTTGGGCAGGATTCCAAACTGCTGGTCTCTGGGGCACAATTTTGTCAGGATTAAAATTGATGGCAGGCAGCAGACCTCTCCAGCCACAGAGCTCATCCCAAGAGTTGCTCCTGCGGAAGGACTAAACCGCTGTGGGTGCAGCGCAGTGCTAGCACTGTAGGCAGAGGGGCTGGAATACCCTGAGTGTCCTGGGGATGGGGCACCCCCATGGCATGCCTGAGGTGGGGCAGAAGTCCTGTCCATGCCCCTGATGCCTTCCTGGGTGATGGGGAGGGGTCTTCGTCCCTTGGTGCTGGAGGCTGTCACTGGAAGGTATTTTTTCAGCAGCAGCATGGACACAGGCAGGTTCTTTTTTCTCTGTTTGGACACCTGCATGGAGAGTGTGCCAGCTGAGAAACATGATTTCGGTTTCTATTTTGGGGGGATCATTTATCACTGGTTCCAGTCCTGGATCCATTCACTGTGTGGCAGTGGCTGGCACCGTGTGGGCAGGAGAAATGCCCCAGGGACCGCGAAACCGCAGCCTGCACAGCCCCTGCTCGGGAGGGGAGGGCGAACCTGCCTCCGGAGCGGGCAGATGGCTGCCCTCCCGCATCGCCCGCTCAACACGAGACTCGCGCAATAGGCGTTGCCCCAAACAAGCCATTTTCTTTGGGAGCATTTTGAAAGGATTGAGGACTAAGGAGCATCAGCCCCGGCAGGTGAGTGGTGTTGCTTGCCCTGCTTCCCGTCTCGTTTGCCCTTGTCAGCAGAGCTGCAAGGACTTTGCAAGTATATCGCCCTAAGGACATAGGCTGCATGATTCTAGTGAGGCTTCATCAGCAACAAACCCTCAAAAGCACCCTTTATATTGGCTGACACTCAGCTCACATTTTTAATAAACCAAAAAACTTATTCTTTCAGGCAAAACAGCCCTAAATAAACATTCTTCAAACTGACTCAGGGACTCCACCTGGTTGGAAAACCCATTGCTTTCAGAATTGCTGGAGGAGAGAAGAATGACAATGGGTCTGGGATGCTCAGCTGATCCATGAGAGAGCGAGCTCCGAGTTTCCACCCTGTGGTGGCCCTTTGGGATGCTCTTCATCAGCTTTAGCAGCACAGGGAATGGAGGAGCACCTCCTGCTCCCCCTATCCCAAGGCACTTGGGGCAACTCCATCCTGCCTTGTAGGACACAAAGACACTGCAGCTGGGGACACATCAGCATCTAGAAGAGACATGGTCCCTAACACTTGGCCCTATGCCCTAATGCTCTCCAGCATTTATGCCTTCAGCCATAATAATACCCGTATCAGCAAACAGGGACGGAGCGTTATTTTCCCACAACCATACAGGTCCTTAACTCAGCCCCATCAACCTTCAACCATGTTCCTTATGCAACTCTTTTTTCCTTAAAAAATGCAAGAGATGGTTTCCTTTAGAGGGGTCTTAAGCTTGGTTTCATGCCTGCATCCCACTCAGGGTCTCGTCCCAGCAAGCTGCTCCCTGGGCTGTCTGCAGCCAACGACTTCAAACCCTTTGCTAACAAACCCGGGCAGCGCCGGCCAGCATCCCCGCGCGCCCAACACGTCCCCCTGCTCCGAGCGATTGTTCGGCCTGGATCCTGCTCGGATCGTTTTTAACCTTCTGCAACTTTGGCTCTGGCAGAACTAAGGCTGCTCGGTGGGTAGTCTATTCGAACCAGCGCTCCCTTGTGTTTGCCTCTCCAGGTGGTAACAGGCTGAAAAGGGTCTGTAATCCCTCTGAATGCACTGCACAGCACAGAAACAAAGTCGAACTCTATTGTATTATGTTCATCCCCTTTTAACACGGGCTGGTTCAGCCACCCAGGATAAAGCAGGCAAGCTCGCTGTGCTGGGACCCCAAAGGAGGAGGTAAGAAAGGTCCAGCAGACCCCCGTCAGGGCCCTGGGGGGTTTGTCTGCAAAGCTGCCAGTGCGCTTGCCGCCGTTTTTCAGCTACATCAAGAAAACAAGTCTCCAGTCCCATCCCTTCCAAGAACTGGTGCCTTTCACTGTTTTTTTTGGCAAAGTTCAATCTGATTTTTTTTCTCCTCAGTTACATGCCCCATTCAACTATAAAAGCTCCCTTTAGGACAGTGGTGCATCTCCATGGCTATAAATGGGAGACACCTTGTAGGCTTCATCTGAAATACATCGGCGCATGGCTCTGAGCTTGACCAACCTGTTGAGACAGCGTGTCTCTGCAATTTCAAGGTAAATGGTGAGCCCTCTGAAATAGTTCACTCGGCAGTGAGTGCAATATATTCCCTTTGCCAAGCATCACATTTATGCCTTGTTTCTTCAGTTCAGGTTTTCTATAAAGATTTTAGACAGCAAACTCTTAATAATCCTTTGCTGGTTGATCTCATTTGTGGATCTGAGGCTCCACACCCTCCCAAGACCCCCGACATGACCGAAGGCCTCTTGGCAGATGAGACCGCTGCCCCGAGGCTGAGGCTGCACTGCTCCCGACGTGGGCAGAGGGTGCAGAGACAGAACAGGCAGAGCTGAGCCCCAGCTCTGAGAGCTGCGCGCCAACTGCCTCGTAGAAAGGTGATACTGAGTATGGAGTTGGCCACCCACCCAACAAACCCAGCTCCTGCTGCATTCAGCTGCTCTGCTTGTATAGAAACTCCTCAACGGCAGCCAAAAAGGAGCTGTATGCACCTTTCTAGCGTGTCTCTGTGTTAGGGGTAATCCCTTCTTGCTGCCCACGATGCTGGGCGGTCTGGCCTGTGGCAGCAGCCCTCATGCTTGCTCACCCAACCGTGCTTACGAGGACTCACTGTGCTGAGCAGCCAAGCCAGGGATGCTCTGCCACCTCCATGTCCAGCTCCTACTCATTTCCAACACCTTCAATGGGTGAAAGCCCTGATGTAGTAAAATTGGCTCCAGAGCATCCTTTTTGTGCTGGAGCCTGAACTCGGCTCAAACTCATATCAGGACAGTGGTGGGAATGCTCCAGTTTGGCTTGTCTGAAAGGAATCCTTTGAACTACCAACCTAGGAGTGACTGGGATTGGGAGGGAGAAGACTAGGGCATCTGCTGTACTCAGCAGCACTGGCTGGGACTGCCCTGCATCAGTCCCGGCTGGACCCTGCATTGGCGGCTCAGGAGCCAGCAAGGGGCTGTGCCTCCTCACGCCAGGCAAGTTCCTGGCTCCAGCAACGTGGGCTGCTCTGTCCTGCCCTTTGCATCTCTCTCCTTGCCCAGACCTCAGCTTTTGCCTCCCTGACCCGGAGCTGCGTGGGCCAAAATGAACAAGACCTCACCGAAGAAGCCATGAGCTGTGTTCTGTGCACAGCTCTGATTAAGTGAAAACAACTGTCCTGTGCCAGTTTAAATAAAATTCCCCTTTTCTTACTTATATAACATGGTAACCTTCTTTCAACAAATTCACTCTGTTCCTGGCCCAACAAAGTGTTACAGAACCCTTATGTTTCTTGGCCACAATGGTCAAGAACCTCTGAGAAGTCAGTGCTGGGTACCTCTTGCTGGTACATGTCAAGGCTTACATGAAACACTCTGCACATGAAGGACTGGATGTTTGCTAAGGGCAGGGGAAGCTGGCAGGGTGTGAGAGCTTTCTTCTGATGGTTTTCTGCCTTGTGTCACTGTGCAGCTGGGTCCAAGCAGAGAAATGTCATCACAGCTCAGGCTGCTTGGTATCTCCTGAGCAGGGTCTGCCCTCCATCCAGAACACCTTGGGTGGCCCCAGGCATGAAATTGTCCCTGTCTGTGAACACCCCTGGTTCTTCCTTTCTCCAGCTGGACAGAGATGTTGTTTTCCAACAGGAAGGGGCACAACAAGATCTCAACTCTGGGTTCTCACAACACTTCAATTGGACCTGCATCCCAGGAGCTTTACAAGAAGTCAGGTTTGGCTTGTAAAGAAAGAAGTGGAGAAGGGTTTGGGGTAAAGGCAGACCTCCCCAGCACCAAACCCAGGCAGTGATGGGGAGAGGGAATGACGTGAGATCCAAGGAGATCCAACTCGCTTCCATTTGCTGGGGATCAGTGCCTTCTAAGCCAATGGATGGCTGGTTTGTTAAGTCAGCTGTTGTTTTGGAAAGGCGTCTCGTTAGCCCGGCGTTTTCCAAGAACATCAGAGCTTTGGCAGGGGCCAAGCAGCAGTCTGAGGTTAACAAAACAACTTGGTGTAGACAGGCGCTCTGGTGCCTTGGAGAAGTCCTCAGTCAGCAGCTCGGTACGTGCTGCGGCGATCTGTGCAGATGCCAGGGATGTCCGTTCCTTGTCTTCCCAAGCCCTTCCGGAGGCCGGGAACAGCCTATGTCCACAGGAGGACAGTCCGTGAGATCCATCTGGAGAACAATGTCTCCTAGGCCTGCCGGAGAGACAGCAATTGCCTGGCTCCCGCAGGCATTTCTCCACTACAAATGAATGCTGCAGCCAAGAGCAACCTTTCTGACGTCCAACACGCTGTCTCCTTCGGCCTGCAATAGCAGCAGGCGTCTCGGGGGACAAGCCCGGCTGCAAATGTCATTAGCATGTGTCACCTCTGCCTGCTTGGAAGGATTAATCAGAACGAGGAGCTCACTTTTTAATGAGCCTTTTCATGGTGCATTACAGGGGGAGAAAAAAAAAAACAAAACCCCAAGCGAAACAGATTTTCCAATAAAATTTATAGAGCATGAAAAGGGCTTCTGGCGCAGGGGTTCAGAGGTGGCTGGCCTTGTGCGTGTGGAGGCACCACCCTCCTCCTCCTCGGAGGATGAAAACAAAACAAACAAGCAGAAAAATCCTGGGAGCAGATAAGTGAAGTCACGTCCTTCACTGGAACGAGTGAGTTGCCGTTGTTGGAAAGTGACCCTTGGATGAATAAACAGAGCCCTCTGAGGCTTCTCTGCTCTGTGGGTGGGCACGGGTCCACCACCATGGCCACAGGGGCTCAGCTCCTCCGGGAGCCCCCGGAACATCCCCGTACACCAGGAGCAGACACACAGGCACTGACTGAAGCAGCACTTAGAAGCCCCAGCCCAAGCTGGGACACACTGTGCTAGACACTATGTGTAACTTTAGAAGACGCTCATCATGGAGAGCGTGCACAAAGTGCACCAAGTGAAGAAGCAAACTGTGGATGCGGTGAAAGCCCACATGCCTTACAGGCTGTGTTTCGGTAGCCATGTGGCTAATGTCTGAGCTAGGCACAGCAAATTCCCTTTCAGAGTCACCAGGGAGCAGCAGCCACCTCTGAGGAGGTGCACCTCACCCTCGGGCAGGTGTCCAAGGGGGTGCAATGAGCTGCTGTCTGCAGTAGCTGTTCTGAGTTGGGATGCTTGGACTCCATATCCCTCTTTCAGCCCTGGGTAAGGGGCAGGAGTGTCCTCTGGTTATCATTCACTGGGGCTGGCAGTGTGAGGAGAAGGGGATCACCCTGTGTCACACATGTCCCGACCCCCTGGCCATCCAGGAGCGGAGCCGGACCCGGCCAGCCTCGGGGCAGAGCTGTAGTGAGCAGGACCTGGGAAGCCAGCATCCCCTTGTGGGTGAGGGACGGGGGGGCAGGGGGATGGAGACAAGAAAGGGAGAGTGGGATTTCCGTGCTCAGTCAAGAGAACAAATTACTCTTGCATAGTCCACCCTTCCCTCCAGTAGCGAGTAATCCTCGCAACCATGACAGCCACTTCTCTTTGCCCCAGAGAACTGTATAAATCAGAGCAGAACAAAAGTCCTTTGCTGGGAGCTGGGCATGTGTGCTGGGTTTCAAAGGGTAGGCACATTTCTCTATAGATCTACATTCTCCAGGGACGGCAACTCCGACAGCAGAGAGATTAAGCAAAACAACCCACTCAACCTACCCTTCTCCAAGATCTCTCCACGGGTGGAACAAACCCATCACAGTCAAACCACAGGGCAGAGCCATAATTCACACTTGTTACTTTGTTTCTTAGTTGTTTAATGGCCTATTTTTCCTACTTAATGTTTTCAAAGTTTTGAGTAATAATTACATAGAATACAGGCTCCTTTGGCATTAGAGCTGGAAAACTTAGAAATAATGAGGAAAAGCAAACCAAATGTACCAATTATTAGAGTCCTCGGGAAACCTGCAGAGCTCTAGTGAGCTGTATCCAAACCTTCAGAGAAGCCGTTCAAACTACATTCCTTGCTAGACTGGTAAACACGCACACACGAGACCTCGCCCACACACCCCGAGCAAAAAGCTTTAAATCAACCCAAAGATACCGGGCAAATTTTTTAATTTAAAGCAACCGCAGCTTCTTCTGCAATTAGTGATACTGCAGATTGCAGATCTCCTGCAGGACAGTGCTGGTGACGGTGCCCGTCACCCACAGTAGCAAGAGCCAGGCAACAGGAGAGAGCGAGCACTGATTTCCTCCCATGCTGTTACAGATCGGGACATGTTTTTTTTGCAACTTTTCTAAGCAATAGGGGCAGCGAACATTTCTTTTCCAGTTGCGTTTGCACTAGTGGAGTCCTGGGCTCATGCCAGGTGAACAAGGATCTGAGAATGAGAGTCATGGGAGTCAAAGCCCTTCTGCTCCTCAGGGGTTTCTTGGTAATCGGCTATTTTTCTGTGAGATCCTGATTATACAACTATTTGCATGGACAAATTTTGGCTTCTGGGTTGTGCTTTCTGTGCCTGCTTCAAGGCTTGGATATTGGTGATGTGTGGGACCGTGACCTCTGTCAGTTGCCGTGTCTCTTCACCTGCCCCAACGCCAGAAGGAGAAGCTCTCAGTGCAGTCTGTGCCTATCACCCCATCCCTAACCTCCTCCATTCTTCCTGCAGAAGACTGTCCTTGAGCTGGGGACCAGTCCCCACCTTGCTGACGTTGCTGGAGAGGAGATCAATATCTCTTAGGTGGAAGCTCTCTGCAGAGGGAACATGGTATTTTGGGTGAGGGACCCTCAAAATGTCCCTTGAGCCACCTTAGAGGTATCCAGCACCTCCATCACTCTCCAGGCACAGCAGAACCAGGGGCAACGACAGCTCTGCAGACAGACTCTTCCTCCATCTCAGATGAACGTAACCGAAAACGTGGCCTGGAAATATCTTTGAAGGAAAAGGAAGTATTGAAGAGGAAAGAATGAACAACAACCACATGTGAACATCATTATTCCTACAAAGAAGTGCCATCCCCAAAAGCTGTGCCAAGGAACCTACTGCCATGAAGTTCCTCTGCATAGGAAATAACAAGGAATTGTGCAACTGCGGTTGTTGTCAGAGCATACGACCAGAGCTGGGAAGTTATGGCTTTTGCCAACCTGCCTGGGTGTCAAACCTAAAACTGATTACACAGTAGATGTGCTTCAGACAGAAATCACAGGGCTGACCCCTTTGCTGGAGGCTCTCAGAGGAAGCATTTTCATTTTTCCAATGAAAAACATCTAAATGTAGTAGAAACATTTCTGGGTTTGTTTCAGATTGAAATGGTTTAATTTGGGGTTTTGAAAGCCAAGCCAAGCCAAGCCAAAAGTTTGGACTTAAAACAAAAAATGGAAATATTTCTGTCCTGTTTTAAATTGCCTTCCATCAGATAATTAAAAACTTCATGGAAGGGGAAGAGTTTCCTCCAAACATTCACATCCAATTTGAAACAGTAAATTAAAAGAAGTTGAATGTTGAAACAGCTCCCTTACTAGCAGCAGTGTAACTTCCTTCCCACCAGCATCGGGATGCAACCTCCCCTGCTTCGCCTGCCGTCATTCTACTCACGGGTGGGTTAGTTTTAGGGTACGCTGTTTGAAGCTGAACTGTTTCCAGCTGGTTTCCAGAGGGACTGAGCACCCCTTTTCCCTGCCCACCCTGCCTGTGGCCTTGACATCACTGAGTCAGGAGCACCCAAGCTGTTCTTTGCCTGGCAATGCTTTGCTTTGCTTCCCATGGCTGCATCTGATGACCGCTGCTGCAGGCACAGGAGCCTGGCTCAGGGTCTGCATCCCCCCAAAATGTGAGTACATACATACACAGAGATTAAAAGGCACCCTGTTCCATAGTGCCTCCAGCCTGCAAAATGGGGCTAAATACTATTTACACTCCGCAAGCTCTGCATGAAGAATGATAAAATGAGGCTAAATCTCTGCTTTCTCTTTTTTTCCTCTTTTTAATGTGGGGAAGGTAAAACTCCTGAGCCCTGGGGATTGCTTTTATTTTCTCTTTTATGATATTTACTAAAGACTTAAAGATGGGAAGAGGCAGAAGCCTATGGAGTATATGGGCTGAGATGAAAAGGTCCCGGATCCCCAGCGGGATAGGAAGGCTTCCAACAGGAGGCACAAGCTGCTCAGCTTTGTTTCTCAATTCAAACATGGTACCATGCACAAAAGGAGGTGAATAATATCGCTCTCCCAGGCAGCAAGCCCACGCCTCGCTGCTGGCCGTAATAATAATAATTCAAAAAAAAAAAAAAAAGGATACCAGCAAGAAAAATGATTTGGGATTAAGGGTTCCTGTGTCCCACCTGCTGGCTCAGGGTATTCTTCTGCTGAATAGACCTTCAACTCCTCCAGACCTCGGGCACCCCGGGGCAGGGTCCATCCCTTTCCGGGCCACCATTGACATGCTGTGGGATCAAAATGCCTATGGAAAGACTCCTGTGGAGCTGATCGTGTGAATAAAAGGGCAACCTGTCAATGACTCCATGCCGGCACAAACGCCAGGGTTATGGGGAAGGGATAGCTCAGGTTTTCCTGCCAGGCAGAGGCTGGGCGAAAGGGCAGTACAATGTATGCTAATGCCTGAGCTGACCAGGGCTCACCTCAATGCCACCCCAGGAACTCCCTGTAATCTGCCATTATATCCCCCCTTTGACATGGCTTTCCTGTGCTTAATGGTCCTCTTTGGGTTTTGCTCCCAAGGAACAAGGCTGAGCTGGCCAGCCCCTTCCCCAACCCCAAGGTGTGTGAACAATGCTCAATTTTTCTCCTAACAGCATAAATACAATGAGAGAGTCAAGCTAGCCTTAGAGGTCAATAGAGCATCTAAACCAACCCCTTTATCCCCACAGTCTCCCCTTGAGGCCACAAACCCCTCTACCACACACTGCATCCAAGGATGAGGAGCTCCACAGCTTGCCCACAGTGCTGGAGGGACGATCTCCTTCTGTCTGACTTGGATCAAGATCCATGGGCTTCATAGGTCCTCTCCTGCAGGGTCCCGCACGTTCCCACAGAGCATTGTGCCCCACCAGCATCCATCCATCCCGGTGTCCTACTCCAGTTGGTGGTAGGAAACGTGGCTCAAAGGCTCAGAAATGAGCTCCCCAGCCACACGGACTCTGCCTGCCCCACTTGCTGCACAGGCCAGGCTGTGAAACCTTCCAACCCACAGACACATTCAAATCCTGCTACAGAGGCAGGACAAGTGGCTGCTCCTGAGACTCTGCCATAGCCATTGGATGAACATCACCACCTGTGTTGGCCAGGCTGGTAGAGCATCATCACCTGCCTTGACTAGCTGGAGGAACATCACCTGTGTTGGCTTGAGCTGGAGAAGCATCACAACCTGCCTTGGTCAGGCTGGAGCATCACCACCTGTCTTGGTCAGTCTGGAGGAGCATTGCCACTCGCCTTGGCTTGGCCAAAGGAGCATTGCTGTCCTTCCTGGCTGGGCAGGAGGAGCACCACCACCCGCCATGGCTGGGCTGACGAAGTATTGCCACCCTCCTTGGCCGGCTCCAGAGCACCTTGGCAGGCTCTGAATGAAGGTCCTTGCCGACCTCACCGAGCCAGAAGGTCAGTGGTGCTGCCAAGGCGCCACGGCAGTACGGAGAGTAAAGGCTAAAAGTGAAGCTGGAGAGAACTGAGCTCTGACTAAGGCTTCCCTGGAAAATAAAACAATGTTGTGGAGTCTCTCAGCTGTGTTGGAAACCCCCACGGGCCGCCTGGAGAGCTGTGCCCTTTGCGGTTTGTACAGCAGGCGCTGCTCAGACGCGTCGCTCTGTTTGTGCTTGGCATGGTGGGAGCAGCACAGGTAACCCAGCGCTGGCATTTTCCCTTCGGGGCTCTGCCCCTCTCCCACTGCAATCAATGGGGATGCTTCAATTAACTCCAGAGATAAGGCTGCCATCAGCTCTCCCGTCAGCATGGAACAAGCCCTTAGAAGCCCATAAATAAGTAATGGCATTTTCATACTCTTTTTCATCAAAGCTGGTAGGATTTCTAACTCATTAATAACTGATCCTTCATTTGCCCAGCTTCTTGCGTGGGTATCGAGCACTTCATGATAAACAACTAAATTGATCCTCCCACAACTTTACATGGTGAGACACCACTTTTGCACGTGGGAAGCTGTGGGTGACCCCTGCGATGAGACCACGCAGAGCGGTGACCAGCTTTGTCCTTTCAGTGATGAGCCACCGTTTGCAGGGCAGAATCAGCCCTGCTCAGGGCAGAGGGTTATGGGGTATCTGTAGAAAAATTCTCTCTGAGGCAACTTCAGCACCCAGCTTGGCCCCTGTTGCGTGCTGAGGTGTTCAGGAGACACAGCCCCAGGCAGTTCTTGGATCCAAGGCTGGCCAGGTGGAGAAGTGGTATAGGGAGGAATCGGAAAGGCCAAGATATAGGGCAAGCCTCTGTCTATAGGAATATATATCTCTATATGGGGCTGTGGGGTCCTGCTGGGTCAAGGTCACACAAAGAGATGTAGAGGAGTAAAGAGAAGGGCTGAGGAAACACCTCTGGGAACCAAAGACCCTCAAAAGGAAGGGCGGGAGGGAAGGAGCTAACAAACGAGAGTCGCTCCCGGCCTCTGCCCCGCGTCTACAGTACGGATGGAGCTGACAGAGGCTGCGCTGAGAGGTGCTTTCAGCTGGGCTGGGTTTTGCTTCCCTTGGAAGGGTGTGCCCTGTCCAGGCAGGGGCGGGAAAATTCCACAGCCAAGTCACCCTGTTACAGACCGAAACGCAATGATGCCGATGAGATTGCCTCCTCCTGCACTTGCTACCATCGCTTTCCTCTGACTCCAATAGAAACATTCATTATTTCTCACAGATTAATTGTGCCAGTAAAACCAATCTCACCAAACCCAAACCAAGAATGGATAGAGCTAGCACAGTGGAGAAACAGACACCCAAGCAGGGGCTGGAGGAAGCAAACATCCCCAAAAGTCATTGGGAGCTGTCAAACGCCAATGGCAGCTTTCTGACCACACCGTGCTGGGGTACACAAGTGTCCATGCCTTGGCTGTTGACAATTTAAGGGGTGCTTTCAGCTTTCTGCGAGAACCCCACATATCCTGTGCTTTGTACAGATATTCAAGCATGAAGAATTTTTCCCATTTTAAACATATTTATTTCTTCTGTGGCTGTTTAAGGGTGAATGCTTGAGCTGTAGCTCCGTCACTGGTCGTAGCACCAAGATACAGCTCTTCTGACAAATCTTCTGAACCTACAGAATCAGAGGATGTGCCACGCTGGCCTAACCTTGCTGAGTCTCGTCCCTTCTGTCTGTTGAGGCCTTTTGCATAGATTCACAGACTGTTAAACGCCAAAGTGAACTCTAGGAGTAAATCAAAAAGCAGAGTCCCCCCCCTACAACACCTACATCAAGTCCCCGAGGTCTAACAGAGCCACAGCAAAAGTATGAGTCAAAAAATATCACCTGCCTCAGTTTCAGGACTAAAGGATGAAGGACGATCAGCCTCAAAACTAGAGGCACTTTCTTCATATTTGCAAAGACTTTCCTGGCCGTCGCTTCATATGGGAAAGGGTGGGATTTGCCGCACTTTTTGAAAAGGTACATCAAAAGGCATTGCCAAAGAAAACCATTTGGGGATATTACAGTCACAATACACCATTGCATCATTCATCAATTGTGTGTCAAATACCAGCTGAAACACAGCTTTCAGTACGAGACTGTGACGAAGCGACAATCTCGCCCACATCTATGAAGAAGGTCTGCACCACATTTATCTCCGTGAGAACAGGGAGCTTCTGGTAATTTTCCTTAATCTTTTATATGAGGTTCTGAATTTACAAGAGATTCAGTCTGGGTATCTGGCCAGAAAGGGAAACCCTGGCATCATTTGGGTCCTTATGTTCTGCAGTGGTGTGACAATTTCCACAGCTTCTCCTTGGACTGGTAATTTCAATGCCCAACAGGGTGCTGGATTTGGAGTTGTCTCAGAGGTTTCAGTTCTCTATCTATCATTACTCCCTCCTGCAGGGCTGCGAATTGCTGTGAATTTTATTTTGTTTTGAAAGAGCTCTTGACTCCTGTTTTCTTCAGCCTCCAGCTGCTTTGCTCACGTCTTACGGCACATGACTTCTATGGGCTTGTGGCACCAAACCTGGAACCTGCTGAGGCCTGGTCATGCTTGGTCATTGCAATCCCCAACCTGCCCAAATCCAGCCTTGAAAGGAGAGACTGAGACCAGAGCAGGGAGAGGGCAGGATGGCCTCTCGCAGCGCACTCCCTGTTCCTGCTCTCCTAGTGTTTCCCCTCTAAGAGGGCGCCTGCACTTGAGGTTCTGCACTTCATCTTGTTCATAAAACTGATGCTAGGCAGAATACTTGGCTCGGCTCGAGCGTGACCCACGGCTATAAATCTGCACGGCTCCCCCTACTTACACCCCCACTGAGCTGCTGTCACTGCCCATTTCGAGTTGAAAAACCAAACGTGACATTTCCCAGGTGCAGATGTGTTTGTCTCCCCTCCCTTCCAGACTTCCTTGGCTTCTCATTATTTTTGAAGAGAAAGAGGTTTAGCAGGCTCTCCTCCTGGATGGAAATGTTGAGACAATGGCCAGGCTGGGCCAGAGGGACGGCTCTGACACCCGGGGAAGACAGCTAGCTGTGGCACTCCAGCCACACCATCAGCTGTCCAGGCTGAGGAGCGGGGCTGGAGGTCTTGCCTTGCCCCAGGAGGACTCCAGATGAAAATGAGTTTTCCCTATCCCAGCGCTGAGGCTGTGAGGAGGATGGGGAAGGTCTGCTGGTGCTCATTGACTGCACGAAGAGCTTTGCGGAGCAGAGAAACGGGTTGTGAGAGGAGGATAGCGGCGAGAAGATCAGACAAGGTGGAAAGCTGATCTTGTGGCAAAACACTAAACTGAGCTCCAGCACTTCAGTCCTTCCTTCATCACTTCCATACAACCACTAACCCCATCTCTACTGCACAGCCCTATGGGTGGTCGCTCTTAAGGGAGATGACATGCTGGGGCCGTAGCAGAAGTGAAGTCTAAGGGACCTTACAGCCTTCTGATCTGTATGACAGGGTAGATAAAATGCAGCATAACTAGGGATCACGTTTTTGGACTCCAAATGGTCCCAAACACTTGTAAGCCCCTACCCAATACCAGTTAATTCATATAAAGGACTTGAAAATGTCCCAGATGTGTGATCGATATAAGCAAACGCCATTAAACTACTATTACTCCTAATATGCTACTAAAACACTACTAAAACTAATTACAAGGATACCATCTTTGATTCAGAAACCCCTAACTTACAGGGAATACACGAGCCAGCTATTGCCACAAGGTTGCCCCATACTCAAACACTACCCAGGGAGTCTGGTGCTGCTCAGGTTGGAAACTGAATCCTGCACCAACAGGTCCTTTCTTCTCATCAGTACGGCCAGTGTAAGGGCCAGTTACAGAGCCTGAGGCTGGGATTCATCCCCATTTATCACTGGCATATTAACTGATGCCCATTTTACGCACCTGGCTGTTCTGGCCTTCGTTAGCAACCATGAAGGGAGGAAGGATTTCCAAGAAGGAAATTCGAAGTGCAAGGGGGTTTCCAATTTCCAACCAACACGTCCATGATTCTGCAAGCACATCATCATAAGCACATGCCAAGAATGGCAGCAGTCATTTAAGTGAGTGTTACCTGGAGATGGCAATCCCTGACAACATACCACTGTGAGCTAGAAGAGCGTAAGTTAAGAGGTCCCATCTGCAACCTGGAGATTGCAGGTTCCTGGGTGAAGCCAGCAGTAGTCAGCAGCCACACCCTGGAGCAGTGTCCACACAATGTACTCTGGCTGGCCGTATGCCCCCCTGATCAACTCACTGGGACAGAATTATTCCCAAATCCTGCTCCTCTGGCAGCCCTGTGTGACTTTTAAAGCTTATTATCTGCTTGAGCGTCAGATTTTCTTCTTTCTCAGTGCTATGTGGAGGTGGGTCTTCTTTCTGCAGCTGGTGCTAGAAGACTCCTCTGCAGATTGCACAGTGATAAGAGGTGACTGGGGCTCTTTATGACATTGTTTAATGAGCTGATGACATTTTTACGAATGAAGAAAGTCCCAAGACGATTAGACTTGTTGATTCTTCAGAGACGCCAAGACTCTTCTCTGAGTAACAAACCCCGTTCGCATTCTTCTCAGTAGATGAAATCTTTGCAGTACACTTTCTCTTCCTGCCCTCCACCAAAATTGTCATCTGCTTCTGACCAGCCTGAAGTCAGATGTGGGAATAACCTTGCTTTCCTTTTGGTGAGAAACTTTGGCTTCTCTCACACAGGATGGGAGGCTCCCAAAACGGAGGTGTCCATGGCACTGCAGATTGGAGCTTCCCAGGCTGGGGTGGGAGACTGAGTCTGGCTATCGGCTGATCTTCTGTTAAGGTCAGGAGAGGGATGCGGGATGAGGTGTGCACAAAGGCACTACTGTGTATGGCTTTGCGAGAGCCAATCCTGCCTCCTTAATGGATAAGACGGCTTTGAAAGAGTGAGTTAAGTGTGCCAGGGTATATGAAGACTTTGTGAGGGGCTTTTCTAAAATCCCACACAAGAGGCTGTTAAAGGAAACCTGGTAACCAGAGGATAAGAGGCCAATTCCCATCTTAAAACCAGCCTCGGGTAGCAGAGACAAAGAGCTTGAACCCTGCAAGGCTTGGCATGCAGGGAGGTGAACAGTGCCTGGGGCGCAGTCATAATTAAAAATAATAACATTGAGCACTTTCAAAGCACTTGGTAAACATGATTAACTAATTAGTCAACTCTTTACTAATTAACCAGTCACAGGACTGGTGTTGCTCAATATGTTTAATGATCCGGAGAGCGGTTGAATAGCTGGGGGCAACGTCTGCGGAGGACGCGGTAGCTGCGTAGAGGGTTGACGGGGAGGCTGAGATGAGCTCACTGCCGGAGCTTGGACAGGACGGGATGCCTACCCTGGGCATGGGCTGGGGCTGGACCTGCTGGTCATGCCAAAGACAGACCTGTCATCTTCAGCTCTTCCCCTAGGAATCCCCTCCCCACCTCTCGCCCTCCTCGCGGGACAGGGGACTCACTGTGCAACTCCCATAGACGCCCGTGGTTAACGTTTACAGCTGTTGAGGCACAGCAAGAGGCGGGTGGAAATTTTCAGATATGCCTGAAACCAGTCCAGTCTGAGATCAGGCTGAGCTAACCGTGAACCCCACCGAAATGCCACGCACCTCAAGCTTCACGTTAATGCTCCCCAGCATAGTGAGGATGAGTCTCCTCTCTTTTCCCTTCCAGTAAACCAAGGAATCGAGAAACATCACTACATGATCAGGGAAAAGAAGACAGAAGTAGGACCAGGGAGCCTCTGTGGTTGCCGTTGCATTGCTAATGGGTCAGTTCCACGCCCTGCGCCTCAGTTTCCCCAGGGCAGGTACTGTATGTGCAGCGTGATGTCACATCAGATGTCATGCTCAGATACCCTAGCATCAGTTTGCTTTTCAGTCGTGGCTGCAGTTGGAAACTTCCCCACAAACTGAGTGAAAACCATCTGCTGAAAAGACACACGGGGCTGATTTTAACCCTACTCTCGTGACAGCCCTGCAACTTTCTCCCTCCATGTGAGCCCCTGACTTCTGCCTGCTCATGCAATCCCAGCAGGTCATCCTCAAAGATACTTCTGGTGGCACCAGGCTGTCTCTGTTGCCTGTGACAGGTATCACGCCCGAGGGAAGGCTGCTCCTGGCAGGCAGCTCCAGCAGACTCCAGAGCCCTGCAGGGCACCTTCACACCCCTGCCATGATCCTGCCATGAATGCCACCTTCTGGGGCTGAGTTTAAGTATTTCCTAGCCGTAATTTGGCCTTTTGCTGTCCAGGAGTCTCAGAATTCGAGTCGCCTTGTGATTCAATATTGCATTTCACAGCATCACAGGTGCATCTAGAACAGATCCGTATGGCTGCGTCCATAGCTATTATTAAAACATCTCACCACACAAATCCTTATTCCCCAGAACCAGGAGTTTATTCCCAGCAGGAGGGATCTACCAGGACTGAGGGAGCACCGTGCAGTCCCAGAGGGTGCTGAATGAGGCTGAGCCATCAGCCTCCCAGTGCCGTTTTTCCTGGAGAAGCTGGGAAGCGCTGAGCTTTCTGTGGGACCTGCAGACCTGCAGCACCCACGGACCTCACCCAGCGCAGATGGGGTCACAAGGCCAGACGGCATTTCAGCCACTGCTACAGCCTCTTACAGGTCACCTGCAAGAAAGACCAAGCTATGGAGAAGGTCTTACCTTGGGGCTGTTCACCTGGAACGCTGTGGGCTGGATGGGCATTTTCCATGGGACATCCTCAACGAGCTGGGGAAGGACACTCAGTGCTTTGCGGGAGGACAGAGGACTGGGGCAGGACCTGCATGATGTGATGGCACTGGGTGCTCTGCTCGTGGTGGTGGAACATCCCACCTTGCTGGAGTCATCACAGAGTGCCTGAAAATATGCATCCTCTCCATTTCTCCTAGCTTGCCCCTGGACCATGCGAATGAAGGCCCACCACTGGCCAAGCGGCTCCTGGCTGAATTACCAGCACGCCGTTGTGGTAGCGAAAGTTTCCAACTGCAGTCCCTTGATTCTGCAGTTACCAAGAGAGAAAGAAAAAAAATTCTCCCATGCAGAACAGTGTTTCGAGGTCAATAGAGAAATCCCTGTGGCCTGAATACCCGATCTGGGGAGCCTCGGGAGCCTGGCAGGGAGGCTTGGGGTCTGGGTGTCTGCGTTGTCACACTTGTAGCCAGGTTACCATGGCTCATCCGCAGTGCATCCACACCCCGGGGGGCTGCTTCTCGCCCGCATTCAACGGGCTCCCGCTCTTCCAGCATTGAGAAGGACAGATGACTTGCAGAAGAAAAGCGAGTCCTTAGTGGTCCTGTCATGTCATCTCCCCGGGGGGTCACCAGGGACTGTGGGTGCAGCCCAGAAAGGGGGCACCTGTGCAGCCCCGCAGTCCCTGGCACCGGCTGCCTGTGGGCACGGTGCCCGCTCTGCTCCCCGGGAAGGGGTGCTGCGCCGAGGGTTGGCTGGGCACCCACCTCACCCTGCTCAGCCAGGCTCCGACACAGCTCGGCCCCCTGCGTGGCCTCTCTGGGTGTCCCACAGAGGGGACCTGAAGCACAGCAGCAAGTGGTGAGGGCACAGAAATGGCCAAGTTGCCTTAAATTCATGGGTTCAGGCAGCATCACCCCGTGCACGAGAGCATATGACTGCCTGGTGTCTGGGTAAAGGGATCTTGGTGACTTCAGAGGCATGGGTCAAAAGCCACCGAAGCATCCAGGAGGGACATGGAGATGCTACTTTTGGGGGTGTTCTTCCCAAAATCTTGAGCTGCGACCCAGAGCAGGGTACCCAGTGGGGATGCTCGGGCTGTGGGTGCTGCTTGGTCTCCTCAGGACACCCCGGCTGCCCCAGCTGCCCATCCCGTGGATGGGGACCCTTGCTCAGCTCTCTTTCGGGCCTCCTCTCCACCAAGCCCTGACCGACATTTGCAGGGCTGCTGCTGGGGGAGGGGAGCTGGGTGCTTCGGCCACGTCTGCCCACCCCCCTCCCCTCCTCCCAGGCGATGAGAACAGAAATAAAAGGTCCATTTCTTTAGAAAGCTGGGCCTGACTATGGGAAGGGTCCCCGTATCCATGCAGCGCTCCCGGCCTCCCGCTCCCCTGTTTAGTAATCTCACTTCTGCGCCTGAATTCATTCAGAGGTTGTAAAGGATTAGCTGACCTTTCTTTCAGTGCTTGGTAAGCTGGGGATGTTAAAGCTTCCCAAAAATTAAACTCTCAGGAGGCTGCCTCCGAGGCTGGGAGCATGGAGAGCTGCTCAGCGGCTGCGGCTGCTTCCCCAGCATCTGCTCCGGGGCAGAGACAGGGCTGGGACTGTCCCTTCGTCCCCCAGAAGCGCTCAGATCCATGCACAGCCTTAGCACCCAGCTGCATGGTCTTGGTGCGGGGTGAAACCAGCTGGTTTTAGCATCATAGAACCATAGATTGGTAAGGGTTGGCAGGGACCTTAAAGCTCATCTGGTTCCAACCCCCTGCCATCAGCAGGGACATCTTCCACCAGCCCAGGGTGCTCAGAGCTCCATCCAACCTGGCCTTGAACCCTGCCAGGGAGCGGGCAGCCACAGCTTCTCTGGGCAACCTGGGCCAGTGTTTTTCACCACCCTCATGGGGAAAAATTTCTTCCCAATATCTAATCTAAATCTGCCCTCTTCTAGTTTAGAGCCGTTCCCCCTTGTCCTATCACTACACACCCTTGTGAAAAGTTTTCTCTCCTGTTTTGGCAGTTTTTCCTCTTCGTCTTTTATGGGTTTCAGCTCCTGCTTTTCCTGGCTTCTCTCTGCCACCTTGGGAGGACAGGATGAGGGAAATGCATGCCCTATCCCTGGAAGAGTTCAAGGCCAGGTTGGATGGGGCTTTGAGCACCCTGGTCTAGCGGAAGGTGCCCCTGCCCATGATAGGGGGTTGAAACAAGATGATCCTTAAGGTCCCCTCCAACACAAAACATTCTGTGATTCTGTGAAAACGTGAGTCTGTGAGCCTGGGAAATGGGGCTTGGGGAGGCGGGTGAACGCTGTCTGGGAATGGATGATGCTGTCGCAGCTAACAGGTGTGACAAGCTACTCTTGCCTTTATGAGGGAGTGTTCACTCTGAAACCTAATGATGACTTGTGGCTTGGGTAGCAGTTTGCTGCGTTAGCTCTCAAGCTGGGACTGAGCCAGAGGATTTATTTTAAGCTCCCAAATGCAGAAGTGACTGGGTGACATACCAAGTGCTTCCCACAGAGGTGGAACTGGGCATATGACGAGGCTCCACTCCCCTGACCAAGTGAACCTGACTCTCTGAGCTGCTCTTTGCTGGATGCATGGGAGATGCAGGAAAATTCCCCTCTTGTTCCACATTTTTGCTATTAATTTTCCCCTAAGAGTGAATCTCAGAGCTGGGGGACTATACCTGGGCATGAGCAGAAAGGGCACCGCTATCAAAGCGCATTTTGACTCCCTGCAGCCTGGGACGCAGAGCTGGCCCCGGGCATTGGCAAGGGAGGTGAAATTGCTGCTTTTCCCATGCGAGGACCCTGAGAAAGCGGCTGGAGCTGTGGGGACGCTGGCATCTGTGAGGTCCCCGTGCTGCGGGCTGCCTTTGGAGGAGCCCCCCTGCTGCAAAGGGGGGTTGCAAGGACAGCCCCGCACCCCGGCCCAGCACAGCCAAGCTCCTAGAGGCAGCACCTTCCCCATCGGGTTTCAGACTCTCCCGTTGTTGCATCTGGCAGAAGAGGAGCAAATTCATTAATGCGAGCAAAGCCCGCATGCAGCCAAGCCCGACCTTCTGCCCAAACCCAGACGGGGAGAACAAATTGCACAGAGGGTGAGCGGGGCTTCGTCCAAAGCCCACAGAAACCAGTGGTGAAACTAGAAATGATTTCCCCTCCTCCCACTTGCTTTCTCTCTCCTTCTCATTCGAACTGAAGCCGTTTGCATACAGAAAGCAGCAAACAAATCCGTCTGAGCCGTGCAGAAGCCTGACTCAAGCAAACCCGTTGCTGTTCTCCTCTTCTTTCCGTCCGCTTCAAGTCAGTTATTTTACAGAAGCTGTGAGGGGGGCGAGGGGCTGCCTTTGTTATCTATTTAAATTGGTTGTTTTAATGGGCAGCTAGCTTCTAACGGGGCTAATTTTATAGGCACCATAACCCGATGCGAGAAGTTTCTTTTACAACTCTCCACTCCCCCTGTCTCAAGCAGGAGCAAGGGCTGTGGCCGAAACCCCGGGGAGTGTGCACAGATCTGCCAGTTCACTGGCAGAACAAGGCATTGGTAATTCACAAAAATAAAACTGTCTTATGAGATATAAATTAGATGATTGCTCTGGGGAGATGAGCTGCTCTGGGGAGATGAGCTGCTCTGCTCACCCACGGGGCTGCCGGCGTCGGATAGCATCTGTTGCAATTACAGGTTCTTCCAGCCCGCTCGGCAGAAATGACCTCCCAAATATTTCAGCAGCAGCTGGAGCATGGAAAACACTCCGTGTTTTTTCTAGGGCCGAACAGCAAGTGCTTGATCTGTGCTAAATTGCTAGCTGGTGACCCCATCTCCTCTGAGGACTCTGGAGGGGGGGTGAGGGGGTGTCCGGAGTCCCCTCGCTGAAGGTAACAGGGTCCAGACCGTCACCTCGCTGCAGGCGCTGGAGGCTGAGCTCGCCTCTCTTCTTGGGTTGGCACACTGCAAAGTGCACCCTTGGCACTAGATCAGCAATATTAATTGCCCGTGAGAGGAAGCGTATAATCAGCCTTCAATGCTGTATAATTACGCAGAAATTACCAGAAGAAATTAATTCCAAAAGGTGAACATATGGGCCGCAACGCTGAAGCCGAAGCTGGATTTTGCCTCTGGTTACTGCCACTCATAACTGAGGGCAGGATCTAGGCCAAAAGTGTGTTTTCTAGTTTGTGATTTATTGTACCAAAATGGAGCTGGTAATGAAAACCGTGCTCCGCTTAATACACAGTTGACTTCCAACAAAAATGCCAGCAGGAACTCTTTCTTCTCCTTCTTGCGTTACAGCTGCCCGTCAGCAGAGCATCTACGAGCTTGGCTGTCCTACCACGGCCGTGGGGAGAGGCACCACCATGCCACGAAACCCCAACGCTTGCTAGGACCAGGGTAGGTGGATGAGCACCCCACCATGCCCCCTGCCAGCCCCCGGCCAGCCCCGGCCCCTCCTCTGCCTCCCCCCCCATCCTCTCGCGCCTTCCCCCACCAGAGTGCGGCTGAGCCTGAATTTCAGATTATTTCAGCAAGCAAGTAAAAATCAGGCTCTAAGGCTAAGTATTTTGGCACATTGGTCTCCAAAATAGCCCCCACGGGCTGGCTCCATCGTGTCGAGCCTGCCCCACTTTGCTGCAGCACTGACCCATTCAACCCAAGCCATGGGGGTGCTGAGCACTGACCGCAGCACCAAAAGCCGATGGAGCCATATGGGTTGAGAGCTTTTCTCCTTCCTGGCCCAACCTGATGCTTCCTAGCCTTGAAAGTTCCATTTTTTAATTCCTGTGTTCATGGAACAGCAGGACACCTCCCCTCTCCTTGCTGAGAGCAGCAGGTGGAGAAAGCTCTGAGGAAGCCCGACGGGAGCAAAGGGACCCTAGAGCCCTTCCGACCCCCCCTTGCAAACACGGGGCAACCTGTGGGAAACCGTTGGGAGATGGCCGAGTGCCACGGCTGAGCCCCTTTGCCGCGAACAGGAATTCATTTGCATGCCAAAGTTGTAGTCGGGTGCTTTACAACACGGTGCGAGCATATAAATGTATTTGAACCTTCAATATCACCCAGCCATCGCCCAGCAGTGCGCTCCCCTTGGAGAAAATCTCTCCGAGGGTGTCGGTGGAAGAGGGTCCCAAATAAAAGGTGCCCAAACGAAAGCTCAGATCCCAAGGGAGGCAAAACGATGGAGAGCTGAAACACACCGAATTCAGGCTCATGGCGTATCTGCGGCGGATTTTTCTCAGCCAAAAACATGCGTGCCAGCGACAACAGGAAACTCGCGGGCTGTGTGACAAGTGTTGTGGCCTCTCCTTAGCTCTCTCGCTGCCTCAGCGGGTCCCGGGTGACTCCGCAATCAAGGTCCCATTCAAGCCAGGAAGAGTTGAATCCCGGGGATGTGTGTTAGGCCAGCACTTTCCACTTCTCTTTCAGTTCGTGGACACCTATAAATTTTCTGGGGACAGTGGTACAGTGCACGCCTCTGCAACCACTTCCACAGACTCCTTAAAAGTAGTCCAGGACTCTGAGAAATTCATTATATTCAGCAATTAACAGTGATGCGTGTGAGCTCATGGACCTTCTCGCTGCCAAGGACCAGAGTAAAAACTGCATCACCCCTAATCAGGGCAAGCGAGCCAAATTATTGATGATAAATACATTTATTCCAAATGTTGACTCACTTTACATCCCTTTATTTAACACAGCTGCTCTAAAGGGGGGTTGAAATAAATGGACGATAAATTCTGCGAGTCTTCATGCCTCCCTGGTTCTCCCAGCAGAGCTGGCTGAATTCTGGTTACTATTCTTAGTGTAGCGATTGTTGTTGTTATTATTATTGTTATGATTATATGCATTTCATTCTCTTGTGGGTGATGAATAATTTATGACTCCGTCTCGATCCCCTTTCAATGGATTCACTATCCAGGGAGACTTGCTGAATAATTTGGATCATTCGTTTTCAAGTGCATGGGCTGCCGACAAATTGTTCGCTTTTCATTGCTGGGGACGTTCATTGGTCACCCAAACCCGGGGGTTTCTTTGGTTGCCCCACGCACGTGATGTGCCGTCTGGGGGTTTGTTGGGGTTTTTGTTTTTTTCGTGGATTTTTTTTGTGGTTTTTTTTTTTTTTGATTGGGTGAAACTTTGTGGAGACTCACAAATAGCTCATTTGGGGGGCTGGATTCCTGGGGAAACTGGTTTGCCAAATTTTTGTGAACATTTGCTGGTTTCGCAGAGGCTTGTGAGAAGGGAATGCTACGGAGCATATTAAACATGATTTGATGTTTTAAAGGCATTGCTAATTTTGCTGTTTGATTCGATCAAAACTATTATACATCTGATTATTAAGCTTTTACTCACTCCGTGGTAACTAGGGAAATATTGTGGTATTAGACCCGGCTACTTCTTTGCCTAAAATCCTGAGGGCGAGCGAATCTTTAAGAGGCTTTAATTTGGGGATCTTTTTCCCCAAAAAAATTTGGTTTTTTAAAATTTGGTTTCTTAAAACCAAATGAGTGCCTGTAGCAGCCTGGCTGTGTCCACCAGGACCGGTTTTGGGACCCTGCAGTGCCCTTATCCTGCGCACAAGGTCCATCCCACGAAAGCAGCATCCCCGCAGTCCCGAGCAGGCTCCGAGCTCGGCAGTGACACGTCCCTGGGCACGCACCCGGCGCAGCGAGGACAAGCACTGCTCCCCTGGGCACGCACCCAGCTCAGGGAGGATGAGCACTGCTCCTTGCTCTACTGCTGGGCCATGGGACGGAGACAGTTGCCTCATCACTGCTGGTACCCACAGTTCGTCTAGGAGGTCCCCGCTTGGGCAAATCTCAGCAGATTTGCTGCCAGCTCCATGAAAATTGTTAGGACGTGCCACGCTCAGCTGCAGAACAAGCCACCACAAAGCCGCGCTGGTCCACAGACCACGTTCATCTTCCCGCTCTAGCCCAGACTCCGTGCCGTGCTCAAGGATGCTGAATGCGGGTTCGCTTGGGAATCAACACGGCTGAGGATCACCGCTCCGGCTCAGACCTTCCCGGCGCGGCGCGGTGTGACTGCGACCCCGTAGAGACAGAGCATCCAACTCCCTGTCCCACAACCGCCGCAGAGGACAACCTCAGGGTCCCCAGGGCCCCGAGCCGGAGGGGCTCACCCCCCCGGACCCCGCACCGCCTGCTGCCTGCGCTGCCTGCTTAGCCCCGATTTACGAGCAGCGTGCGAAGGACAGACACTGGGCCGCTGGGCTGAACAATGCGGGAATATTAGCCGAGTTACAAAAACAAACAAACCAAACCCCGCCGGGAGCCCGTTTCATTTATCTTCTTTTGTCCAGTTTTGCTTCAGCGTGAAAGTCGCCCTTTCAAGCCCAGCAGTTGTGTTCCAGCCCCGGCGGGTAGCTGATCCAAAGCGTTACACTGAGAGCTTCCCAATGGCGTGTTTGCATAGTTCAATTCATTTCTAAATATTCAGTGGAGTTTCCCTCCCTCCTACCCTCCCAGGACTTTTTGCCCAAGAGCCGAGGGTGTAAAGTACAGGGCCGGGGATGCTGGTGCACAGAGCCTTTGTGTGCAAACACAAGCTGCTGTTTGTATTTGCCTTCACACTGTCAGAGCTCAATTGTGTGCGATGCAATACTGGCTACCAGTCTGCTTTCAATATCCGCTCGGCCATCCCCGCTGCCAGAGAGACGCTCCCCCTCCCCGGCCGCTTTGAAGCAAAGTGATTTAATTTCATGAGACTTTCGGTAATCACGTTACAATCTCCAACATTAACCAGAACTGACTCCCTATTGCAAAAGGGTGGGCGGACGAGCGAGTAAACAGCCTGGCTCGGGACAGCCCGCAACGCCGGGGGAAGGCAAAATGCACGACGGCTGCCTGGCGGGTTCTGCGCCGCTTATCAGATGAGGCTGGAAAACAACGGCCTCTTGCCAGCGCCGGGAGGGAGCAGCCGGCTTCGGCCATCCCGAGGATGCTCTGTGGGCTGCTCTGCTCATCTTGTGCACCACGATGGCTGATTTTTAAAACCAGACCTTTTTCTCCTATCCGTAGCTCTACCCATCATTTACCTTCCTCCTTCTCTGCTCTATTTACAGTGTCCTGATACCTCTATCACATCCCCCCAGGACTGGATTTGCTCCGGAACAAGCTGCTTCTGGTTATGCATTCCTACATGCTGTGGTGGCCAGTGGTCCAGGAAGAGCCAGGGCCTCCCTGCGTGGGTCCTGCAGGGTCTAGGGAGGGTCTAGCATGAAGAAGAGGAGGCTGAGAACAGGGAGATTCAGGTCTTGCCTGCTTGCACTGCCTCTCCCTCTCCCTCATCCCACCTTACCTTCCTGCATGCATGGCTCAGCCCTTCGCTGACCAGCCAGAGGCAATACACTGGACACTGAAGAAAAGTACTTCTGGGGCTGGGAGGGCAAACCGAGGTGCTGCACTGGGCTGCTGGGCACTGGGCAAACCCCAGTGTGTAAAATAAAATTCTGTTTTTCCAATCAGATACATTGTCCTTGCTCTCTGCATCCACTGTAATCTGACTGCCAAAGACGGGACCCTAAATATCCGGATGGCTGACATTAAGGGGTGTTCATTTACCCCATGGAGCTGCCATGAGAATAGTCATACTGGGTCAAAACGAAGCACGGATCGCAACGATCCACGCAGCACCACAGAGTGCAGCCTGGGAGGGATCAGGGTGATGGACGGCTCCGAAATGCCATGGGGAAGATAACATGGACTCCTCATCTGCCTTCCCACCCAAAACTGCAAACCTGGAGTACAGAGGCATGTGTAAAGATGGTGATCGGGGACAGCACAGCTGGGCTTCACCCCACACAAACTGGGAGCTTGCAGACCCGGCACGGATACGGCAAGCAGCCCGGAGAGTGAGCCATGCAAAACGGGGACTACCGAGCCAGCAGCTCTCCTCCTGCGTTTCTTCTCTATTTCCCACCTGGGACGGCGGAGGAAAGAAATCCTCCCGCTCCCCAGCGCCCTGAGGAGCAGGGGAAAGCGCTTCCCCCCTGGCCACGCGTCAGCGTGGAATCTGTGTCTGCTTCTCCACAATCAGCAAGCGTTTCCCACCCCAGCAGCTCCCCGCAGCAGGTCAAAAAGAACAAATTAGCTGCAAAACAAGCCCGCAGAGCCTGGCTGCTCACAGCCTGCGTCAGCGCCCTGCCTGCTCCAGCCCCTCACGTTGGTTTTGCCCTTCTCCAGGTGAATTTGGGGCTGCTGGGTGCAGGCTCCTGGCTCTCCATCCCCTCCTCTCCCCAAACAGGGGAGATGCAGCAGGTTTGACCCTCAGGCAGGGAAAAAATTTGTCTCTGTGACCCCCCCCAAGGCTGCTCGCCCCACCTGTGCCGGCGTTCCTGCTCACCCACCCACACGAGCCCTTTCTTGCTGCTCATTTTTGGCAGAAGATATGGCAAAGGTCTCCTGGGCTCATCCTTTACCTCTACCAGCTCCGCCGTACCAGGGGGCACATCACGGGAGGGGGCTGGGTGCTGCGGCTCCCCGCGCAGGACCCCGGGGCTCCCTGCCTTTGTATCGGGCAGCAGGGATCCCTCTCCAGGTGGTACCACAACCTGGGTGACAACGGCCAGTGGGCAAAGCCAGCGGTCCCTGCCAGCCCATAACCCTTCATGAAATAATTCAGAAAAACCCCGCACTTCAAGGAGGGTGTGAAATAGAGGTTTTTTCCTTCCCCAAATTCAAATCTGCTGTCAAGGAGGGAGATGCAGATACAAATTTCAACCCTCCATCATTTACAAGGCACTTTGAAAAAGTTTGAAAGGAAAGCTTCTGCCCACACCCTCCCTGCTTTCACCGCTGTGTGTGGGACATCTTCCCTATCGCTTTCTTTGCCTGCTGCACTCCCTGGCGATGCGGCGGTCGCTTTGCACAGGAGATGCGTGTCGTGAGCAGCAGCAATAATTTCGAGCTGCTCTTGCGCTGTCGATGCAGCCGTCCCTCCAGAGCCAGCTGAGACCTCGGGCTCCCAGCACCAGCCCTGCTGAGCCCTGGGACGAGGCAGTTGCTCTGGCTATATCGCTCCATCAGTTTTTAAACTCCAGTCTCCACTAAAAACAGTGCTGTTCAAAATAAATCCATAAATCAAGCTCCCAGCTGATCTGCATGCTTCCTCCATCCCCGACCCACTGCCGACATGGGTGTGCGTGCTCTCCCAGCTCAGAACCTGCTTCTTTAGTATCAACCAAAGAAAAAGGTAAGATTTTATCCTCCCCACCAGTTAATTCCCTGCCTTCTCGTGAGCCTAACGCAAACTCCCAGCAAGTGTGTGGCTGAGCCCCTTCGTGCCGCTGATCTCTGCTGCAAACACGGGCTGCTCCCGCCTGGGATGGAGCGAGAGCAGCCGAGCCCCCTGCTCCTCTCCCCCCAACAGCCTCCTTGGCTGCACCGGCTCGGAGCAGGAAAAGCCTCCCTGCCTCCTTATCAGTCCCCAGGGCATCCTAATCCCCCTATAAATGAAAGCTATTATACAGATATCTTTTTAAAAGCCTGCCTGTCACTTCAGCCAGGCAGCCCCATCCCAGCCATCGGGGCATTGATTTTTCGGAGGGTGGTTAGCGGGGCTGAGATGCTGCCGCCGATCAGAGCTGGGTTTGAACCGGGTGAGGATCTGACCCGTCCCTTTTCGAGCTGTGCAGTGGTTCGCGCTCAGGTCTCCCCCATAACGCCGGGCTGCAGAACCAGGATGAGCCCCACAGCCATGCCGGGCTCCCCCGGCTCTGCCAGGCTGCCTTGTGGGAAGCGGCAGGGATCTGGCAGGGATGCTCGGAGAGGGGAGCTCGGGTCACATAAAGGAAATGTCCCCCGCTGATGACAGCAGCAAAGGCCAAGCGGCAGCCACCGCTCTGGAGATACCCTGGGGATGAAGCAGCTGTGACCGCTGGGCTCTGCCGCTGCCGAACCCTTTCCTCGGGTCTAAACCGTCTGCGCAGGTTTGATCCTGGTGGCAAAACTTCTACCTCCCCTGCTGCTGCCTGAAAAATCGGGGGGGACCTGTTCGGTGGTATCATGAACATGCTGCAAATCAATGATCCGGGTGGGGTTGAGTCGGGGGGCTGTGAAGCCCCCCCGGCGTATTGAGGGCAGCTGTGTCAGTGCTTTGGGTGTTGCGTTTGGTGGGTGCTGGGGCTGGTTTGGGTTTAGTTCTGCCGTTTGACAGCAACACGGGGCGAAATGGTGTACGACGTCTGCAATGCTATGAAGGTAACTAGCTGGTTCCAGTCCTCCTGACTCAAGATCTCCTTCATCCTGCATGTTCCACAGGGCAAAACTGGCTGGGGAAGAAACTCATCACAGCACCCCAAAATCTTCAGGAAGGTCCCCAGAAAAACTCTGCTTGCACAGCCCAAGCCTGGCATGCAACAGCCCATAATAAGCACAAGAGCCTTCAAAAACACCGTGCCGAAAAGCAGGGCATCCCAAAAGAGAGGCAGGAGAGACGTAGGGCCAAAGAAGACAGCAACCCTCCGTGGTCACAAAGTCCATCCCCCATCCCCGAGGAAGAAGGGGATATATATTAAGAATATAAAGACAGGCTCACGTGTCCCAGCTGCCCCCACTTCACCGACCAGGTAGGAAAACCAGAACCCCGGGAGTGTTTTTACAAGCAGGATCCCTACAGGCAGCGGAGATTCAAAAGCCCTTCTGTGCCTCTCGCTCCGTCCTCGGAGCGGCAACGTGTCCCCCCGGGCGGTCACGGGGAGTTTGCCGAAGCGAGGACAGCGTAGGCTGAATAAGGATGACATGCTTTGGCCCAGAAAGAGGAGGGCAGAGATTAGCTGTGGACAAGCTCAAGGGAAGGCAAGTGTCCAACCCAGAGTGCCAAGCCTGGTTTTGTTTTAGCCTTAACTGCGCTTTTTTGTTTGTTTGTTTGTTGGTGTAAAAACCTTTCGGTTGGAAATCAGTTTAACTTTAAGCTTCCTGAGAATAAAAGCCTGTGAGAAAGCTCTGCCCATGCAAGGCCTGCTTGGGAGGCTACAATGGGAGTCTCGGCAGTTTACGGGCCCATATTTCTATGGCTACAGCACCCATCTGCTCAGCAACACAGCGTTACCCACAGCTCGCGCAGCTCCCCGAGCAGAACAACCCTCCGGGAGCCGAACCAGGGCTGGGGTGCAAGGGACCTGCGGCTCCGTGGACGGCACATGGAGAGGTCCAGCCCGCACAGGGTCTGTTCCAGTTGCTGGCTGGTGCCGTGCCACTGGTGAAGCTGGCCCCTTTGCAATATTTCACTAGACACAAGGATGCTATAATACTGCTTCATGTCTTTCTTACCCCAAGTCCAAAGCAGTTTACACAGCCCCCCTTTAACTCTCTATAAATGGGGAAACTGAGGCATGAGACAAGCCTGGATATCAGAAATCACGAGTATCCCTAACATCAGTAGAAGGTAATGGGCAATATCAGCACACAGCAGCTCCAAAATCCACCCGTCAGCCTTGCCTGGCTGGCTCAATCTAGAGACATGGTCGTGCCGTGCTGCCCAGCCCTAGGCAGCAGCATCCGTCTTGGGTGGGCAGAGGATGCTACACCCTGGGGATCCTGCATGGGCACCCCAGGGATCCCACAGGGACACCTCGGAAATCCTCCTCAGAGCCTCTTTGCTCAGATCAGAAATGCTGCTGCTTGACAAGGTGAGAAGGGATGCTTACATCCTTCCCCGTCCCTCTGGAAGAGACGTGACCATAAGCAAACGCTGGGGACACTCAGACTCCCCTTCTGCTCACAGAGGGATTTATAAAGCCACTGAGGTCCTCTCTCTGATGCCCATCCCACCACGGTGCCCGGAACCGAAAGGGAAGAGGGTGCAACAGATGTGTCCACGCGTGACCAGGTCCCTGCCAGCTCTCCCTGTCCTACCCACACCCCACTCCCACCCTGCTGCAGACAGAGCTTCTCTTCCTCTGTCCCCCGGAGATGGACCGTCTGCAAAGCCCTGAATCACCACAGGACAGAAGACAGAAAGGACATCTTCCACCCATCCAGTCCTTCCTGGTCTGGTGGGTCTCAGCCGCTGTGAACCACTGTCACCCATCGATGGCCCTGGGACTTGTCCAGCCTCCCCGCTCCGCTGCGTGTTCCTGGGGTGCCCCGACCCTGCGGACAGGCACCGGGGGCTGCTCGCCCAGCTGAGCAACGGCTGCAGACATGCTCCGGTGGACTCGAAGCCATCAGTCACCACCAACTTAACCCCTTGTCCCATTGGGATGCCAAGGGGAGTGGGAAGGAATTGTCTCATAGGGCTGCCCAACACCCCACTGTGCCGACCCCGGGGAAAAGAGTTACAGACAGGGTGAGAACCACAAAGGCTTTTTAAGTGGAGATGATGAATGCAGGCTAAAGAAAAGGGATCGCCTAAATTTAATAAGGGACACCAGGAGCTCCTTGAGATGAAATCCCGCAGTCTTCACATCTGTCTGCAGGACCAGAGCGAGCAGAGCTCGCTGCTGTGGAAGGATTTGAGTTCCCTGGTTGTGATGAGGACGGACGGGAACCCAACGGCTGTGTTAGTAAGCACTGCCCTGCAAATACCTGCCTGGACCACCGCTGAGATGACAAAGCCCCAGCTTTGTCTGGAAGGAAGTTTTTTCACTGGGAGTGTTTGGCAGACTGTTCTTTAGTGGTTCCTGGTCCCCTCCTTGTCTGAGATGAAGTTTCCTTTTAGCTGGAGGAGAGATTTGCTCCCAAATTGCTCTGACATCAGACGCATCCCAGCCTGGGAACCCTCCCGCAGTGCACACCGCGGAGCAGAGCCTGTCCAACGCCAGGCTTCGCACGCGGCCGGTGCCAAATCCCGTATCTGAAAACACAAGATGTTTCCTTTCTCTCACCGCAATCGCGCCCAGCACCTGCAGCCGCCATTGACGTCAGGCACACGTGCAGGCGCTGGGTGCATCTCCCGGCCCCGCGGGGAACGGGCTGCGGAGCACCGGGGCCGGCACTGGGAACAGAGTCTGGACGTCGTTCCCGAAGCGCCTGTCAGCGGGCTGCAGCCTGGGTTTGTCTAGTAGTGCTTTCCCCGGCCAAGGCAAGCGCAGAGGTATTTTACGCAAACTAAAGGGAGTATTCGAAAGCAGCTCTTGTCCGTGTTCATTTCCAGCACTCAAAATAATGCTGCGGTTCGTGAGAAATTGTGGAATGGGGTCGACTGCATTTTATTGATGTCACTAAGTCTGGTCGAAGCCCCTGCCTGCGTTTCCACGTGTCCACACAGGCTCACCAGCGGTTGAGCTCTGACAACATTCTCGTTCAGGGCTTTTCCAGCTGCAAGCTCCTCTCACAGGGGAGCTGGAAGCCTCATCAGGACAAACCGGGTTGGAGACACGGGGCTTGGGCTGGACCAACGCTGAGCGAATGGAGCTGGCCCGACGGCACTGGAGAGAGGGAGGATGGAGAACAGACCTCCAAGCTTGTCTCCAAGCTGTGTCCTCCCCGGAGCATGTTAGCTCCCAGGCGCCCGGCCAAAGCCAGACTGCAAGGCCAAGCTCTGCATAGAGGAGTTATTTGCCAGGTAAAGTTGATGGGAACCTGAATCCATGAAAAGCTCTTCTGGCTGGTCTCCTTCTGCAGGAGCAGGTCCCTGGAGAGCATCTCCTTGGGCCAGGCCCTGTCCTCTCCCCGTGCGGTGCCTGGGCTCTTGCAGGCAGTGAGAAGCGATAAAGAAAAATTAGATCTGGCTGGCGAAAAAAGTTCCCGTGGGAAATTTTGACTTTTTGTCAGAAACTCCAGCGCGTTTCTTTTTCAGCCCCAAATAAGCATGAATAGGAACAAAGATTCGGTTTTGGCAGGGGGAAAGGGCTCACCAAAGAAAACACCCAAATTTTTGAGCAAAGCAGAGACATTCTATCATTTTTCTCCCTGGTTGAAAAAAAAACAAATTTTTTTGGGGGGAAAAAAGAGAAAAAGGAGGAAATTCATCGAAAAAAAGTTGTAATCAGTTCCCACACCACTACCTGGGGCAAATTCAGCTAATTTGGCTGATTCCCCCACCCCTTCACCGCTGCTGCTTCCCACTCAAGCGGCTGCAGATCCATCCGGCGCACAGCTGGCAACATCTGCATCACCTCACCGCTCGTGCCCTGCCTCTGCCCGGCGAGGGCTGGGTCCGCAGCCCTCGGGTGACCGCCAAGCCCGACTTTCTTTCTGGAATTAGGAGAGAAACCAGGGTGGGCCGACGGTCATGAGCGAGCGGGTGGGAGCTGAATAGGGTTATTGTGATCTTTATCTAGGAGGATTATTCCAGGCAGTGTGGGCTTGGCAGGGCAAGGCGGTTGTTTGGCCGCGTTGGGTTTTGCGGAGCGATAGGTATGGCCCCAGGGAACGTGCAGCAGAAACGGGCTGGGGGAAATTATTTCACGGTAGCTTCGTCCTTGCAAAGCGTTCGCTTCCCGGCAAAGTCAGCGGAAAAGGAAAAAAATGAGTGATTTTCGTTCGCAGAAGTCTGGCGCGGCTAGGACAGCCTGAAATGCAAAGCCTGGCACAGAAGTCACGCATTTTACTGGAAAGTGGGAACTTCTTTCCGTTTTATTGGAAGTAAATTGGAAGCGAGAAGGATGGTAAGCGCACGGCGCCAGCGCAATAACCGAACAGAAGCATTTTCAGGAGCACTTCAGGACTCCGCAGCGCAGACCAAGAGTCCAACAGCACCCCGAGATCGCACCGAATTTTACGGTATGGCTGATAGCTAGCTGTAACTCTCTGCCTGCGAGATGGGTTGGAGGCCTGGGGGGACCCGAGTCCCCCCTGCTCCCCTGGACCTGCTGCCGAGGGAGAGACCCTCCCTGGGGCAGCGGTGGGACATAACGCAGCCGGGACCCCCGCGCCTGCCCCAGTGCCACCAGGCTGCGGGACTGGGACCCCCCACACACACTCCCTGCCAGATATAACCCGGGCTCGGCCGTGCCTCAGCGTTGAAGACGCCGGTGAAGAAACCGCGCTCCCTGCTAGGGACACATCTGATTGTGATTTGGGGGGAAAAAAAAAGAGGAGAAGGGAAAAAAAAGAAAAAAAAAAAAAGAAAAAGAAAAAAAAGCCCAACCCCGGCTGCTTGGCGAGTTTTAATTTTTTTTCCTATCGTCGGAGCTGCAAATATTTTGGAAGACGGGGCCGTGTTTTCCGTGTAAACAAGGCGGCGGCGGGTGCCGGGGAGCCGAGCCCGGGGAGCGCCCAGACCCCGGGCTGGGTCACTCCCACCCACCGGCACACGGCCGGTCCCGGGGGGGGGGGGGGGGCTGGCACCGGCCCCCGAAACCGCGGCGGGGAGGGCAGCGGCCGCGCACGGGGATCCCGCTGGGGAGTGGGAATGGGAGATGGGGGGGGGGGTCAGCCGTCGGAGGGATGTGCGGGGACTCAAGCGAGGAATGTATGGGGACACAAAGGATGTGCGGGGACACAAGGGAGGGATCTGCGGGGACTCAAGGGAGGTGCGGGGACTCGAGGGATATGCAGGGTCCCAAGGGAGGGATGTGCGGGGATCCAAGGGAGGGATCTGCGGGGACCCAAGGGAAAAGGCACCCCAAACCCTCCGCCCTTGGCCCCCCCGGGCAGAGGCGAGGGCCGCCCCGTCTCCCCCCGGGGACAGCCCGGAGGCTGGGGCTCGCTTGTCACCAGGACGGCGCGGGTTTCTCTCCCGAAATGCAGCGAACCGGCTGCTCCCCGGTCCTCGTTCGGCCTTGGGGCTCGTTCGGGTCCCCGCCGCCGCTCCCCGCACCCCTCCCCAGAACCCGGCCGCCTTCTCCCCGCGGGCAGGACCGAAGCCCGGGCACGGAGCCTCTCGGAAGAGCCGGAGGTTTTACGGCCGGGCTCCGAGCCGCTGGCCCGGGGAAGGGAGCTCCAGGATCCCCGGACCGCATCCCGCTGCGTGAGGCTGCGGGACCCTCGGCCGGGAGCTGCCCGGGATGAGAGACCCTTCCCAGCCAGCCGGGACCCCCCGGCGCTGCCCCCGACACGGACGGCGTTTTCCCAGTCTCCCCAGTGTCCCTTCTCCCCTCTTCTGGACGATTTGATGTCCCTTGCCCCGCGCAGCCGAGCCGCCCGCTGTCACTCGCCCAGCTCCCTCGGGTCCTCCGGTGTCCCCCCCCGGCATCTCGGCATCCCCAGGTTTCTCTGCCTCACCGTGCCCACCCCGGTGGTCCCCACTTCCCCGTGCTCCCCTACTTCTGCACCTCCGGGTCCCTCGGTGTCCCCACCAGTGACCTCCCGGGTGCCCCAGTGTCCCCATCGCCTGCGCTTCCCAGCGCCTTCCCAGCCCCTGCTCCGCGCTGCTGGGTCCCTCACTGTCCCCTCCTTTGCCCTGCGCTCCCGGGTACTCCAAGTCCTCCCCCCCCCCGCCCCACGTCCTGCTCTCCCTGCGTGTCCCCGTCCCGCTCCGTGTCGCTGGATGTCCCCGCGCTACTCGCCGTGTCCCTGCATGTCCCCGAGCCTTTCACTCCCCGTCCCTGAAGGTCCCTTGCCGGGTCCCTGGATGTCCTCGAGCCTTTCGTTCCCCATTCCTGAAGGTCCCTTGTTGGGTCCGTGGATGTCCCCGAGCCTTTCGGTCCCTGAGGTCCCTTGCCGGGTCCTTGATGTCCCCGAGCCTTTCGCTCCCCCTCCCTGAAGGTCCCTTGTCGGGTCCCTGGATGTCCCCAAGCCTTTCGTTCCCCATTCCTGAAGGTCCCTTGCCGGGTCCTGGATGTCCCCGAGCCTTTCGCTCCCCCTCCCTGAAGGTCCCTTGCCGGGTCCTGGATGTCCCCGAGCCTTTCGCTCCCCCTCCCTGAAGGTCCCTTGCCGTGTCTCTGGATGTCTCCTTGCCTTTTGCTCCCCGTCCCTGCACGTCCCTTGCCGTGTGCCCTGGATGTCCCCTTGCCTTTCTCTCCCTGACGGTCCCTTGCCGGGTCCTGGATGTCGCCTTGCCTTTCTCTCCCTGACGGTCCCTTACCGGGTCCTGGATGTCCCCGAGCCTTTCACTGCCCGTCCCTGAAGGTCCCTTGCCGCGTCCCTGGATGTCCCCGAGTCTTTCGGTCCCTGACGGTCCCTTGCCGGGTCCTGGATGTCCCCGAGCCTTTCATTTCCCGTCCGCAGCCGGGTCCCTCGCTCTCCCCCCCCTCCCCGTCCTTCCCCCCGTGTCCGTGCCCGCGGCGCGGGACTCACCCACGCACTCGTTGGCCTCCCGGGCCGTCGCTCTCTGCCAGGGCCGGTCGTAGTGGAAGGGCTTGCAGCGGTCGCACTCGGGGCCGGCCGTGTTGTGCTTGCAGTCGCACACCAAGCTGTCGTCGCGATCTCGGACGCATCGCGACGCATGACCGTTGCACTTGCACCTCCCGCCGACCTGCAAGTCGGAGACGGCGTAGAAATAGGAGTCTCGGGCCAGCTCGGAGTCGTCCTCGCCTTCTTCTTCCCCGAAGGTGTGGAGGCGGCTGAAGGTCACCCTGATGTCGGTGGCCGTCACCCAGTCCTGCAGCACCGGCGAGTTGTCGAAGTCGTGGGCGGTGGGGCGGCCGTCCAGGGTGCTGAAGGCGATGAGGCCGCCGGAGAGGGGCCTCACGTCGGTGTGCGAGTCGGTGCAGACCGCCTCCTGCTCGTTCTGCTTGGTGATGGCGGCCCGGCTGGGCTTGTTGTACATCTTGCGGCACTGCGTGGAGTAGAACTGGAAGGGCACCCAGGTCTTGCCGTAGTCCATGGATTTGTGGATGGCCATGGATTCGGGGCGCGGGGAGCAGAACTGCAGGCTGACGTAGGTCACCTCGAACTTCTTGCCCAGGGAGAGGGTGAGGGTGACGTTGTGGGGGTACTGGACGTAGCTGTCGGACTGCCAGCAGGTCAGGTTGTGCGGGTTGTTGAGGTCGGTGAGGAAGGAGGGAGGGTGGGCGCGCTTGGGGTCGGAGGCGTTGCAGAGGTGGCAGGAGCGGACCCGCTCCTCGCCCTTCTCCGTCACCACGCAGTACCTCGACGGCGGCTTCCCGCAGGTGCTCGACACCTTCACCTCCTTCCCGAAGGCCGAGTTGACGAAATCGGGGATGCAGCGGCGGGGCGACCCGTGCTCGTCGTAGCAGGGGTCGGGCTGAGCTGTCTGCACGGCGAACATCCCCCCACCGTGGTACCCCCCGAGCAGGGGCTGAGCCAGCCACGCCGCAGCCAGCAGCAGGGCCAGCGGCCCCTCCGCGCCCCTCCGCGCCATCCTGCGTGGGGACGGGAGCGAGCGGAGCGCGGGGGGGGGGGAGGGGGGGGGGCCCACGGACGCGGTGCTGCGGGGCCCGGAGCACCTCCCGCCCCGCAGCTCAGCCCCGCGGAGAGAGGGGAGGAGGAGGCGGAGGAGGCACCACAAAAGTGCGGCTGGGTCCCCGCCTGCCTCCCGCCCCGGCCCTCGCACGGAGGATTGACTGGCGGTCCCAGCCCCCCCCCCCCCCCCCCCCCCCCCGCAGCGTTTGAGGTCACGCCGAAAAGGAGTGACATCGCGGCTCGAGGAACGGAACAACGACATCCACTGGCGGCTCAGACGGAGACGCCGAGCAGGGCCTCGGGGAGGGGAGGGGGGGTATGGGGGGGGAGGATGGGAGGGGGACGGAGCCCGCCCCGACACCGCGGCGATGGGCGCGGGGGTCCCGAGCCGCCCCGAGGAGCCGGGGAAGGGACTTTGCTTCTCGGGTCCCCCCTCCCCGACGTGTCCCCGACGGGGGTGGGGGAAGCCGGGGATGCTCCGCGGGCGTGGGACGGGGAGGGAGCCGCCCTCCCCCCCCCTCCGAGACGGACAGGATCGGGCCCTCTCCCAGCCGGTCGCTGCCGGCCTGCCCTGCTCCACCGGGCCAGATAGGGCCCGACCCCCTCAGCTGGGTTGGGAGGGGGCTCCGGGGCAGGAGCCCGGACCCCGCCTGGGCACCGGTCCGCTCCGAGGGGGCTCCCGGCGGGTCTCGGCCCGGAGATTTCGCCGCTGGGAAAGAAAACCCAGGAAAGCCGGGAAAGTCTAACTGGGGGAAATCTGGAGCCCTTGGGCGCGATACGGGAACTCAGGCGACCCCCGGCGGGGTGTTTTAGGGGGCTGATCCCGGTGAAGGGGCGGTTTCCCCGGCATGGCCCCGGGGGACAGCCCGGGTCGAGGGGCTGCGCGGTGCCTCTCGCCGCTCCCTCTCGGTCTGCAGCTCGTCGGGGCTCCCCTTCAAGGGGTTAACGAGCGGCACTTGTCCCGCACCGGGCTGTGCCCCAGCCCCGCTGTCCCCTTTCCCCCCCCCCCGCCCCCCGACGGCCGCCTCCCTCCGGCTCTTCCCCCCCCGCAGACCCCGGCCCCAGGGGACCCCGCTGCTCCGACCCGACGGCCCCGGAGGACGGTCCCTGGTTCCCTTTCCCCCCCGCCCCCCGACGGCCGCCTCCCTCCGGCTCTTCCCTCCGCAGACCCCGGCCCCGGGGGATCCCGCTGCCCCGACCCGACGGCCCCGGGGGACGGTCCTGGGATCCCCGGGAGGGAGCGGAGGGGTTTCCCTCCCGCTGCTGCCGGCCGCCCTCCTCGTCCCCCTTCCCTCCCTCCCTCCCTCCCTCCCCGATTCAAAGGGCACTTCTATTTTCCCAACGGAGGTGCCCTCGCTCGGAGCGCTTGCCCACGCCGTGTCACTCCGCCGGCTGGGCCCTGGCACGGTGGCACGGTCCCCTCCCCGACGACCCCCGACGGGGCGGCCCGAGGGGCCGGGGGCTGCCTGGGCAAGCGGCGAGCCCCTTGCCGGCCTCCGCCCCCTCCCCTCCGCCCGCCCCTCTCCCCGCTTTGAATTCTTTGCCACCGAGCTGAATAAAAGTGGTTGTTGTAAATTGAATTAGTGCCTGATTAATCTGCTCCCGGGCCTGCTAGCCCAGCGGGGCGTCTTTGGCAATGCAACCGCCTTCCCTGCAGGGCAGCGGGGCTCCTCCCTGCCCCCACCGCTCCCCCCGGACCCCACCCCCCCCCCAGCCCCGCCGCTGCCCGGATTTGTTAACCCTTCCTCGGGAAACAGCCCCGACGCCCTCGCTGCTCCTTCGCCAGAGGAAGAGGGGTGTATCAGTACGGGGGAGGGGTCCCCAGTCCTGCTGGTCCCACCTGAGACGCCCGGGGGGGGTGTTTTAGAGGGCTGCAGCCCGCTACACCCGGGTGGCACACACTCACGGTCCCGGTGCATCCCACCCCCGGAGGGATTTTTGTCTCCGCTCTTGAACTGCAGCCCGATTTCTAGGATTGGGGGGGGGGGGGGGGGGGGTGTCCCGGTGATACCGTCCAGGTCTGGGCCGTCGGACCGGCTGCGGGAGACCCCCGGGGACACCTCCGCCCCGGCTCGGCCCCCGCTGTGCCGGCACGGCCGGGGTGGGGGTCGGCCCGGGGTGGGGGTCGACCCGGGCTGTGCCCCCTCCCCCCGAACCAGCCCCAGTGACACCACCCTGACCCCGGGCCCCCGAGGTCGGCTTTGCCCAGCCAGGCACCCCAAATCCGGACCCGCGAGGCGCCCCCCCGACCCCCCTCGGGGGGCCCGCTCAGACCACCCCCTCTCGCCGTGTCTGCCCGCCCGGTGCTGCTCCCCCGGCCACGCGTGTCCGAGACCAGCCCTTCCCCGCGGGATTCCGTCCACCCGTGTCTGGGCCATGCGGGGGTCTCCACCGCGCCCGTGTGCGGGGCTCCGGTGCCCGGGGAGGGGGGGACGGACACTCAGGGCCCGGCTCGGAGCGGAGCAGGTGCCGCTGCGGGGTCCGGCGTTTCCCCCGGGGGAAGATGCGGGTTTGGCTCTGGCGGGGCCCGGTCCCCCGCGACCCTCTCGCCGGGTGCGGGGCAGGGCTGAAATTTTGGCGTTTCTTTAAAGATCCGGGAGGGTTTTTAAAGCTCACCCCCCTGACCCTCCAACCCCTTACCGTCCCCAAAAAACGGGTAGGGTGTCTAAGAAAACCCGAGCCACCCCAAACTCCCCCCGCAAACCCGAGGTGCTGCTTAATCCCATTAGCAGGGTGTTAATTTAACAACCGGCCGGCGCTGCCGAGCGCGGGGGGGGGGACCGTGCTGCGGCTCTCGCCTCCCTCCAGCCCTCCTCGCCCGGTTTACTCGGTGTTTCACAACCCCCGGGGTTTGTGCTGGCTCTTGCGGTCATTAACGTGATTTACTGAGGCTTTCCTCTAATTACCTCGCCCCCGAGCTATTAAATACGTGTAAGCAGCTCCGCGGGGACCGGGCCCGAGTCTACCCCCCCCACCTCCGGGACAGGGGGGCCTGGGGCTGTCCCGGGAGGATGGAGCGGGGGGGGGGGTGTGGGGGGTGTGTGTGCTAGGGGCACCAGGCCGTGCCCCCCAGGTGGGCTCTGATTTACCTATAATTAAGCACCCGCTAGTCCCGGCGCTGCCCTGGCTGGGGGGGGGGAAGGATCCTTGCCGGCTCCAGCCCCGGTGCGACCCCGCTGCGCTCCACCGGGGCCGGAGCATCGCCGGTACCGGCACCGGGAGCAGAGCATCTCCGGTACCGGGAGCGGTGTGGAGCATGGCCGGTATCTACATCGGGAGCAGAGCATCGCCGGTACCTACACCGGGAGAGGAGCACGGCCGGTACCTACACCGGGAGCAGAGCATCTGCGGCACCGGGAGCAGAGCATCGCCGGTACCGGCACCGGGAGCGGAGCATCGCCGGTAAAAGCAGCGGGAGCGGAACATCTCTGGTACCGGGAGCGGAGCATCTGCGGTACCTGCAGCGGGAGCGGAGCACCTCCGGTATCTCCGGTGCCTGCACCGGGACCGGGAGCCGTCCTTTCCCCGCGCGTTTGGCCGGGGAGAAGCCCCGACGAAGGGACGAGGAGCGGGGCTGGATTTCAACCCCACCGAGGGCAGCCGGGAGAGGCGGCCCCGGCGCTCAGAGCCTGTTTTCAAAGTCAAATCTCTTCAGGTCCCGAAGCTCGCCCACCTCCCCCCTGCCACCGCCCGGCCTCGGGTTTGAGGGGGGGGGGGGGGGAACCCAACCAGCTCTTCCCCTCCTCAAATATCTGGCGGGGACCGGGAGCGGCTGGAACAGCAGAGAAGACCCGGGTTGAAATAATCAGGAGCGATTTATTCCCCCGGAGTGACAGTTCTTTTGAGCAGTTGCCGAATGGCAGTTTCTGTCTTTCTGAAAGCTTTTCTTCCAGATTCTGTTCAGATTAGGCTGGGGAGATGAATGAGCCCATTATCCAGCCCAGTGGCTATTCTGAAATGCCAAATTAATTACCAAGGGCTAAATCAAGGCTATGGGGGCTGGAGGGGTGGGGGGGGGGGGTGGGGGGGGAGCGGCGGTTTGAGGTGTGAAAATATCTCCGCGAGCTTTTAAATCCCAGAGCACCGAGTGAGGCCCGGGGTCCCCCACCTCTCTCCGCAGGTGCGGGGGGGCTGGGGGGGGGCAGCGGAGAGAGAGAGGGGACCCCTCCGGTTCCCCCCTCCCGGTCCAGGGCTGCCGCATCTCTCACCTCCCGGGGGGGGCTCCGGGGCTGCCCGTCCCCGCGGTCTCCGGGCAGAGGTGAGCCGCTGCCCCCCCCCCCCCTCCACCCCCGTCCGGTCCTCGCTGGGATGCTCGGCCGGGAGCTCCCGTCGGGGGGGGCGGCTGCCCTCCCGCCGGTCGCCGGGACGGAGCAGGGAGCAGCCCTGCTCCCCCCATCGAGGGGGGGGGGGGGAAGGCTTTGCCGTCAGCTTGGGGCCGCCGCGGAGGGGGCCCGGGGGGGTTTCACCGTTCCCTGAGCTCCAAAGGGCCGGCTCGGGGATGCAAAAAAAGCGATCAACCGGTGGCTTCTTGCGGGCCGGTGGTGTTTGCGCTGCGAGGGAGGAGGAGCAGGAGGGAGAGGGAGCCTGTGTGGGCAGGGATGCTGTTCCACAGCTTCCCGGTGCACAGGTGTGCCCGGCATGGTTCGCATTGCCCAGCCTGGAGGGTTAAAAAAACACCGCGGAGAAAGGGGAGAAAGACTGGCCGGTCCTCCAAGATCTCCCAAGGGAATTGGGCAAGAAGGCTGCGCTGGCTCTCGCCGGGCTGATTTCTCTCTGCCAGCACAGATCACAACATTCGCACATGACATTTAATCCCCCACCCTACAGCTCTTTGGCTCTCGGCAGGCAGTTGTTGTTATTATTGTTGCTGTAATATTTACGCTTTGCTCCCACGCAAGTGTAATTTGCGCCCCTGATCACTTTGTAGATCTCTGGCCCGTAATTCAGTTTTCTCTTCAGTTCCCGGGAAAGCACACCTCTGTCCCCTCTCATTCACGCAAAAAATTGCTCAAATATTATGCAAAATATCGTTTAGGGAGTGGTAGATAGGGCCTGGCAATCATTTTTTGGTGTGGGGAGAGCTGAGCATGTGGCTGATGCTGAATCTTCTGCAGCGATCGCACATGGGTGGTGACACCCTGGTTCAGCCGGCCGAAACCACGGGCCGAGCTGCTGGCAGCAGCGAGAGCAGAGCTAGGCAGGACTTCTCCTTACACGAGACAGTCCTTGCAAACGAGGAATAAGCAACAAGGAGATTTCCCAGGGACTGAGAAGTGGGCTTTAGAAGGAATCAAGCCTTTAATGTAAATTGGCCGTGGCTGGCAGAGACCACTGAACACTGGGCTATTCAGCATCTCTGTGAACCTCTAATGATCAACTCGGTTTTCAATTATACACCCAGAATTGCCACCAAGAGAGATAAGCCTCTGGAATACTATATTTGCTCTTGCAAAATGTTTTCTTTCGGGCAGGCAGACTAGAAAGCTCGGTGTGTAATATGTGATTAATTTTCAGCAGAGCAGCCTGACCCCCAGCAGCGCGGAGACCTCCTGGCCGTCGCAAACAGGCACCCAAACGGCTCACGCACTCCTGGGGACGTGCAGGTGGATTCGGCCATCGCAGGGAGCTGCAGCAGCCAGGGTACCAAACACACCCGGGGAAACAGAGGCACTCCTTGATGTTAACAAACCCTGTGATTTACTTGTGTGCTTCTCTGCAGAAGCAATGGTTTAATTTGGATGGATGCAGGTGTGGTAGAGCAAAAAATAATGCAGCTTAGCCTGGAAAATGCTGCCGTATTCTGTACATTGGACATCCCGCCGAGGTATCGTCAGCGTGAAGGAGTGGCATAGCCCAGAAACACCTCGAACCCCCCAGACTTCAGCTGCTCATGCCTCCCAAAGAAAGCTGCCCTACATTTTTTCAAGCTATTTCCAAGGTAGAAGTACTTTCCTAGGCAATGTATTACAGGGAGCGGGACAAGAGGAGCACAGCGACCTTACAACAACCTTCTGAGCTGAATGGGAAGAAAACACCAGCAGTGAATTGGGAGCTTGGTCCGCTGGGAATGCCCCGGCACAGCTGAAGAAACCTCGCTGCAACCAGTCGATGGAGGCTTGGAGGCACCACTTGCCCCAATGGAGCAGATGAACCCTGCGTGTTTCTGGGCACCGATGGTGTAACCCTGACTTCGTGGATCTGGAGGATTCCGTGGCCAGGCTGAGACATGGAAGATGCGGGGTGAAGAGAGCAGATTTTGGTTCGGGGGAGGCTGGTGCTTGCACAAACTTTGCTGGGGAGTTGTGGGCGGGGGAGGGGATGGGGAAATCTGATTTATTCAGTGAAATGTTTTGTCCAGAGATACTTCTGCTGAGTTTGTGGGGCTTTGGGAAGGCACAGAGCGGTAAAAAACATAGGACAAAAAAGAGCAGTGTTTAAACTGTGCTTCTTCAGCGGTGCAGCAGAAGCCATCTGCAGATCTTTTTCGATGATCAAAGCATCTGCCTGTATCTCAGGGGACCTGGGAGCAGGTCCACCCTTTGCAAAGAACTTTCCACTGTTTTTAGGACTATTCTCTTTATATCAAGTATTTGTGGATCTTTCTTACAGAGGGACGCCAGAGCAATCCACAAATCCCCACCCGCTGTCCCTGGACTCTGGAGACAGAACTCCCCTAGGACCCCAGGCTCTGCACCCACCTGAGGAACCACCCAGCTCAGCTGCTGTCTCCTGCCTTTGGCTGTCTGGGACTCAAAGTAAGCACCCTTACCCCAAATCACCCTTACCCCAAAGGACCCATCTCCGCACACCCCATTCTGCACAGGGATCTCAGGTCGCTGCTCCAGCTGCCCTGCGCTCCCCAGGGAAGGAGGCATTGGGGCTTGCTGATTTTCCCATCTGTGCTGTTAGGAGACAGCTCAGGCTTGGTGGACTCAAGCTGCTGACTCTGGCTGTCCCTCGGGCAGGGGATGCCACCGACCCGTCACCGGCTGCCCCGCGGTGACGGCTGCCTGCCTGCGCCGAGGCAGAGCCTGGCAGGGATCCCACTCCTGCCCGTCCCACTCCCCTTTATGGGTAATTGGCATCAAACGGAGCAGAAGGGAAGACACACAGGGTGGGCTCCCTGGGTTCAACCTGACCTCTGCTGCTGTCAATCGTCCTCGAAATCTCATTTTTTTTTAGTGTTTCTATTTTTTTCTTGAAAATGCTGCTGCTTTGCAGGGAGTAAAGAAATTTTTCTTTGCAAAAAGAAAAAAAAGAAACAATAAAAAAAAGAAATTTTTCTTTGCTCCCAGCAGAGCAGGAGCAAAGCCAAGCAGAGGGCTGAGCAGGGCTTCCCTACCTGACCCGCAGTGCCTGACCTGGCAGCTCAAAGCTGTCCCAGGCGCCATGAGCTGCCTGCTGCCGCCGTTTTGGGAGGAAAACAGCCTTGATGCAAAAGCTTCTGACCCTGGGCCCTGTTCAGGGGGGATAACAGCAAAGTCCCTTCCTCTTGAGTTTAGACCAGTGTTACTCAAAGAAAATGGATCTTTTTACTCGCTGCTTTGACTGGCTTTAGCAAAATCTGAGCAGCAACTCAAACACAAGCGTTCTGGTGCCAGGGGAACCCAGATGGAGAGGGAAACTGGTCCGTGTTATGGCAGTGGCTAAGCACTGCCCAGAGCAAAGCGAGAGCAGCCAGGACGGTGAAAGCACAGCCTTGCTGGGGGCAGGGACATTGCAGTGAGCAACGTACACCGAGCAACGCCCCTTTAAAATAGCCAATGTTCCTTTAAAATAACTACCTGGAGCAGAGAGAGCTCCTCACCTAAGTTACACAAATGTTTACTGGGCACAAGGAACACTCTTGACATCAGCCCACTGTGGGAGTTTGGCTCTGGCATAAGAAAATGGGCCGTGTAGAGACTTTAGACCATTTAAGAGAACCTGAGATCATAATTTCATGTGGGATCTGTAGAAGGCCATCAAGCTGAAATGCTGATCGTCTTGCTGGGAATTTTCCTCCCCGCTGATTCAGAATAGGGCTGTGCAAAGGAATTTGATCTTCTTAAGCCAGTGTTAAGGTAAAGATCCAACCTGGGCAGAGCTTCAGGGGGAGAGGGAGGGGGCACGTGGCTGAGGCTGGGGCCAGGGCAGACAGGACCGGGCGTATTTCAGCTACCTAAGGAGCAGGATTATTGAAACATGGGTCCGCAGAGCTTCTGAATTCCTGCCACCTAGTAACTCCCTTTGTCAAATCATTAACTCTTCTCCAGCATTTGCTTTGCAGTGAGGAGTGGGCTCACAGGACTCAGCTCCATTCGCAACTGTGGCAAGCTCTACTTCAGCATTGCAGAAGTGGGTGTTTTGTTGCTTTCTTTGTTTAAAAATTGGAAAAAAAAAAGTGTATTCCAGAAAGCATCCTGTTCACTTAGGGAAGAAGTGATGGATCTGTAGGAACTGAGCCAGCAAGGCTAGGTTTATCCTTGTCGCTGGGAGAAAAAGATCATGCAAATGGCCATCCAGGATTTGGATTTACACCTTCCTTAAGCAGAGCACCCTCTCAGCGCAAGAAAGGACATGGGGAGTGCTGGGGGCCTTCCTGGCACCCCCAACCCACCTTTGCAAAGGGCAGTTGCCAAGACTGTACCTGGCCCTGTGTGAAGGCATGTCACCCCAGCAGGACCGCAGGAAACAGGTATTTGGGAGCCTTATCCAGAGTGCTTTGCAGCATTCGGTCTCTTTTTGGCGGCTGTCCTAACCTAATGATATTTAAGTACGTATTAAGCTGGGATGAAGTGGCCTTTGAGTGGCTGTAACCTTTTAATAGGGGAACTTGCTGTCAGGCAGCGGGAGCGCAGCTCAGGCCGGGCAGCAAGGCATCGGGCGAGCCCCGGACATGGCGTGTTGGGATGGGACCAACAGCTCCATCGCAAGAAGCTGCCTGTGTCTCCTTCCCGAGGACACAGAGCCCTGGCCCTGCTCCATCCCAGGGCTGGGGTATGCAGAGACCCCGGCTACACAGGGCTCCCACCACAGCGCCAGGGCAGAGCTCTGTGGGCTGTCTCCCCACATCCAGCTGTTATCAGTGTCATTGAGGTTCTCCTCCCCCTCTACTCTGCCCTAGTGAGGCCCCATCTGCAGTGCTGTGTCCAGCTCTGGGCTCCCCAGTTCAAGAAAGATGAGGAGCTACTGGAGAGAGTCCAGTGGAGGGCTACGAAGATGATGAGGGGACTGGAGCATCTCTCCTACAAGGAGAGGGGACCTAACAAATGCCTCTAAATATCTTCAGGGTGGGTGTCAGGAAGATGGGGCCAAGCTCTTTTCAGTGGTGCCCAGCGACAGGACGAGGGGCAATGGGCACAAACTGAAGCCGAGGAAGTTCCAGCTGAAGATGAGGAAGAACTTCTTCCCTCTGAGGGTGCCGGAGCCCTGGCCCAGGCTGCCCAGGGAGGCTGTGGAGTCTCCTTCTCTGGAGATATTCCAGACCCGCCTGGACACGGTGCTGTGCAGCCTGCTGTGGGTGACCCTGCTTGGGCAGGGGGTTGGGCTGGGTGACCCACAGAGGACCCTGCCATGCTGTGATTCTGTGATTAATTGGTGTTGTGTCCACGCGAGGGTCAGTGAAGGAGGACGGGTGCATCTGAGCAAGCACAGCCAACAGGCGCCGTGTCTGCCCTGGCACAGCACTCCCTGCCCATCGTCCCTGCGCTCCAGGGGGTCCGCACCATCCCAAGCCCATTGGGGACACCCCTTGCCTAGGGGCGGCGGGCGCTGCCCTGTCTCACGCGGCTCCCTCACAGGGCAGAGCAGCTGGGGAAAGCTTGTTTGCTGAGCTGAATTCCTCGCTGTCGACTGCTGCTCAGCGGCACCGTCACCCGCCTGCGAGCTGATCCCCGCAGCGCACGCCCTTGCGTGTCCGAGCACCGGGGCTGCCGGCGGGAAGAGGGGCTGAGAAGCGTGAAGGAGGGGGATCGAGGCAACGGCCAGAGAAGGCAAGTGTGTGACTCTGGGTTGGCCTCAGTTTCCCCCTATTTAGCAGAGGAAAGATGCTCACATCCTTTATAAAGCTCCTTGTCATTCGTGGCAGAAAAGGGTGCTGTAAACTTCTGCCAGGTGGTGGTTGCAGCTCTCATCCCTGTCCCCAGATGCCTGGGATAGGAGGAGGTAAAAGCTTTTTCTGTCCTGGCATGCTAGTACCCCACCCCTGCCCTCTATGGCTTCACTAATCTCCTATTGTTTTTCAGTTTTCATCATGTGCTAGAGAAAAGCAAACCCATTCTCCCAGCACACAGCCTGGTTTCGATTCTGCTGGAAAACACCCTGATCTCCAGGGTCCTGCCTGACCCCGCCACCTCGATCGACGCACGCAGCCGCTGCCCATCTGAGGACAACTTCCAGCTGCGGCCACCTCACATCCATCAAATGCTGCACCAGGACCTTGCTGCCTGTGTCAGCGCTCCCTCCTTCTGTCCCTGGAACGGGTCTCCTGGTCACTTGGTGGCATCGATAGGTATGTGGTGACAGACACAAGGAGACGTTACTGCTGTGAGAGTTAAAATGTGGTGTAAGCTGTTCCTTTGCCATCCCAAAGTGCACAGGTGGAGGTACACAGCTGCACTGCCTGAGACCTGGAGAGCAGGGAGATGTCTGTAACACAGAGAGGTGTGCTGAAGTCAGTGAGATCTCAGCGGTGGCTCGTTTGCTGGAGTGGAGCTGAATTCCCAGCTTGAAAAGGTCCGGTTGCCCATGGGAGGTTTCCCCTGGGGGTACTGCATGCTGAGTGCATGTGCTGGGGGCTGTTCAGGAGATGGACACCAGCATTTCCCTGCGTCCTGCAAGGCTCCCAGCTGCTGTCACATCAGGTTCTCTCCAGTCCTTTACTGAAAGCATCTGTGGCAGATGCTGGCACCAGGACTTTGTCCTTTTGGATGAAGCGGGGTGGTCCCAAACTTATCCTGTTAAGACAGCAGTGACCTCAAATGGCATTGCTGCTGCCTTGATTTCTCTTTTTACATGTGCTACCTGGCTCTGTGCAGCCGATTCGCTCCCGAAGGCAGCCGGAGCTACGCTGCGCAGCAGAGATCTCCCGTGGCTGGCACGGGCCAGCTCTGCCCCGCTTCGGGCTCGGGTGGTTGGGTTGGATGGGATCGCGCATACGGAAAGCGAGAGCTCTGTCCCATTTTCGCCATCTACCTGATGGTGAGACAAACCCTGCCTACAGACATCGTTATCTCCTCACCGTTAATCCGGGCACGCAGTTCAGATGCCTGCGGAGGAGGCTGAGGTTGTCACCTGGACAGGTGACTCCAACAGAGCTGACCAGGGCAAACGTCCCTCTCCCCGTCCGGCTTATCCAAAGATGCATCTGCAGTGGCTTTGCACGGGGTGCCTAGTTTTAGTTAAAACGAACAGGGGAAAAAAGGAACTCAGGGAAAATAACGAGGTCCATCGCGACTCACCCTGAGGCCCTGCTGCCATCTACCGGGGTCCCAGCATGGAGGCACCGGGGCCAGCCCGGGGTGGGGAGGGGGGCTGCCCTGGGTGGGGAGGGGGCCTGCCCGGGGCAGAGGGGCCTCTCCACGGCGCTGGGGAGAGGGTGAAGCTCCCATCTTTGCTGTCTTGGATCCGACTCTCTCCTGCTGTGGGGTCATTTGGGGTCAAACCCCCTGAAGAGCACCAGCAGTCCCACGCATCCCAGCTGAGGAGCTTTGTCCCCTGCTCCTCCGGGCTGGGGCTTGCAGAAGTATTTTGGTACCTATATTCGGGGAGGCAGACCCCAGCTCCCGAGGGATGCAGGCACCTGGGGTTTCTACTCGCTGATCTGATTTTTGGATTTACACCTGACGCCTTGCTTGTCCATCACAAAACTTTCATCCAAGATGACAGGGACGTGGCTATGGCTGGGGGGGCCACTGCCTGGGGGACCTCGTGGCTCCTCTGGGTAGCTGGGTGGTGAGCTGGGGAAGAAGCAGAGTCTGCAGATGCTTTGGGCTCACAGCAGCCTTTGGATGCTGTCACCTCCACATCTGGATGGGTGGGCTGCCCAGGAGTGTGGCTAGCCCCCCGCCCAGGCCTGGGGATAGCACAGAACACTGCCGATGGGCAGCCAGCTCTTGTGGTTTCCCAGAAGCTTTATTCAACCCCATCACGACACCGAGCAAGGACACCCGGTTATGGCCATATTTTCAAATTGCAGTGCCCAGAACAAGTTCCCCACCCCAGGCTTTGGCACCTGAAGACACTGAACGCTGCTGAGGGGTTCACCAGCAGCTGTGACGCTCTGGTGCGTGGAAGGTGGTGGTGGCTCTGGACGCTCAGAGGTGGCTGGGACAGAGGATGACTGCGGTCACAGCTATCTCGGTACCCACCAGCTCTCAGGGGCCTCGCATCGTCTCTCCTTCAGGCTGAGCCCAGAGAGCGGCAGAGCCCTGGCTGGGGGGGGGTCTTTCGAGGGAGGGGGTGCACGGCGGGGGGTGGGTGCAGCACCCACGGAGCGGTGCTCAGCCCCCTCCAGCGCTGCAGTTCTGCGGCGGGACACAGGGTGGAAACCTCAGCCCACGCGAAACCCGCTCCCAGGGCTCTGCCCTCGCCTGGGCTCCTCACGGCCCCGGGAGGGGACCCGGACCAGGAATCACCCTGCTGCAAAGCCCTGGGGAACTGGGGAGGGAGAAGATGAGCTGAAATGTGAGGAACAGGGTATCCCAGCTTCGGGAGAGAGGTTTTTGTTCAGGCAGACAGAGAGGTTGTGCAAACCAGCCCTCTGCTCGGCTCCGTGCTGGGGAAGCGTCCCCAAGGTGCTGCATCCCCACGGGGGGCTGTGGCTCAAGCTCAGCCAGGTGAGCAAAGGGCTGGGGAGCCCACCAGCACCGGGGCTGTGCGCTGGCGGGAGGACCAAGCCAAGGCAGATGTTTTGACACAAAGAAAAGGTCACCATGGAGAACAATGAAGCAGTCTCCTCCATAAGCCACCAGCGATAAGAGAAGTTATCACAGAATCACAGAATGGTGGGGGTTGGAAGGGACCTCTGTGGGTCACCCAGCCCAACCCCCTGCCCAAGCAGGGTCATCCACAGCAGGCTGCACAGCACCGCGTCCAGGCGGGGCTGGAATATCTCCAGAGAAGGAGACTCCACAGCCTCCCTGGGCAGCCTGGGCCAGGGCTCCGTCACCCTCAGAGGGAAGAAGTTCTTCCTCATGTTCAGCTGGAACTTCCTTGGCTTCGGTTTGTGCCCATTGCCCCTCGTCCTGTCGCTGGGCACCACTGAAAAGAGCTTGGCCCCATCTTCCTGACACCCACCCTGCAGATATTTAGAGGCATTTCTAAGGTCCCCTCCCAGCCTTCTCTTCTCCAGGCTGAACAAGCCCAGCTCCCTCAGCCTTTCCTAGTAGGAGAGATGCTCCAGTCCCCCCATCATCCTCATAGCCCTCCGCTGGACTCTCTCCAGTAGCTCCTCATCTTTCTTGAACTGGGGAGCCCAGAACTGGACACAGCACTGCAGATGGGGCCTCACTAGGGAAGAGTAGAGGGGGAGTAGAACCTCCCTCGACCTGCTGCCCACACTCCTCCTAATGCACCCCAGGATCCCATCAGCCTTCTTGGCAGCCAGGACACGCTGCTGGCTCATGGTTAACCTGTCATCCACCAGGACACTCAGGTCCCTCTCCGCAGAGCTGCTCTCCAGCAGCTCAGCCCCAGCCTGTACTGGTGCCTGGGGTTGTTCCTTCCAGGTGCAGGACACTGCACTTGCCCTTGTTGAATTTCATCAGGGTTATGGGTCTTCTTAGCATTGGGGAGGTGAAGACTGGCACTGAGAAAGGTTTTCTGGTGCTAAGGACAGAGCTATGCTGGCACGGCCAGGGATGTTGCAGATCCCTTGTCCTCAGCGGGCTCCAGAACAGGGCAGACAAACGCCTGTTGGAGATGGTTACGTAGCAGTTCTGCCTTGGTGCAGAGAATGAACCCTCGTGGTCCAGCTGTCTGCTCAGTTTCCACCCCAGCCCTGATTTCTGCACCCCTCTCTTGTTCTCTGTTTCTCCTGTAGGAGAATAGCACCCCATCCTCTTCCACAGCTTTGCCTCACCACTGCCAGCTACAACCCCAGCCCTGGAAAGAGCACTGGCTGCTTGCACAGCAGCGCACAGCTCGCTTGGAAACCCAAACCACAATGCGATGTGGCCATGGCGCAGGAGGGGTGTGTGGCTCCTTCTCTTACGATTACCACTATAATTGTTAATATTGCAGTGGGGAACATGTTTGGGTTTACTGCACCAAAGGTTTACCCACACTTTTATTCTTCTTGCTTCTCCCTGTGACAAGCATGGGGATGGGTGCTTCCAGCAGGCATCCGAGTGGTTTTGAGCCTTTTCTGTTTCAGTCAGAGACCAAAATAGAAATGGTCCTGAGGGCGACATGGTGGATCAGCTGGAGTGAGACCTGCTGTGCTGCCCTCTCACAGATGGGAAACTGAGGCACGGAGCGCCGAGTGACCTGCTTACATCCCCCAGGACACCCATAGCAGTGCAGGGAGCTGAGCCACCATCTCCCAAGACCGGGATCAGATTTTCTCTGTGGAACAAAGGACCTGAGAAAGGAGGTAGAAGAGAGCCAGGAGTTAGCATGGGCTTCTCCAGGCACCCCAAGCCCTTGCACGGGGCAGGAGAACAGAAAAGTGCAGATCAGACAAATATTTGCCTGCTGAAAGTGTGACAGTGCTGGAGCCTTTCAACCCCAGAGCCGTCTGGGAAACCTTCAGCGCTTCGCCGGATCGGGTCATTTAAGGTTAGATTTTCACCTCCTGCATGGGAGGCGGCAGGGGAACATCTGGGGTCAGATCTGCCACCACTGAATTCTACGGCCCATTTTCGTTTCTCAAGGGTCAGATTCAGGTGGTGTTGAGCAATGTTTCAGTATCCTTTGAGCTGTACCAGAGAAATGAAAAACACAAGTTGTGGGGGGAACCAGTGAGAAAAAGCAGGTTCCCTTTTCGGTGGACCCTGCTTCCCCTTCCCTCTGAAGCTGTGCAGGCAGCGGGGAGAGGCTGCAGGGCTGCTCCGCCGGGGCTGTGAAGCTCCATCGTTACGTGAACACGGGGAGAAGGAAGTAACGAGCACACCTAGAGCCGTGGCAGCTGAGCAGCACGCGGTGGCCTCAGTGTCCGTCGAGGACAGACTCGGCCACCCCAAATCCTGGGAAACTCGCAGTCTGGACAGCAGCGAAAGCATCCTGGGGAGATGTGCTGGCCACGGTCTGCAGCCGTTGGCCCGTGCCTGGAGATGATGACTTCATGGCGGTTTTGGGGAGCTGAATTACCGTATTTCTAGTGTGTGGCTTGGTCTGAGTCCAGCGAGGATGCTCCAGCACCTCTCTACCTGAGAGGACAGTCCATAGCTGGCCTGGTGTTTTCCTTCTCCCTGCCCATTCCCTGGGTGATGTTCAGCTGAGTCCTGCATCCCGCTGTCTGCTGCGTCCCGGGAGATGCTGCTGGGCTCCTGCCCAGTTTCTGTGCCCCTGCCCAGGTCTCCAGACAGCAGCATACCCATGGGAAGGGCGGCAGGCTGGGGTGGATCTGGGGTGGGGGAGAGGTTTCAGGGCAGGGGTGGACCTGCGTGGGGGAATTTGACCTGGCCAAGGGAGATCACAGCCTGCGGAGGGAGAGTTTCTCCGTGCAGACACCTTTGCCTGACAACGTTAAAGGCTTTCCTGGGTTTGCTGTGAAGGGTGTGGAGATGGGGAGCAGAAGTTTGCCAGCTCTCCAGCGATGAGCTGGGCAACAAGTCCTTCTTACCTACAGACTTTTTTTCTGCCTGGATTTTAAGTGGTTTTGTCAACAGGACACTCCCAAGCAAGATGAATACTCTGACTGATGGCCATCTCACCCTGAGAAATATTATTATGTTTGGCCTGTAAATGCTTTATTCTAAGCAGAAATCTGTATTGCAATCTTTGAGGCAGAATGACTGTCTTCCAGGTATTTATCATAGAAATCTGGAGATACTCCACTCTGTTAACCTGACTCAGCAACATGCTGTTGTTTCAGGAAAGTGTGTATGTGTGCAGTACAAATACAGGTTTTAGAAATGTGTTGAGTAGAGAGGAATGGGAACACGCCACCGACGAATTTCCGAGCACCTCTGCACGTTAGAGGTAAGTCCCATCTCCAGCCGCCGTCTGAGACGTGCCTTTGGGCTGATTTGGAGGTTGAGGTACCGAAACAGAAGCCAGGCAAAGGAGATTCGGGCTTGTGAGTTCACGTTCCTGGAAATGAAAAAGGATTTGACCAAAGCAGAATGATTGCTCTCATGGGAAACATTTACAGCCCCCTGGCCTTTGTGCCCCCCCGGCCCTTTGCATACATCGGATACCTGATTTGCTTAGAAATGTTCTGGGTGGAAATCACTTTCTGTCTCTAAAGAGGCTTTGTGCGGCAGTTGCTTTGCTCTTTTCTCAACCAAGTGTTTCTCTGAGTTGCTTTGGAGTCGCTTTTGGAAAAATGACATTTATATTGCAATGCTTTCTAGCCCCGTATGTTGAGCATCATTCGGAGCAGCGGTGGTGTCCCCTGGCACCTGGAAGCAGTGATGCGGCCAGATCCCTGCCCTCTGAATTTGCATCGGCGTGAGCTTCTCTGCCGAGTTAGCTGGAACCTGCAGTTTGGTATTTGGGTCTTTTTATCTCGCTGCATCAGCGGTGGAAGGACAGACAAGACCGGGTGAGCACGAGGCAGAGCAGTGCTGACAGCTTCGCGTGTCTCCGGCGCGAAGCTTGTCCGTCGGAGCTGGCTGGCCCCGTGTTTTCCCTGGCAGAGGGGGTTTAGCCCAGGTCAGCGTTTCGCATCACGTGCCGCTGGCGTGTTTACTCCCACACCGGGAACCCAAAGGTCTAAACAAGAGCGTTGTCAGGGCGCAGCCTCAGCTTCCTCCTCCCGGCCGTGCCTGTCTGGGCAGCAGAGGGGAAGGAGCCGAACCCCGGAGCCGCGCGGCTGAGATGCGGCTGCCGGCGTGCCCCGTGGCACCGCGCCGGCTGGACCTCGGTTCGCTTTGGCATCGCTGCCGGTGTCACCGCAGCCGTCCTGAAAGCAACCCTGCCGCATGAACGGGAGAGACTTGGGGTGCCTCCCCTGCCCTCCCCCTAAAAGCCACCTGGGATCCCTTCCCGCTGCCCTGCTGCCACCCAGAGCTTGGCACCCGTGTCCTCAGGTTCTCCTCCACTCAAATGCGAAAAACTGAAGAATGGAGGAGGGCAGTGCCTGTCTCCTGGGAGCTCCCGTGAGCGCATTGGTGCTGCCAGCCCCGGAGGTGCCTCTGCTTTGGAGCCCTTTCCCTGAGGTGGCTGCTCCGGCCCGGTGACCGCCATGCTGCTGTTTGTCTTTCTTGTCCCTGCAAGCTGCAGCAGGCTCCTTGGCGGTGGCCGGGGCACGGCACGGCACCTCCCCGCGCTCCTCCGCTTCCTTCCGCCAGCGCGAGCCCCCTGAGCCACCATCTTTGGTGACTTCCTCAGCCCCGAGGAGCAAAACAAGCAGCTCACAGCACGTTGGGTGGGGAGGGCAGGGGACGGGAAGGGACACACTGCAGCTCCGACACCCCGGAGACGTTTGGCCTCTGCAGATTTCACCCTCCTGATGTTCCTTCTGAAGCCTGAAAAGCTGGGTCTGAAACTGGGAGGTGGGAATGGGGCAGAAGGGATGGGAAAGAGCAGGCTGGTGTCCCAAAACCTGAACCCAGCCTTGAAAGCTCGCGTGAAGAGTTCAAGCCGAGAGGAGGCTGTGGCACAAAGCCCGCTCCGCTTGAATATTCGGCTGTTTTGGAGGGTAGTGCGTCCGGGCAGGTGGCACCACGACGTAGACACGAGACTTTCCCCTCCCTGCTATTTTTGCTGCTGGAGGATTTCTTCTGAATTGTCGGTGGCCGCTCAGCTGGCCAAGGTCGAGCCCATGTCCCCCCCTCGGCAGGGGTTTCGCCGGGTGCAGGGCGATGCCGTGGGAGGCAGCCGGGGCGCTGAGGACCGGTGTCCTGTGCAGTTTGCACGGCAACCGGTTGTCTCCATGGGTCACCAATTACAGGGGATTTTGGTTCTGACTGGGTTTGCTTTTTTTTAAAATTCACTGGAATCTCACTGTGAAACCCACATCTGTTTCGGCCCCCGAGCGGCTTTCGAGCCTCGGAGCATCAGCAGCAGCGGTCACTCTCCTCTGAAGAATCGAAAGCCGCAAAGAAACCCAAAGCTGGGTTCTTGCCGCTGCCCGCGACATCAGCTGGGCCGGATCCGGCCACCAGCCCCATGTGGCAGCCGGGCCAGTGTCGGCGTGGGGGGCCGGTGTTGCCGGTGACACAGGTGGCACAGGCCCTTTCTCTGGAGTCACCTTGAAGGCAGCAGGAGAAGGCCATTCCCAGGCGCCACCGGAGCAGAAATCGGCAGCCTGTCCCCAGCCCGGTGTCACCCAGCCCAGGCCCTGGGTGGCTTTCTGCTGTCGGGGAGGTGCTGAGGGCTCTTCCAGCAGGGACAGTGTGAAGGGCTGCGTAGGGAAGGAAGGAGAACAAGCTCACCTAAGGCGTAGGATGGAGGGGTGGAGGGAGGGAGAGAGGGGTGGGAGGATGGCTGGAGGGATGGAGAGGTGGATGAACGGAGCAGTGGGTGGAGGGTTGGGAGGGTGCATGGACAGAGGGAAAGAAGGAAAGGTCAATGGAGGGATGGGCAGATGAGTGAAAAGAAGGATGATGGGATGGATGCGTGGATGGCTGGCAGAAGGGCAGGAGGAAGGGATGAATGGAGGGGTGGATGAATAGCAGAGTGAAGGGTGGAAGGGAAAGTGGTGGGGGGACACACTGGTGTCAGGATGGATGGATGGAAGGATGGAGGGGTGGGTGGCTGAGGGCATGGCTAGCTGGATGGACGGCAGGGTGGCGGGAGGGAGGGAAGGAGGGATGGCTGGGTGGATGGAGGGATGGAAGGGTGGATAGATGGACGGATGGATGGATGCATGGATGGATGGATGGATGGATGTTTGTGTGGATGGAAGGAGTGGTGGATGGATGGATGGTTGGATGGCTGGCTGGCTGGAGGGGTGGAGGGGCAGATGGATGGATGGAGGGGTGGAGGGGTGGATGGATGGAGGAGTGGATGGAAGGATGGATGGAGGGGTGGAAGGGTGGATAGATGGATGGAGGGGTGGAGGGGTGGATGCATGGAGGAGTGGATGGAAGGATGGATGGAGGGGTGGAAGGGTGGACGGATGGATGGATGGATGGAGGGGTGGAGGGGTGGATGGATGGATAGGTGGGTGGAAGGATGGATGGATGGGTGGATGGATGGATAGGTGGGTGGATGGATGGATGGATGGATGGATGGATGGATGGATGGATGGATGGATGGATGGGTGGAGGGGTGGAGGGGTGGCTGGAGGTGTGTGCGGATGAAGGAGCGGTGGCAGGAGGGGTGTCTCGCAGGCAGGTGGAGCGGGCCGGCTGGCGGCGGGGCCGGGGCCGGGGGCGGGGCGGGGCGGGCGGTGCCCGGGGCCGCTCGGCGCACACGTGCGGGGCGGGTCCCGCCGCCAGCCCCGCCCCGCCCGCGCGCCCGCCCGGTGCCGCCGGTGCTGCCCGGCGGGGAGCGGAGCCGAGCCCAGCCCGGCGGGGAGCCGAGCCGGGCCGAGGATGGGCAGGGAGCCCCGGCGGCAGCCGCCCCCCAGGTGGGAGAGCCTCGGGGGGGCCGGGTAAGCGGGGCGGGGGGGCTGTGCACCCGCTATGTCCGGTGTAACCGGGGAGCTCCGTGTTACCGGGGTGTCCCTGTAACCGGGCGGGGGACGGGACTCTGCACACCTGGTGCCCATGGAGGGGGCAGGGGGTTCCTGCTAACCGGGGTGTCCGTGTAACCGGGGCGGGGGGGACACTCTGCACACCTGATGCCCGTGGAGGGAGCAGGGGGTTCCTGATAACCGGGGTGTCCGTGTAACCGGGGAGCCCGTGCACCCGGTTGGCTGGGGGGGTCCCGTGGGAGGGCTCTGTGCACCGCTGTGCCCGGAGGGGGCTGTTGAGTTGTTTTTTTTTTGATGGGGGGGGGATGTTGAAGTAACTGGGGAGGGGGAACGAGCTCCGTGTGATGGGGAGTTCTCCTGCTTCATCCCAGAGGGGGGTGTGTAACCAGAGGGAGCCCCTGTGATGGATTCCCTTGGCGGGGGGGGGGGGTGTCCCTGGGGTCCTTGCAGCCTTGGAAGGGGGAACCCTGCATCATGTCTGCCTCGGGGTCCCCTTGCAGCCCGGGGGGGTCCGTGCCCCTGGCCAGGAGGAGCCGGTGTCACCCCGTGGGTGGGGATGCTGCCGTGACTCATTTCGGGACTGCGCACTTGTTTTCCTCCCAGTTGCTGCTGGGGGCCCAGGTGCGGGGCCCTGCCCGGCCCCAGGGGAGCACCCCGCCGTGCCTGGGTCCTCGGGAAATCCCGGGGGCTCTCCAGCACCCGCCCGGAGTTTTGGCAGGGCTGCTGGCGGGGGTGGCAGTGAGTCACTCCGCGTCGCTGCGGCGGGAGCGATCTTCGCCAGGATGGGGGGACCCAAGGGTCCGCAAGTCGCCTGTTGCTCCCATCACCCTCGGCTGGGTCCCCGCATCCCTGGAGGGGTGGAGGTGTAACCCTCGGGAGGGCTCTGCTTGGGCAACAGGATGTGGTTTGGGATGTGGCAAGCCCAGCAGCGTGTCGTCCCTCCGGCATCGGAGTCTGGACGCGCGCCAGCCCTGAGATGTCCCCGTCCCACTTCGCACACCAGCCTGTGCTGGTCGTTGTGCCCGCGAAGGAGCATCTCCCATCGGGTGCTGGCGTGGCCTTACGGTGTCACCAGCAGCTCCCATCCAGTGGCCAGCGCTGACCGGAGAGAGCCCAGACCCAGCCCGGCCTCCTGCTACGCTGGTTCTGCAGCAGCCGCCCCGAAAAGATGTTCAGCTGCTTCGAACGGTGTAAGCCCTGAGGGAGGAAAAGGCTAGGCTGATTCAAATCGCTAACGAAAGCGGGAGAAAAGAGATTTCAGACCTTGGTTTTCATGTTTATTAAAATCTCGCCGCTGTCACCCCAGCACCCGTTAAGGTTGCCCGTGGTTTGTTTTTCGGTGCTGCTGCTGCTCTCAACGCAGCGAAAAGGTGCTCAGGCAGCTGCGGGCTGGTGCTGCTTCCCCTGCTGCTGAAGAAGCTGGTGCTGAACAGCTGCAATTTATTTAGTTTTTCCATTTAGATTAAATTTCTGAATCTTGGTTTGATGCAGAGCCTGCAAGCTCCAGGGATATGCAGGATGTCAGCGCTTTAATTTTTGCATGTGTCGAAGGGGTCTGTTTTGTTTTTGGTTTTTTTTTCTTGTTCAGAGCAAAAACTTGGATGGAGTTACAAATTGTTTCCGAAACACGACTGCAAAGTGTTTTGGAGCTCCGGGTGTTGCTCAGATTAGAGCTTAAACCTAGAAAGATGAGAAGATAAAGAGCGAGAGCCTAGCGGCGGTGGTTTCAGTGGTTACATCCCTCAGTTGCAGGGACTACGCGCGGTCGGAGGGCTGGGGCGATGGCTGGCTGTGTCCTTTGGAGCTGGGCTGGGTGATGCTGGGCAGCGCAGAGCCCGGTCCCCCGGTGCGTTTGGCCCCAGGCTGGCACGATGTGGTGCCACTGAAGTGGAACGGGGAGGGGAGGCTCGCCGGTCTGCCTTCCCCAGCATCCTGCAGCCATCGCTCTCCTGCTCCCCGCAGCTCCACAGCCCGGTCGGGGTGAGAGGAAAGGGGGTGAAAAGCGCCGGAGGTGTTTGCACAGAGGGAGAAGCTGTGATGCCAGGGTGCGTGGATGTGGGGTAGGGGCTCAGGGCTCCTCGCTGGCAGCCCCGCGGCTCTGGTGTTGGAGGGTGCTGCAGCCGTCCAGTCCCTCTTCCCCCCTGGAGATCGGGGCACCCGAAGTCGGAGAAAAGCAACCCCAAACTGTCAGCCTCTTGCTGAAGGTGAAAACAAAGACGTGAATTTCGCACTGAGAAAGAAGAATTGAATCCAGACAAAAGCCCTGGCGGAGAGGTACCGTGCGTCGCTCCGTCAGGGCGTGCTCCCCATGCTGCGGCAGCGCTCGGGGCTGACGGATGCCAGACGCGGCGGTGGCTTCGCCGCCAGCGCGGTGGGGACCAGGCTGTGACACCTGCCCGGTGGCATGGGGACCGCGGCGGCCTTGCCACGCTGCAGCTCACCTGGGGTAGTTTCGACTTCTCTTTTTTGGGTGACCGCTGAGCTGTTCCTGGCATGACGGGGCTGCCTGTTTTTGCGTTATTACTCTGCAAGTGGAAAAATTGCGCGTGAGTTGGCTGGGGGAGAGCCGCTCAGGTGAGTGCCCCGAGGTTGCTTTTGAGCGACGGGAGGCTCCTGCTGTGCCTGAGCTCTGCTCCCATCAGCGCTTTGAGCTTGCACTGGGCAGTGGGTGAGAGGATGGGGAGGGGGAATGAGGTTCCTATGGAAACTGTGCCCCCACCCCCCAGGCATCGCACTGCGGCCCCGCACATCCTCCCTCACTGCAGCTTCACGCTTTGCAGTCGTGCTCAGGCAGGGAGGTGTTTTGGGCTGGAAAATGTCACTCCTGACTGCAGCAGAGGAAAATGTGACCTGTGAATGCAATCCAGGCTCCGTAGCTGCAGCTCACGCTCTTTCCCTCCTCTCTACGAGACTTTCCTCCCGCTTCACGAAGACGCTCGGTATTGCAGGACTCTCCATCCTTGCCTTATCTGTTGTGGCTGGAGGCGGCGTGGGGACATTTTTGTCACAGGTCCACTGCCAGCCCTTTCTTTGCGAGGGTCCCACCCATCCAAAGCCATCGCTCATGGGGCTCCAGGTGACCTCTGCGAACCACCCAAGGCTGCATCCACCTGGTGCTGCACGTGTTGGGTCAGAGGTGGTCACCTTCCCGACAGCGCAGCTGGTGACGGGGGTGTGACGAGGGTGCGGTGGTGACGAGGACGCGGTGAGCATCGCCCTGCGCTGCAGCCCGGAGGGGTGGACAGGACCTTCCGCTGCCACTCGCTGCTGGCACCGAGCCCTCTTCGCTGGCCTCCTGGGTGGGAGCCTGGGGAGCGGCTGCAGCTCCCGAGCGCCTTTCCCAGCATGGAAACCGAAAAGCGACGTTCCTGTTTTTCTGATCTCGTCTTTGGTCGCCAATTAGCACGACGTGAGAACTTGTCTCCACGATGACGCGCCCGTGTGACTCCTCGGATGCTTTAATTGCTGGGTTTTCAGCAGCCAGGGTGCGATGAAATGGCAATTGTTGTGATTGTATGCCGTGCTGTAACTAAAAGACGCGGCTCTTTGGTGAGGCTTAATTAGGAAATAGGGACACTGTTGGGAATGGCTCTGCGACGCGATTTTCCTAATGAAAGCTACTGAATAGGCAGCCTTGTAATGAAGAACAGACTTGCGAGGGCCGCTGCCAATTGCTCTTCTCTAGTGTTAATTTTGTATTTCCTCCCCATTGTTTCTAATACCCTCTTGGAAAAGCTTGAAGATAAAATGCTTTATTTTCTTATGCCTCGTATCCTGTTTGGCAAGCTGCAACTATAGCATGTGCATCTGGAATACATGAGTGGCCAGGCATGAGCTCCTTGAGATTTGTTAATCTCTGATTTCAAGCTCTGCCACTGGAAAAAAAAAATTAAAAAATAAAAAAAAAAGCCACTTTGGCTTGTGGTCGGCTGATCCGCTCCCTCGCCGGCACGGCGCGGCGGGAGATGCTCGGCTGAGGTCGCGGATGCGTAGCTGGACGAGAGCTGGCTCCGTCGAGCGCGAAGGCAGCGCGATGCTACGGGAAGCGCGGTTGGTTTGGAAACAGCGTGGCGGGGTTTCATGTTCGAGGCTCGGCTGTTTTCATCTCGGATGTCCTCTCCTTGCAAGCATGATTGGTGTATTTGACCGTAACCTGCCGCATCCGAGAGGTCACCCAGGTTCGAGTCTCTTGCTGTACGAAGGAGCTCGGAGGCCGGATCCTGCCCGGGGCAGCTGTGTGGTTCAGCGCTCCCACCTGCACCACACCGTTCCCGTAACGGGGCCGGCGAACCCTCCGGCGTGTGCCCGGGGAAGAGCCGGCTCCGGCGCTCCCTCCCCAGCTGTGCCGGGCTGGCCGGGCAGTGAAAAGGGCTCCAGATGAGTTGTGTTTTGTTTTTTAGCCAACAGATGTGAGCGTGACCCTCTTGCTGAGTTAAAAGGGGAATAGGAAAACGCTACCTGGCTGGGTGATGCGGTCCTGCGGTGCTGTGACAATTATTAACGGCTCTCGGTGCCCCAGGGGGACTATCCGTGTTCGTAAGGGAGGCGGGGATGGGGCTTGGCTTTCCCTCAAATGCTTTGTTTCGTTGCCCAAAATGCCTGCAGTGCTTGGGGTGAGAGCGGCTCGGATGCTGCTGGTCCTTATTTTGGGGTGGGTTTAAGCAGAAATGAGGAGATCCTGGATGAGGGCACCTGGGAGTGGAGGAGCACGCTGGAGCATCGTCCCCCCGGTCACGCCGCTCACAGCTGCCCGACGCTGCTCCGGCCGAGCAGCAATGGCTCAGCTTCAGCCCAGTCTTGTGACTGTCCTTAGCAGCTGCTGCAGCAGGGAATTGGTCATCTTTTTTTAGCTGATGTTGGAGGGTTTTGTGCTGTAACACTGAGGCATTTTCAGTGTTGTGTTAGCGTCTGTTGCAATGCAGCGCTGGGTGGATGGGTGTACGGCTGCTGCGTGCCTGCTTTCGGAAAGACGGTGTTGTCTTGAGCTCACAACAGTGTTTTTCATCCCCATTCTTTGTTGCCTCAAATTTGGATGGAACGCTTCCCCTTTCAGCTGCTTCCCCCATCGCTCTGTGTCTATTTAAACCCTCGGCTCGGAGGCTTCTCTGCAAACAAGCTCTCATCCTTTCAGGTGGCATTTCCCTTTTCTTGTTGTTTCTGGCAATCTGTACACGTGAAACTTCACAAATGTTTCTTCGTTCTCGGTGTCTGTGTTGATAAACCTTGCGAATCGGTACACACGCCGTCTGCAGCTGCCCGCCGCCCGCGGCTGCGTGATGGAGCTACGGCGGCTCTTGGGTGCAGAGGCTTTGCAGTCCGACCGAGCGAACTCCAGCCTTGCAAACCTCAGCTGGGCGACACCCCTGCTCCTGCTCCTCCTCCTCCTCCATGTGTGTGAATCCTGCTCATCCCAGAGGGCTCCTGCTTGAGGCTTGCCTCGCTGGATCAATTAGCTGGATTGCAATCAAAGCCAACGAGCCTAAGGTCCCCAAGGACTGCTCGTTAAATGCAGATTGTTCCCAGCTTGGTCTTGTCTGAATGCTGGTGGGTGTCTAATCCTTTAGGGAACGTGGTGTGAAGGAATGGCTACATGGCTCTAGATCCACTTTTGCTGATACAGGGCATGGGTAGAGCCTGGGGACCTCCATCGTGGTGGGCCCTGAGCTGCCGGATTGTGGCGCTGGGTTTGGAAGTGGTGGCAGGCTAGCGGGTGTTGAACAGCATCCCACCTGCTTCCTGTGGTCTCCAACCACCATGAGCTTTAGGATGAAGGGAGTAGGCTTTGACTGCGGAAATTGGGCACTTGCAGTCACCGTGATGCCAGTTCTCAAGATCTTGGCTCCTAGTGAAGAGCCGAGCCAGGGGACCGGCCCCGTGTGCTGTGATGTTCCTGCCCATCATGGGAGGAACCGCGGGCTGGAGGGGGTTCAGGCCGCATTTGCTGCATGAGCTGTTACACCCCTTGCACCTGTGATGTGTGACTGGGGGGATTTGGGGACTTGCTCTGCATGTGGGAGACCAGCTGGTCAGGGCTGTGCCAGCCTGGGTGGAGACACTTCAGGGATGGGGTGCTCTTGGTGTCATGTCACTGTCAAATGTAGTTACCATGCCAGGGAGAAGGGATGGAGAGTGGTGGATAGGGCCTTCACGTGAAGAAAATACCTTTCAGCTTGTCTTCTCCATGGCTTTTTGGGCTGATAGGGATGTAGCTCTGGTGACTGTACTAGGCCAGGCCAAAGGATGGTCCAACTTAGGGTCCTGTCCTCAACCATGGAAATCCCAGGGTCTTGGACCTCTCTCGCTGTGATGGGATGGCCCCGAGCTCTCCAATCCCAGCATCTTCCCTCTGTGCAGCCTGCCCTTCTCCACACCTGCAGGGTTTGTCACATCTGGGATGCAGCAGTGGCCTCCAGCACAGCTTGAGCCTGCTTCTTCCCCGAGGTGGACACAGGGAGTGGAAAGGTTTCGTGCCCTAGGCTTGTCGTTCCCCTCTCCAATGGCAAGTGTGGATGCTGCTGTGATATTTCAGTGCTGTGGGTGCTCGGGGGCTGAGCAGCCTGGTGGGGCTGGCCACTGCTGTTCATCCCGCTGTTGGATGGATGCCCACCTCCCCTTGGTCTGTCTTCGCGTTTGGAGACTTGCTTTCTTCTCACCGATTGTGATGGTGGTGCTGTGGTTGTACCAAGTCCTCTGGTCAAAGTGGGGCTCGCATCCTTCTGTGAGCTTTGGAAGCCCATGTGAATCACGGTGCTGCTTGCCCTTGGCCTGAGGGTGGTGAGGAACAGCCAAAAACGTCCTTGCCACCATCTGTCTTTTGTGGTGCTGCAGCCAGCGGTGGTGGAAGTAAACTGAAAGTTTTGGGCAACCAAGCCAGGGACTGAAAAGGCTCCTGGGTTCCCAGCAGGGCCTCCACAATGGCAGGAAGCAACTTCTAAAGGTTCCTTTGGATACACAGGGCCTTGGGGGAAAGATTTGCTTGCTTGTTTATGCTGTAAGTTAATCTGTTTAGTGGGTTTGGCATTAAAGCTCACAAAAAGCCTTCTGAAATGGTCACGCTGCTTGTTTGTAGTGCTTTGTCTCTCACTTGCTTTGTTTCACAGCTGGAGTAGTTAAGCAGAGACTGAGCCAACTGAAATCTCACGTGTAAACTTGTTTTTCCGAATGGGCTGAAGGAATTAGCATCAGCTCTGGCTGTCCTTCATCGCAACGGAGCTGCTGGGAGAAGGCAGCATGGGGCAGAGGTTGGCGTCCCCTCTGGGAGAGACCCTTGTTTGTGTGTGCTCTGTGCCACTTTGCTCAGTTGCAGAGTGGGGATGGTCCCTGCCCCTGTTGAGGCTAATAGATGATTTTACAATAGAAAAAAAAACAAATCCAAACCGAACCCCCCAAAACCCACCACCCTTCCCTGTGAGCCAGTGTAGCAGCATAGGGGGCAACATGACATGGTTTTCTGGGGGCAAGAAGGCTTAGGAAGAGTTTTGAGAGGCACAGGAAAGTGCTGGGTCAGTGGAACAAAGAATAACCAATGAGAATTTTTCATGCTATCGTGGTATCGCTGTTTCCCTTTGTGTTTGATGCTATCATAAATATGGTACTACCACCCACGTGTAACCTTGCGTAGTAAGAATGGATTTTCCCCGAGGGCCATGTCCAAAGAAGCCCCATGTACACAGCAACTGCCATAGAAAGCACATGGGACAACAAGCGCTGAGCTCCATGCCCAGAGGTAGCAGGTGCTGAGCTCCCTCCCAAGCTGAAGACTTCACTGAGGCCGAAGATGCTGCACCAGAGTCTTCAGCTTGGAAAGGAGCTCAGCGCCTGCTGCCTCTGGGCATGGACCTCAACCCCAGGTGTCCAATGTGCTTTTGGGCAGGGTGTCTCCTGCTGAGCATGGAAATATCTGGAGCCTCATCCGCTTTGTCCCGTGTGAGTGGCTGTGAGACCCTTCCAACAGGGATGTCTCCTTTCAGTCTGTCCCACCAGGTTGAACAGCCACGCTACGGAGCGTTGGGAGGAACCGTTTTGACACTGTGTCTTGTCCTTCACTTCCTTCTTGGCAGGGGCAGCTTGGGCTGCTGCCTTTATTTTGGGAAACACTTTTTTTTTTTCTTCTTTCCCCTCTAAATTATGCATTTGCTGAATGTTTTATTTTTTCCCCTGGTCCTCTCCTGTGACACACAGCCACTTCTCTGCTGAACTTCCACCTTCCCTGAAGAGCAGCCCTGGAGTTTCCATTACATACTGCTGACAGCACCCAGCTGGGCTGTGCCAAACACCGTCGCTATCTCCAGCCTAAATCTTGGGGCTGAACTTGACACTGAGCTTGTAATTGTCTGTGATGTTGCGTGAAACTTTAACCTTCACTGTTGCGATAAAGACTGATACAAGCTAAAATTAACTCTTGCATCATGTGGTGAGGGGTTTTCATAATTGGTGCCAGGAACAAGTACGTTTCCTCTCTGAAAAGTGAGCGTATATTTAACTGGTCTTTTCTTACTCAGATCAGGTATGTGTCATTTTTGCTATTTTTTGAGGAGAAAAATAGAGGCTTTTCTTACCCCGGCTGAGTTTTGCCAAACCTACGCAGCCCATCGAGTGGTCGTAGATGGGGTTGAGATTGCTGGTGTCCTGGGTCATCTCTCCGCAGCCGTCGCAGGCTGGCTGAGAGCGGGGTTTGGATGCCAGGGAGGTGGGGAGGTGCTGCTGGCTGCGTGGCACTGGCAGCAGAGCTGCTGTTACCGAGGAGCGCGAGAGGAGAGGAGATGGGCTTGGCTCCGTGCTCCTGGCCGGAAAGCAAAACGTCGGCTGCTCAGACCTGCCCACCTTGGTCTGGTGTGTCAGAAGGTGAGCAAAGCGCTGATGGAGGGGAGATAAAAAGACGCACAGAGTAGGGCTGGATTTTTTTTTTTTTTTCTTCATTTGGATTTCTTTTAGGAAGTTACTGTTCAGCTTCAAGTTGTACTTTACAATGGTGAAATCCAGGAAATTCCCACAGTCCTCTGTAGCTGCTCGCCTGCCTCAGGCAGGAGGATTGGAATGGTGATGGGGACGGAGGAGTGCAGGACTGGAAGGGCCATCAGGACTGGAAGGGCTGCTGAAGGTCTCTCCCTGGCCTAGCAGCGGGGACCGCTGTCCCGCTGTCACTTGATTGGAGTCTGTTGCTGCTTGTTGTGCCTTCAAGGACATGGGCGCAGATGATCCTCTTCCTCTTTACAGCAGCCTTTCTGTGATTGCAGTTATCCTATTTCCCACTCTCAGAGGAGCAGGGCATGTTTTCTCCCTGCCCTTCATTTTGAAGCTTGTCTTTCAGCATCTCCAGGAATGGGACTTTCACAGTTTCCTTCAGAAACCATTGCAAAAAGTAACAGACCTTATTCTAACAACATCAAGGAGACACTTTCTTCCCTGTGCCCTTCACTTCCCAAAGCCTGATACTTGACCAGTTCAAGAGCATTGCATTGCAGAAGCTAAAAATAACAGAATATGGAGATGGAGGGCGCAGCCTGTGTTTTTAGCCGGAGATGGAGATGAAGGCAGTGTCTTGCTGATAGTAAGAGCATCTCCGATGGAAAGGACCTGCAGTGAGTCACTGGGGTTGCATACAGAGAAATGTCTCTTTGGAGAAAGAGAGAAGGTCCCATCGCAACTGTTCTTCTCGCTGATGGCTCGGTGGGACTAATTTAGAGATTTGTATTTCTCGGCATCAAAATACATCATGGCTTTAAAGGGGGTAGCAAGTGGAATTCCCCTGTTATCTGTTTGTCAAGAATACACTAGATCCTGTCCTGAAAAATGGTAATTGTAAAAAAGAACATTTTAAAAATAAGTCAAGAGGAAGTCTCAGTTTGCAGAATGGGTGGTAGGGAGGTTTGCAGACAATTCTGTGCTGGACACTATTGCACTGTTGTGGTTTCAGTTTCTCCTCAGCGTTGCTGCTAGGGTCTAATGCTGGTCTTGCTCTCCACGTAGCTGCCCCGTTCACATTGCTAACCTCACAGCACGGGAATCACTCGCTTACAGAAAGGCCCAGAATAGTTTGCAAGCGTCTTCAGCTTGTATAAGTCTGTGATGCATCGCAGCCTGCTTCTGTGTCTCAAGGTAATGCATCGTTAGGCTAAAACTGAGGCCTGAATATGGAAGCCACAAACCTTGAAATGATTGGTTTGAGCTCAGGTCAGTCGAGATGCAAAGCCGATGCAAAATGTTGTAACCCCTGCTCAATTACTGTTGAATATCTGTCACTGGGAGGTCCCTTGGCTTCCTAAAAGCTGCTACTTGTCTTCTCAGTGTCCACTGTTAAGGAGGATGGGTGCCATGACCCCAGAGCAAATTTGGTACCCAAAAGGCTGAGCCCAGCACCCAGAACTGATGAGCTGCTGCTGTTCTCATTCTTTCCCACCAGCTCCTATGAGACCCGAGGACTGGAAAAGGGGTCTTCTTTGCTTTCATCCCACGCCTTCATTTGCTGCCAGGACTGTTGATGGGGAAGGTGGTAGTGATGCTGTGAAACCAGCATGTATGTGTCTTTAATCCAATGCTTGCTGAACTTGACTGGATTCCAGTTTCCAGGTTGCTCTTATTGCACATCACTGAGACTCCTTTTCTTTTACTTTATCCAACTACAGCTATTACTGCACAGGGACAGACTCTGGGAGGATTGGAGAGGTTTTGTGTGAGCACTAAGAGTCTCATGAGTGGCACATGGTCTCCATGAAGGTGATCCAATGGTATCCCCTTCAAATGATGGGGTTGGTGGTTCACACACATCATGCCAGATGCACATCACCTTGTTTCTGTGATCACCATGTTCCTCTCCAACAGCTAAGAATTACCTGGGGGTTGCTGGCACTGCCCTCAGCCCCGTCAACTCCAAGGCTGCCGGTCTGTGTCCACAGCTACCTGCTGTGACTTCCTTGCTAAAACTAGAACCAGGGCATTGCTCTGGCCTTGTCCTGGTGTAACCAGAAGTTGAGCCTGGCTGCAAACTCAACACCAGGTACTGTGTGTCTGCTTCCAGCTCTTGCAGTGTTTTGCAGTATGCTTTACCCTGGTATCTCCGGCCAGGCTTAGGAGGAGGCTGTCTCTCCTGCTTCGTAAAGTGGAAACAAACTCCTGGAGCAGCTCCCTAGAGCTGGAGTCTAGTCAGTAATATTGTGATGAGAAGTTCATTACCAGGATGATAACATGATGGAAAGTTCACTCTGAAATCACTAAAATTTTGTTGTGGTTGTGTTTTGTAAATTTTAGGGGCAGCCCCACATGCTTGCCTAACTTTTTCTTATTACAAAATGACTCAAGAGAGGACAGCCCCAAACAGCAGCATTCAGCCATGATCCTGCCATGGGCAGTTGGGTGCTGGAGCCTTCCTCAATCCTCTGCCATCACTTCAAGTCCTGCTTGTGTTGGTCAGCCGTAGCAGGCTGGGTAAGACATTGGACCTTCCCTCCAGGAGGGATGGGGCGAGTGCTTGGTTGTAGGCATGGTTCAGCTGATTTCTTCCATAACCTGCGGGGAGGGCCCACGACTGGTCCTGCCACAGCTGATGGAAATTTTGCTACTGGCTGAAGAGCTAACACAGCTTTGGTGTGGAAATGAGACCTCTTGTCCCACAGGCTGGACTGTTGGTATCTATGACTACCTGTTGCTAGCCCTCACGTGTTCCAAATAACTACATAAAGATGCATTGATTTTCTCCCGTTTGTCTGTGTTTTCTGGATTATCAGTACTCTGATGTAGTTAATATGTGAAATGGACCCAGAAAATTGACTTTAGGCAGTTTTAAAGCACACACTCCATCTTCAAAGGTGGAAGCAGCTCTCTGTTTTTACAGCACGGACTTTAAAGCGGCATGCTTGTAAAGCTTACTTGGACGGGTGGTTTACTGAGAGCTGCTCATTCCAGCCTCTGGCTGTCTTCCTCAGAGCTTACATCTGGCTGTCCAGAAGTGGAATTCTAGCAAGGAGTCCTGGGGATCTTGAGTGACAAAGTTGCTTGCAAAAATGTTGGCTTCTCCTTTTGTTTGTTATGAATCAGATTTGGGGGTGAAAGAAGTGAAAGCTAAATGAAGTGAGTCTACTGCAATTTCCATGTTCCCGTGATTGCACTATCTGAGCTTCTTACAGGCTTTGAAACATTTGGCTGTGCAACTGCTGGCTGAGGAAGGAAGTGTGATTATTCCCGCTTTGCATGTGGGAAGCAGCTTAGGAGAATAAGGATGAGAGTTTGTCTTGTTTCGGGATGCCTGCCTAAAAATTCAGACCTCTAATTTAACTTAGTCTGTGGGCTCGCCCTGAAGAGGGTTCAGGTTGGATGGGGTGAGCAGACCTTCGTACCAGGTGCTCTGTAGATGTCTATTTGCTTAGAGATTCACCTCATTTTTGCATAGATAAAGTTGGAGGCAAAGAATCCTACCCCTGGGATAGACCCAGTGTCACCACGGAGCTTTACAGCAGAGCAAATAGCTGATGTGGGTTCTCCAAAGTCACCAGATGATTTTTTTGCTCAGTTATCTTGCTTCATGCCTTGGATTCTATCTTTTTTTTCTTTTTTGTCTCTGGATGATAATCCTGAAGTTGCCAGCCTTAATGATGTGGTTGTAAGAAAGAAGATGCCAAGAGTTTTGGCTGGTCATCTTTGCCTTGATGTACTGTTGGCTGTGCAGCTGGTTCATAAAGGTATTTAGGGTGTTAGAGACTTTCTTCATTTCACTGTGCACTTCGGTGTGCTGGTAAGAGCCTTTATGGGGATGCCAGCAGGGCTGCTGGTAGGCCAGGGTGTTCAGAGAAGAAGGTGTAAACCATTCTTGCGGAAAGTCTAACTGAACTGTTGTCATGCATATGAATGCGTCCCTTCTTGACCTAAGCTCAGTATACCTGACCTAGCCATCAACCACCTCTGGATGGCTGAATTTCACCTGAAACCTTGTCATGATCAAGCATTTTGTAGGCAAGTAATGGCACAGTTTTCTTCTCTAGATGGTGGTGAGTATTGGCTTGCTGTCAGTCTTGCATCCCACAGTGGTTCTCTTTCCCTCGCTGAGCAGCTGCGCTTCGGGGGTTTTTTTGGAGGGGAACTGAGTTATCCTCCTTCATCCACTCATCTAGCAGGGCTGTCCTGCTCAGCAGTGGTGAAACCCGAGTGGTACCTGCTCTTGGTCCATTGCTCTGAGGTTGCAGCTGATCATCGCTGTTGATGCTGTCTGTGCACGCAGTGGGAAGTGCGGGAAGTCCTGCCGCAGCCCAGCTTACTCTGGCGCTTCCTTGCCAATAACTTTTACCCAGTGGAGGAAGCTCTGGGAGAAGAAAGGCTGGTTAGGGTGGGGTCAGGTTACGAACTTCTTGAGGAACATCTAGATGGCTCAGGAAAGTGAATCTGCCCATCTGTATGACCAATCAACTTATGACTTTCTCTACTTTTAACTGGTCATTAAAAAAGGCAGCTCCATCTCTTAGATTCAAAGTACCCCCATCAACTGAAAGGCTGAGGCTACACTTGTCTGTTGAGGAGCGTGAATGGCCACTGATACCAAAATGCAGACAAATTTTCTTAGTGGTTTATCCCAGAAGAGCAAGTGTTGACTACCTCTTAGTGTTTTTTTTTTCTTCCCCAAGCCATCAGACTGCTGGACAATGGCCTTGCAAACCCATGAGTTACCTTCTAGGGACTGACTCAACATGCCTGTAGAGCCCCCCCTGAGTTTTGCTGTCTGGGGGGATTTGGTCCATCTGAGAATCTATATTTTCCGTTTGTTCTAGGGAGATGCAAGCCTCTGTGCTCAGAGCTCTTAAAGATGGCAGATCTTGTGATGGCTCTTGTATGCTGTGTTTTCTCAGTAGCTCCCAACAAGGTGTAAATTATGGATGTTGTATTTTGACCTTGTGAGTGTCAGTATGCCTCTCTCTGCTAATTAATGCACTGTAATTCCTGTGCTAGCAGATATTACCTCTAAAAATATCTAGAGGTGCCTCTCTGGTGATAAGGTTATGACAATAAGTTTTAAGCAGGGAATATGTTAAGAGCTGATCTACTCTGTAGCTGTGTTGTAGAAAGCTTCTGGTAATGGGGCTTATCAAACTCCCTTGGGGAAGAGAGGCAGGAAATTTTGCCCTCAAAATGGGGGTGACATTTCCGTTGGTGTCAGCAGAAACCCAAGCTATTACAGGTGTAAGGAAAGCCTTCTACCTATGGAGTGATGCTTGAATCTGCCATCCAGACTTGAAGACAGACCTAAGCTACTTGGAGCGAGTATAGGTCCTGGCCCCCATGCCCACACTGAGCAAATGGGGGGGAAACCCTGGTGAAAAATGGTGAAGTCTTTCCTTCGGACATTTGTCGGTGGTCAGCTGGTATGTAGCTGTTCCTTTAGCATCCAGGTGGGAAGAGTCCAGCTCCATGAATGTGTGGGGAGGAGCAGATCTCTGGTTTGCTCTGGATCTGCTCTTCCCCCATCACTAGACGGTGCTGCGTGGCCATGGGAAGGAGCTGAAAGAACTGACCCCCTTCAGACAAGAAGAGAGGGCCCCAGGATTGCTTGACCCCAACCTAGACGTGCTGATTGTTGTTTAGGGGAGCGCTGGAAGTCATTGCTTGGACCTGAACTGATGCTTTCACATGTCTTTCCTTCCCCAGCTTCTCTGAGCCACATGCCCTGCTTTGGTGTCTTGCAGCCTCGCGAGCGCCAAGGGACTGCACAGATATTTCTGACCAGATCATTTGTGTGTGGTCTTTATTTTTGTATTTTCTTGAACATGACTGTTGAGTTTCCTGGAACTGCTTGGCCCAAACCAGAGCCCTTTGCATGTTAACAACCTCACAGCTTATTTGTGCTGCGTGGCGGTTGCCACATGTGGCTCTCGGATGTGGCAGGAGAGTGAAATCATCATTCAGAATAGGAAACGGTGGCACAACTTCCCCCCTGGCTCCAGAGCACTTCTCCTTTTGGCGCCAGCACGCGGGAAGGTGAAGTAAGAAGATCTCTGTCGAAAATGCAGAAGTGTGGGTTGCTCTTGGAAACCATCTCAATGGGTGAGCCCGTGGCGGAGCCCTTGGCTTCAGCCGGTGGGGAGGGGTATGTTTTTGTGCGAATGGATTCAGCCACATGGCTTGTGGCTTCCTCTTCAGACGGGAAGTCTACTCGGTGCGTAATGAGAGGCGTGGGATGGGTGGGCTGCCAACTCTGCAGTCCTTGCTCCAGAGAGTTGCCTTCTCCAGTTCTGCCCTTGGGAACCAGCAGTCCGTGCCCTTGCTTGCCGACGTGTTGTCTTAGATGTCAGCCCTGCTCGTAACAGGTTGCTTAATCCCACAGGATTATTCCCACTTTCTGTGATGGTTTGTCTTGTGCTAGCAGAGAGGGAGAGCCATCATCCAAGCCCGGGCTGTGCTTATTCGGATGCTGCTGGCTGTTTGCAGCAGCTGCTGCTGGGGAGGGACTGAGGCTGCCGGGGTTTTGGCTGGAATTTTCTTTGACCTCATTTGATTACTGAGTCCTGCGTACTCAGTGGTAGGGCAAAAACACCGCAGGGAAAGTAGCTTATGCAAAAATACCTAGAGCCAATACATTTCCAGATACACAAATGACTTTCCAAGGTCACGTGGCAGATCCTGCAGTAGACTCCAAACCTCACCAACAAAATCCTTGCAAACGACTCAGCCGTGGCAGAAGGCAGCTGATGGGGTGTGCGAGGCCATGGGGGGAAGGTAGATGTGGACACGTGGGGGAAAGCAGATGCGGTTAAGGGCATGCTATGGATGAAGATGACTGAGGGTAAGTCACTTCGCCTGCGTGGGCTCCTGGGTCCCACATGCAGCGGTAGCAGATCTTTCCTCCTCGAGACTGCTGGGCACAAGCGTGGCTGCAGCTCCAGGGGCTTTGGTGTGTTGGGTGGAAGGAAGAGCATGCATCTCCACCGAAGAGAGCAGCCTTTCCATCTTTCATCTTGGCTCTGCTGTCTGCTGGAGCGTGATGTTCTCAGGCTATTTAGAGAGAGGATGAGGTTGGGAGGGGCTGGAAGAAAAGCTGTTGTTGGGAGTGTTGTCTAGAGAGGAGGTGCTGTCACAAGGGAAGTGTCTGTGAGTGTTGGCTCGGAGAACAGGCAGAGCGATGCGGTTGTGCGTCCAGGCTACAGCTGGTGCAGGACCTGTGTGGTCTCTTCCCAGGCCTACCAGGGACTTGCCCTGACACCTTGGGTGATTTACTTTTTCTCCTCTTGGCTCTTCTCAACCCTTTTTCCTGCCAAGGGCATAGTGGAGCAGCGGGTACACGTGTTTGGGGCCCTGGCACAGGCTGCCACCACCGTTTCTGCTGATGAGAGATGTGAATGGGGATAATCCACAACTGGCAGTGCTGGGCTGCAAGATGTCCTAGTGCAGAGGTTTTATTCCTGTAAATTGTGCTTCCCTTACTTGAGCTTTCCTGCAAGAGAAGGACTAGATACAGTGTTATGGAATATATATAGAAAGAAAGATAGAAGATTATAGAAAATATACATACACACCAACACAGAGACACAGCCCAGATGTAAGAAGTTTGTGCCCTGGTTAGAAGTGTTTGACCAGTTCTGAGAGTATCATTGACATCTTCCGACATGCAGAAGGCCCTGATCTAGGTCAGCAGCTGCTGGAGGGCTGAACTTCTACAAGTAGGGCTGTTCTGCTCTACTCCAAGCTGAAATGGCCAAGCCCAGGCTATGGTCTAAAACATGTTCAATTTGAGCAGATCGTAGAGTATTTTCAGGTTTTGTCTGTCTCGCGGTTGCTAATATGCCAAGCTGTGGTTCAGCTCCTCACTTGGTTGGGCTGTGAATCTCAAGCCAAAAACAAATGGCTGCAGCTTTCTGTCTGAGAGGGTGGGGGTGAACTCCAGCAAGTGGAGCGTCTCCTCATTGATATTTCACCTTGAACTGGAGCTTTTGTCTCCAAAAGTCAAAGCAAAACCAAAATAACCAAAAAAACAAAAAAGCTTTAGTCTCGAAAAGTCAAAGCAAAACCAGAAGAGCCACCTCCATCCCATCATGACAGTGAAGTCCATGTGGGTGACACTGTAGGTGTGTCTGCAGGGCCAGATTTCCCAGCTCTCTGGGTAGCTGCAGCGGTGTTCGTGTCGGGCTGTTGAGCTGCTGTAGTGTACGTTCGATTGCAGACAGGCGGAGCAGCTCTGCCATGATGCACAGAGTTGTTTGGGCTGCTTAGACACTGGTTCTTAGTATCCAGATTACTGCTGAAACTGCTGAACTTCGAAGAGGACGTCTTAATTTGTGATGGTGTGAAAGATCGTGGTCTGTAGCACCAAGTGACAAATGTTGGATCACTTTGACAGTAGATTTAAGTCCAAATGTCGTGTATCCCAGCAGGCAGCCTCGTCTGCAAAGCCATTCTGTCCTTGCCAGGGATGCCGCAATGGTTTGCGAGTGGTCCTGGGAGCTGGAAGCATCAAATAGATGAAGCAAAGGCTTTATAGGACACCAAAATTTTCAGCGGGGAAAAGTTTCAGGTATTCAGGACTGAACTTTCTTCCCAAAACCAAAGGCAGGAGGTAAATGCAAACGCCCTGCGTGCCTGCCTCCTGCCAGCGTCCGAGCACCCCGGCGAAGGTGCTGCCAGGGGAGGTGGCAGCCTGGAGCCCGTCCCGCTCGGGTCCCCATCCGGATCGGTCCCTGTCAGGGCAAGCTCTGTGTCTGCCAGTTGATGCGTTGTTATGGGAGTGAGAAGCTCTTCCAGCCTGTGGGGTATCCGAGAGCTCGATGTTTCAAAGGGTGTGTTTTTTTTTTTGCTTCCCCAGCTCTGATTTTAACAGCCGCACTTGGGAGAAGTACTTTGAAGCCTTAATTGCAATTATGAATCTTCCTCTGTTCCCAGGTTTCCCCTAATTGGCTTCCTGCGAGAATTTACGAAGCTGGTAAAAACAAAACTGCCGTTTTTGTGAGGGAGTTGGTGGCGTGAGATTCCTCAGCCCAAATAAAACTCGGCTCAGCCGAGACTTCTCGCGCCCTGCTGCGCGGTGCTGTAATCGGACCCGTGGCCAGACGCTCACAAGGGTGGCATTATATCAAACGTAAGCTGATTTACATGCTTGCATTTTGAAAGTGCTAATCTATTTTGATTTTTTTCTCCCCCCCCTCTTTCTTTTCAGCCCTCTCTAATCTGCTGCGATCCCTGCCAGGTTCCCAGCTCCTTTGGCTGGAACAGGCCCCAGCTAAATCTTTTATCTGTCTATTTGGCAACCCTGGGCAAAGCAGTTAGCAAACGAATGACACTTTTCCTGGCTCATTAATTAGGTTTACCGAGCTGAGTGGTTGCTGTTGCTGCAGCAATAGTCTGGGCAAGGCAGTTCTGTATTTTGCTTCTTAGGAATTTGGGTTTTAAAAAAACAGAGCTCCAGGACAGTTCTGGTACTAGCGGTTGACTCTATGGCTCCGCTGCGTGCACTGACGTTGAGAAGATATGTTTTTTTCATGCGTAGCTTTATTTCTGCAGTTTGCTGTTGCCTGAACTATTCTGATTGCATGTCATCATTTTACTGTTCGAAAAGTTTGAGGATGGGTATCTGGGTACTCTGCGCTTGAGGTGCCCGTGGCAGGATATCTTGGTTAAGGCAAGTGGTTCTTGTGGGTTAGTATAACTTCTGTGAAATATTAGTATGTTTTTATGTATTATAAATATGCATTTTGACATGTCCTGGTCTGCTAGCCTTACCTGCCAGGGTTAGAAATGGGATGGTGAGGGCTACATTAGGAAATAAATATAGCAGGATGAAAGAAAATGATCCTTCCACCTTGATCTGCCACTGCTTTGCAGCCAGTGGCTAATGGAGCACGCTGCAGCAGGAGCCGCCGTCTCTGCTTTCGGAGGAGGAAACTGAGGCACGGAGAGGTCACTTGCCATGCCATGGCACCAGTGCTCTTGGTTTCTATTGCGGCCTTTCGGTTCCCTTTGTAACCACTAGACAACACTGTCTTCTTCTCAGCCCGAGGTCTGAGCAGCCCGGGAGGGAGGGAGGTGCTGGGGGTCTTGTCATCTACGGCAACCTGGGAGCCCAGTGCCAGGGCGTTGGGGCACGCCATGGAAGCTGGTGGATGCTCGTGACGTTGATGTGCTGCTGTTGCTGTCCTCCCATTTACAGACAGGCAACTGGGACATGGAGAGGCCAAAGCGGGGGTCGCTCAGCCTGTGTTGGGGACGAGGGGAGGAGGGTGTCTCCAGAGAAGGAGCAGCGGTGCTAAAACGGGCAGTATTTAAGTTCCTTGTGTACAGGGCGCTTCGTTTGTTGGTATTAACATCTAAAACCAAAATCAATGACTTGCCCACGATTGGATGGGGTGATGTAAAAGACTGATAGATGCGTCTTGCTGGCTTGTCCTCCTCCAGTCCTGCAGATCTACAAGGGGTGGCTCTGCTTTGGATTCCTGTTCCTCAGGATTACCAAGGCTTTCCTTACAAAAGGGGACGTACAGGGACAGACTCGGAGTCCCTTTGCCTGTGTTCAGCTGGGCATTTGACCCAGGTAGGTTTGCAGCAGCTGGTGTGGAAGGGGTGCTGCATGCTGTTAGATGGCACCTGGGGCAGGTGATCCTGCTCCGCTCCTGGGCACAGCCGCAGCGATGGAGGCTCAGAGCGGACCGGTGACTGCTCCAGTCCGTGCCCAGTGCAGAGTCAGCCCCATCAGCTGGTGTCACTGGGTGTGAGAGGGTCAGGTCCTCCTGTCCTGGTCATCGCATCCCCAGTCACTGGCTGGGAGCAGCGGGGTGAAGCGCTGCAAAGCCCATGCTTATGGAGAGGAGCCTGGTGCTTTTAGTACAGGCTTTCTAAAGTGACTGTCTGTGTTAGCTTTATTGTGTCGTGTCCAACAGAAGACAACTATTTAAAGGCTCTGAAGGGAGAAGGGTCTTCAGCAATTTTTAAAAGCCAGATTTGGTGCCGGCTTTGACAGACAGACCCAAACAGGCTGCCTGTGCTGGCAGGCATCGCTGCCTTGAGGAACGGGCTGGCTTTCATATCGGACCCCTTGGCTCCTGGAGCCACTTGGCCCCTGCAGCTTTAGGGCATCAGAGGGCATCAGAGGGCAAGACCGAGCACAGATGCTGCGGGTACTCGCCAAGCTCGTTATCCTGCCTGCTAACTCATTTCAAATTGGGCTGGGTTGTGCCTTAGCTGATGTAAAGAGCAAAACCCTATGGTGATTTGAGGCTAGCATGGCTTGTGCTTGTAAAAACCAGCACGATATTTGGAGACAGAGAACTGCTGCAGTTACTGGAAGGAGTTTTGTAGGCAAAGAGCTGGGGGAGGAGAGCAGAAATAGCTGCAAAATGTCAGAAAGCTGTGACCAAAAGCAATTCGCGCTTAACCCACTTGAGAGTTGCCCTCCCAGAAAAGTAGAGATTGTTTATCTACCAAGGACCCACCGCTGCTAGAGGCAAATTGCCTGCTAATTGGTCTTTCTGCTAAAGGCAGAGGGGTCAGCCTAGCTAATTAGACAGGTCTTTACTCCTCCCCAGTTAATTCGGAGAGGGGAGCATATTCCCAAAAGGAGGTGGGCTTCCCAGGGAGGTGACCCGATCGGTTCTCTGGGTCTTTTGATCCCTCCGAGCTGGCAGATGGGAGACACAAGCTCAAACTCTGTCAAAATAACCTCGCAGTTGTTCTGAGTTAACATTTTTGAAGTTAAAAGCAAAGAAACAACTTGAGGTCTCCCCGGAGGTAAGAGAGAAGGGGAATAGGTTGCTGCCAGCCGTGGAGTGCTGTAGTGGGAAGCCCACAGATGTGTTCCGAGACTCCCAAAGCCGTGTCCTGGAAGAGCATAGTGGCCTTGGTTTGCTGAACCTGTGCTGTTTATTTTTTTTATTTTTATATTTTCAAAAAAGACTATCTAGGTGCTTCTCAGAAACAAGAAACAGTCCCCCGAGTGACCAGCTAAATTCAGGTGTGACCTGAGTGGTGAGTATTGCAGATGAAATAGAAAGGGTGGAAAAGCTGAGAAAAGCACAGAATAAATATGATGACTGGATTTTATGGCAGCTCTGAGGGTGAGATGCTCTGGGTTTGAGGAGCTGCCAGGAGACTGATGTGGGCATTGTCCTGCCTGGGTGACCTGGGCAAAGTCGCTTTGCCTTTCCCACCAGCCTTGGTTCCCCATCACTACATGGGTAGTAGTGTGTTTTTTTTTTTCTTGGAGGAGTGATTTGAGGATAAGTGCGTTAAATAATGTCCCAGTCTGGTGCTGAGGGAAAGTGGAGTGAATAATTCCCAAAGATCATGGCTCCTGGGGGGAGCTGGTGCTAATCTGGGCTTTGGGAATCAAGTGTTTCAGCCTTGGGGCAGTGGCACGTGGTTTCTCAAGCGCAGCCTGGAAACTGTAAATTTTTTTTTAAACTCTAAAAGCTCTGCAAGCATCGCATCGAGGCTGTTTTCTCTTTCTGAAGCTCTCTCATAAAGTGGAAGGTGTCCAGCGTCCCATCAGAGGAGCTCTGCTCCAACCCATGTCCCTCGCAGGGCTCTGATGCATCACCCTGAGCGGTGGCTGTGGTGAGCACAGGGGGACCACCAGGCACGGAGGTGGGAATGGAGGAAAAAACGATGGGAATGAGTAAGTTTGAGGCTGGCACCCAGACTGTGAGGGTGCAGGATGGAAGCGGGGGACCCGCAGGCTTGAAGCCGAGGTCAGAGCCTTCAGAGCCAGGCAGGGACTGCACGCAGAGGAGTATGATTGGGCCATCATGTTTTTTTGGGGGCTCAGTCATGGTTTGCTAAAAATACAGCTTGTCGTAGCCTGGCCCCTCCTCGGCAAGCGGCAGGACGTGTGTTTGTGAGCTGCAGCTGAAGCGTAACTCGTTCCCATCTGTGCTTGTGGCTTGGGGCTGCGAGGGCTTGTTCTTTCAGTAGCTGCGAGCTGTCGCTGCGGCAGCGTGTGGTCAGCCTCAGCCCCCTGCCGCGCCTGCCCAAAACGCTCCCGGCCCTCTCCCGGACCCCCTGGGGAGGGGGATGTGGCTGGCCCTGCTCAAGGGTGTCTGCGCTGCGATGGGAACACAGGGGAGGCGAGGGAGAGCCTGTTGCATCAGAGTCCCCGTGTTCTTCAGGGGTTCTGCTGTCTCTGGGGGCTGAAGGGCTTTTCCTGGCCTGCTGGGACCCAAAACCAAGGAGCATCAAATCCCCAGGTTGCCCATGGGTCACCTCTTTGGCCACTCTTTGTCCCTTTGGCTTGGCAAGAGGAGGAAGAGGACCCTGGTGATGAGCCCATGAGGGGCGTGACCAAGAGGTCTTCACTAATAGCATCCTCCTGATGAAGCCCATTTACATCTGCCTCGTGCTTGAGACTGGGAGGAAACCCTGGCAAGTGGGACCGCAGAAAGATTTGGGTGCCCAGCAACAGACCCTGCATCACCTCCAGCAGTAGCCCCGTAGTTACCTTTTGCAATGAGGATGCACTTGGATGACAGCTTGCTGATGGACTCCTCACCCCCAGACAGATGCCTGTGACAAATCCCATCATCGCTTGAACTGATCTGCCAGTATGGAGGGCTGGTGGCAGCCCTGCTTCATCCTTGGAAATGTAACCCTGCTGACGGCCCCACATTTGGGAGGATCGGACATGCACGGGGTGTGCCTTTGTACCAGTGCCGTTAATCTCTGCTCCAATTCAGCTCAGAAACAAAGGGTGTGGGGGTTAATCATGGTTTGCTTTGGTGTTAGGGCCTCTGCTCTTTTATTAGATAAGAAAATGAAGGTTTGAAGGTTTGGGGCTGGTTCTTACTTCAAAGCAATCCCCGTGTCATTCAGACCAGGTATTGCCATTGCAACACAATTTTAGAACAAAGAAAGAAAACAGAGACAAAACTAAAAACAGGAACCAGCAGATAAACAATACTCCAGTGCCGCTGGTGCTGAGCTGGGCTCCTTCCTGCTCTCAGCCATCTGGCGAGGTGGTGGGGCTCGGGGAAGACCAGCTCTCCCGGTCAGCCCTTCCCAGTAGGGAAACCAGCTGTGAAACGATTGAAAAGCTTTTCCATTCATAAAAAACACCAAAACACTGTCAGGGTGTGAGCTGAGCGCCCAGCTCTCTTCCTCTGAGCATGCTCAGCCCTAAGTTCACTGCTCTGACCCTGGCAAGATGTTTCCCGTGCCCGTGCCGTGGGGTTCATGCTTTGCCCCAGCTCCAAGGAAGCCACAAGCGTTCCCATAAGAGGTGAAGAGTTGAGCGGCAGCGGCTGGGGAGCTCTTGAGGCGCAGGAGCGCAGTCAGCGCTCGGGATTACAGCTGCTTTAGGGATGCCAGCAGTGGGCGAACCAGCACAGAGGCGTCCTTGGTGGCAGGTACCCACCTGGGTACTGGTTTTCCCAGCCAGTGTTGTTGAAAACTGGTGTGATGCTGGTTGTCGGGAGAGCTGGCTTGGTGGGGGCTTGCTCATTGCAACATGAACCTGAACGCTGGTGCGTGGAGGAAAATGTCTCATTTGATCAGAAATGAGAAGTTTCTTTTTTTTTTTTTTCTGGCTTGATTTTTACTTTTTGAATCACAGTCGGAGGAGCGCAAACACTGTTTCGAAATGATGGGTTGAAAGGTTTTGTTCTGAGTCCTTGAGACCCCCCTCTCTCCACTCCTCGCCTTTGCGCACCCTCTGAGCTGAAATCCAGGCCAATTTACTGAGGAATTTGCTCACCTCCAAACAGTTTCTCCAGTTATTTTATTCCTTTTACTAAGTTTCTTGCCTCCCCGTTTTTTGCTCCTACTGCAAATGAATTTGTTGCTTTCGTTAAATGCACACCCCTCTGAAAACCCGACCCTAAAGCCGCATCTCCGTGGATCTCTGGGCTGGTCCCGAGACCCCGCCGCGTGCCGACCCGTGGGTGGGACGTGGCAAAGCTGCATCCTGGGCAGCCCGTACCCAACGCCTGGAGCGTGTACAGGCTTGCTTCTAGCTGGCCGCTGGTGAGCGATCTGGGTCCTGCTCCTGAGGCTGTAAAACGCGTCTGAGGCTTTACCAGCTCAACGGTAGCAGATCCCAGAGCAAAAGACAGCAAAGGACAGTATTAGGACCCTGCTCCTGATATTATTTTTTTTTCTTTCTTCGTGGAGCCTCCATCTCTGAGTCTCTGAAGCAAGAAGTGGTTGCAGTTCAGAGCTGGTGTTTGTTTGCACCTCTTGGTTTTATTTTTTTGGAGCTCACGGCGTCTTCATCGCATAAGCGTTAGCCTTAAGCTCTGGCTGCTAATGCAGGTAATCTTGGGGATGGAATTTGGGAAATCTTGTTAAATAATTCCCATTTGCAGCAATGTGAAGGGCTTGGATGGAGGTGTTTGTGGGGAGCTGACGTGTCTTAGGCATTTCTCAGCTTCCCGTTGGCTTTCTCTTCCGATCCCCTGAGCTGGGGGCACTCGGTGCCAGCAGAACAGAGCAAAGCTGTACCGGAGGGAGCTGGGGCGATAAACCACTTGTGATTACCACTGAAAAGCACCGGCACTGCGGGATCTACAGCCCAAAACCCAGCTGCCCTACTTCACCGGAGGTTCAAAATATTTATCCCCGACCGCTCCGGAAGCCTCTCCTCCTCCTGCGGCTCTGCAGAGCGGTGTTGCTTGCATGGCAGGGCTGCGGCGTCCGTGCAGACCCGCGCCCCGGGTAGCCTGCTTCCCGTGACCGCGGCAGTCCTGCTTTCTATGCACGGGGCGTTGTATTTCTTTTTTTGGTGGTGTTGCTCAGGGCTACGTGATGCTGAGCGCCGTCGGCTCCGACGTCAGATGTGTGTGTGCACGGAGGTTCGCGGTTGCTCTGTTCCCCTCTCCCTTTCTCGCCCTCCCCCGGGTCTTGCTCTTAGCTTGCAGCTTGCTGCATTCACCCCTCTGGTGCATTCGCTCTTCCCTGAGAGCAAAGCAGCAGTGTGGGCTGTGGTGCAGGGCTGGGAAAGTCACACTGGGCGAGAAGAAGTCAATCCTGGCTTGCATTAGGGAGAGTCCCCGGCTGGATCCGTAATTGCTCCCCTGCCTGCAGCGTTGCTCCGCAGCACGGCCCTGGGCTGCTCGGTGCTCCGTCTCTCCAGATGTTAGCTGTGGTGTGGCACCTTCAGTGCTTCCTTGGTGGGTTTGCTTTTGCAGGCAAGGTACTAGACACAAAATTGATGACCAGAGATTGCTTATTACAGGAAGATGGCAGAGGCAGTTTCCCTTATTTCTGCCTCTCCTGGATGTTTTTTCCTTGTCCCCAACTTGAACAATGCTCCATCCTTTGGTTGCAGTATGTTTTTAAGCTCTTTTCTAAGCTGGAGACCTTTCCCCTCTGACCACAGGCATTTCCTTCTGCTGCATGCTGGTACGCTGTGTCCATGGTCAGCATCCTGACAGGCAGAGCAGCAGCAGAAGTGACCGTACAGACATGCGGTTGTTAGGTGAGACTGAACTTCCAAGCCGTCTGCTAAGACTGCTGCTTAGGGACGCTCGCTGTGCCCTGGCAGTGGATATGGTGGCCACGCTGTGCCTTCCCACAGAGCCATTTTCTTTTGTGAATGTGTATTGTGAATTAATTTGGTCTTCCTTCTGCAAAGTAGCCTCTTGTGATCTGTGGCTGGGCTCATCCAGTCGAGCTCTGCGTGGCTGCGAGCTGGGTGACTGCATTGGAGCTAGTGACCTTGCGTTTAGTGGAGAGGGACAGGCGTGTCCTGGCACGACACGAGTGACCGTCCGATATACCCCTGGGCACAAGCTGAGCCGCCCCAGGTAAGCAGCTCACAAAGAGGTCTCTGAATTTAGCTGTCGGCAGTTTGGTGAGATGAATCACATCTCACATTTCGATTTCTTGGGCTGGGCTGAGCCCCCCTTCCTGCACTGCTGCGAGGAGCCCCGCCGGTCCCCAGCCCCACCGGACCTGCTGTGCCCGCAGCGGGGCTGCCCAGCCGGCACCAGAGGCGTGCTGGCAGCCAAACCTGGATGTAAAACCTGGGGGCTGCTTTGCCCCTTTTGTGTTACCTTCTGTAGGTGCTGTTTGACATTAAAAGGACTCTGAAACCGCTTTTGCACACTAGGTGCTTTCCCTCCTCTGTGGTGGGAGTCTCTCGTTCAGCCCGGTTCTCAGACATGGTGAGAACAAGGAGCGATCTCTACGTCTTAGTAAGCTTTCCAGTTCTCACGTATTCTGGTATAAATGAGCCATTGCAGTTCAGCAAGACAACAACATTGCCCTTCTGCTCGAGGAGGGCTCAACTGCCGTAGTGCTGCTGTGCACTGAAGATCTTCATGTCAAAGGAGCTGCCAGGCTGGTACCTCTCTTCTTCCCGAGACAGCATTCACCACTAATAAATCAGATCTTCATTTCCTACTGTTAGCGTGGTAGGGATGCCCTGCACCATTCCTGTAATGAGGTAATGCCCCTTAGCATGGTTATCCTGTACGCACAGATGCTGTTACTATTTCAGAAGCAGGTTTTCTTCTTGTGCCATGAGCTTTGTCTTCCGCTTTAAGACGAAATCAATGCCTAAACCTCTATTTCCCGTTTCACTTCCAAATACTGCTGTTTGCTCAGAATCCTGCATTATGTGCAAATCCCACAGCAATTTTAAGGTTGCTGGTTCATAGAATGGCTTGTTGGTCATCTGTTACATCAAGACTTTCGATGTGTGCTGCTCCAGGCGTCCCAGAGTAGGGGGCTAACTGCGGTGAAAATCTGCCTTCCAGAGCAGTTCAAGAAATAGGTGGTTTCAGATGGGATCTCCCAACAGGTCGGCCCATCCTTCCCAGCAGAGATGCATCCGTGTAGCTGGACACCTCGGATGTGGAGTTTGCCAGTGATGAGCAGGGCTGCTCGTTCCTGGTGGTGGTTTTGCACATCGATGCGGTCATTGGACCACCAGACACCCTGTGTGTCCAGGGGGCCAAATGCTTTCCTCTGTTACTTGTTCAAACCAATGCCCAATTCACCTTTTGGTGGTTTTTGTCCTCTGAAAAACCACCTTGATCCTGATGTCTTTATTACAAGTATGCCACTCGGTGCCCTTCTGTCTGTGTGACTTTTCCTTGGCATGTATTGCTTCCTTCGGAGTTGTATTGTGGATCCTCACCATCAAACCCCTGAGTCTGCGTTGCTCCTTGGAGCTGTTTCTGCTCTGATTCATTCATTGGTACTCTCACGGCAGCAAATATTCACAGCATTGGCCCCAGTGGCATTTGTTTACCCCTTCGCCTGCCTTTCCAGCCCTGTGCTGGGTGATCCTGTCCTGCTGCACCTTCCCAACAGCCTGTGTGGTTCGTTTACCCCCGAAATCCTGCTCTGGATGTGCCTTGCTCCGAGACCCATCGCCGAGGTCTTCATGTCCCGCCTTGGAGTTGGGCATGAATGAGATGGCCACGTGCCCTTACACCTCTCCTGTGCCTGCTGTCAGACAAGATGGTACAAGGTGATTGAGCTGGCTTGCACAGACAGCATTAAATTACAGCTTTTTATTTAAGCTTCTCCATCATGTCCTGGGAGAGGATGCTTAATTTCGGGCGTCCTCTTCCTCTTCTCCCTCCACACCCCAAGAAAAGGAGGAAGATAAACAAGGGGAATAACATCTTTTTTCATGTTTTGTTTGCCTGTTGGTTGTATTTTACTATGTGTCAGTACAGCAGAGAGCATCATGGGGATCTTTCTGTGGTTCGTGTTTGTAATCTGTCCTGTTCCAAGTAAGCTGGTTCCTCTCTTTATAGTTGAGGAAAGGGGGAGGTCCCGCAGGGTATCCAGGCACGGCTGCGACTGACTTCTCAAGAAATCAGACCCGATGACAAATTTTTCAGCCCTATGTGTTGCTCTCAAGCCTGTACCACTACCTGGCAGCGGTGGGGGTGATGATCTCGGCAAGCCAGCACAGTATGGCTGGGTGAGTTGGTGTACAGGGCGACTTGCAGAGAAGTGGGTACTGGCACCTAAGTGGATTTCTCTTGTGTTTGTCCTCTGTGGCCTCAACAATGGTTGGTTTCGGTCAGTTCTTCCATGGCCAAGATTCAGTAAGGGCTCGGTCTGGGTTTTGCCAGCTGGTTTTTGGAGAAGATTCTGCATGTCGCTCCTCTGCTGCCTGTTCTTCTGTTGATTTGGGGAGTGGAGGCTCCTTGGAGGTGAGGTTTTGCAGTCCAAGGAGCGAAGGTCTCTCATGGTCCCTGCTGTGGCTCAGCGTGCTCTTACTCCTCTGGGTAAGAGCAGCTTTCATCCTTGCTCAGCGGGACAGGAAGCCAAGGCCATATAAGGACGTTGCGGGGTGCCGGGGTGTTTGGATGGTACACGCTCCTTTGCAAGCGCCCTGAAAGGATGTTTGTCAAACAGTTGCCTCCTGGATCTTTTGATACGCTGCCTTTGTGTGGTTTGAACGAACATCTTATCACCTTCATCTCCCTGCGCTTTGCAGAGGACTGACTTGAGTAGTAAACACACGAAGGCTGAATTTTGAATCTTAAAAACTGCAGATTCCTCCCCTTGTTGCCTTGATTTCTACAAGACTTCCTCCAGCTGCCCCCTCTCTCGGCTCTGAGACAGTCTTTGGCTCTATCTTTGGCTCCCATGCGGGATGTAGAGGAGACAGTAAAATCTTGCAAGCTACGGATAGGTAAAACCAAAATTTCTTCTGTAATCTAAGAAAAACAGACACTTTCACTGGAGGAGCGGGTACCATGCTTGTGCTTGCTCTATTGCACAGCACAGCCACGTATCCAGCTCCTCTGTTGCAGTGGGATGTACCTCCCAAAGCTCCCGTGCTGCCCTGTTGCCCACTGCCCATTTTGCAGATGAACTGGAAGAGGCAGAAAGCTGAGGTGTAGCTCGAGGGAGATGATGACCTTACTGGCATGCTTGTATGAGGATCTTGGCCTGAAAAATCTCTGGTTAGAATCCAATTGCTTTAATTCCCAATTAAATGGTTTTCCTCCTATTGCAGCATCAGCCCAAGCTCCTTTTTTCTTTATCCTCATCAGACTTCTTGCCCTTTTCTCCCCAGTGCCCTAAGCCCAACCACAGCAGTGAGCCAAATGCTGAGCCACCTCCCCGCACTAACCCGTGAGTTAGCATCTCTGTGAGGTGGTCCATGTCCCTCCACCCATTGCGATTGCCGGCAAACCTGGGCAGCGTGTTTATGAGCTGATCCCGTGGGTGAAGGGGCTTGTTTTTCCTCTCCCGTTTCCTGCCCGGGATGCTCAGCCAGCAGCCTCAGAACAATCGGGACAGGAAAGGGCATTATCCCGCCGTGAAGGTACCCAGGAGCTTTCTCCGGTGCAGGCAGAGCGGTGCCTTGCTTCTGTGCTTCAGGGTTCTCTCTGGGAAGGTAGAGGACTTTCAGCCAGGTCCTTTCCTTTCCGAGGAGATGCTGCTGGGATTTGCTACCATGGAAGGGGAACTCTCAGCTTATTACATGGCTGCCTGGGTTTCCTCTCTTTGGGGGAGTGGATTAGAGCAGATGGCAGGATGCTGGCTGGGATGGTGCCACCCCGGGGCATCGTACTGGAGCTGTCTGGGACGAGTAGGCAGGGATTTGTGTTGCCGGTTGAATCAGAGGTGACTGGTGTTCCAGGAGGGAGCGATCTAATTCACTGCTTCATTGGCCAGCGCCAGCTTTGGACTTGATCTTTGAGCTGTTTCCCTCTCTTCCCATCAAGTGGTGGTGTCCTGGGCTCCACCGCTACAGGAGGAGATCAGAGAAGTCATTTGGATGTTGAAGTTAGGACTCAGGTGGACCTTAATACAAGAAGAAAAGCCCATTACCCCATCGTCTTCTCATGTGCCCCGTCCTGATGGTGTGGGAACTGCTAATGGCCTCAGTCACCTCCTCAACTTGGCTGCTGTGTGCAGAGAGACCCTCTGCTCTTGGGCAGTGTCATCCTTGACATGAAGGAGTGGAGGTGTTCTCCTTCGCTAAGCAGGAGAAAAGCCATGAAAGGGAAAGATCTCAGGGCAATGAAGACAAGTGGGGGAGCCACAGTCTGTCCCAGCTGAGTGGAAAGCCCCTGCCACGGAGCTGTGACACCCTGAGGGCTCCCCATGGCCTCAGGCTTCACAGCCCAGCAGGGAAATACATTATTTTTTGATTTTTTTTTTCATATTCTTTGAAAACTTTGAGATTTTTGCAAACCTTGTGTCTCAAAGCAGGACAGCAAATGAGCATCTAAAAACAAAGATCAGCAAATTTCCACTTTCCACCAAGGGATAAATGTTTACCTATTTGACATTAGTTAACACGAAAATTGTGAGTAATCTGTCTAACTTTTTAACAGTGACATACAGAGCTGAATGAAGACTTACAACTAAGCAATCTCAGATGGAAGTTCTCCAAAGATCTTGCATCCATGCAAGATGTTGGGACAATTTCACAAATACTCTAAGACACTTTTCCAAACTGAGCTTTGGTGTGCTATGCCTTTTCTCACTCACTTCAAGAGTTTTTTGGGTTTTTTTGTTTGTTTCAAAATTATCTGGTGGCTTTTGGGCAAGCAGGCCTTCTGAGGGGGTAGGTTCAACTTTGCCCCATGCCTATGACGTTGGCCATTTGTTGGAAACAGGGCAAAACCTCGAGGCAAACTGGTTTCCTTTGAAACACGGGTTTCTTAAAACCAGAGGGCTTAAATGTTGTCACCGCTGTGGCTGAGGTTACCATAACATTACCGACATGATGTAAAGTTAACGAGAGCAAGCTTTGCTCTCTGCCTGCCTTGTCCTGGAGCTGTTTGCAAGCTGGCTGCTTCCCTGCGCCTGGATCAGTGCCGTTGCGGTTCCCAGGTTCCCAGTTCCCCTCTCGGTCTCTGTCAGTTCCTTTTGCCACCTCCGTTGGGGCGGTCTTCAAATGCACCCCGTTGATGGTGGGCAGCCATCCTATGTAGAAGAGAGAGAGAGAGGAAAGTGTTTCTTGGGATGTGTGATGGTAGATGTTAGTCTTGGTTGGTCACCTACATGTATGAACCAGACGGTGTGAGGTGATGGGGACTCTGTCTAGGTGAGATCTAGCTATCTTCTTGCAAGAAGTCCAGTCCTTTCTGACTGTGCTGATCCTGAAGATGGCATGGAAGGTAAGGAACGTGCATGGAGAGTTGGAGATTTGCCTTCTGCTCCCAGCTGTGCCACAAGTTGCTGTGGGACAGCAGAAAAATAGCTTAACTTTTCTAAACATGGGCTTCTCTGCCTCTTAAATGGTGACTGTATGGTTTGCATGGTGTTTGGAGACTGTTTTTAAGGTGCAAAGTTAGTGGAGGAGGGAGACCAGTCTCGTCTTGGAGAATATTCAGGGCTCAAAGTGCCACAGCTTGATTTCTGTAGGGCTGGGGTATGATGCATGAGTGAGATGTGGTGGGATAAAGCCCTTCTGCCTGCTTTGCTCAGCTCTTGCTGAGACTGCGCAGAGCAGGAGTGGCAGTCGATCTGGCCACGTTTTCCACACACACTATGCTTTCTGAATAGAGGTGGTTAATGCCTTGTCGAAGGGTGATACTCAGTTGTTGCCTGAGGATGTTCCTCACAGCTGCCGCGGTGTTCTCTGTCCCTGCCTCCTAGGAGCAATATTTCTCAGTGCTTTACATGGAGGCTGAGCAGATGTGTGGGCACCCTGTTGCGTTGCCTGTGGAGCTGCTGTCAGGAGATTTGTGACAATCCAGTGCTGCTCTCGTTATCCTCCCTGCTGTTTTGTCTCCATTGGTCCATCAAAACCCTTCTTTCTTCCCTGGGTGGTGGTTTTGCTCTTTTGAAAGTGTTATTGAGACCTGGGGAGCAGGCAGGGAAACCCACATCTTTTGCAATGTGTTGCTTTGCTTGGAAATGTGCAAAGCAGCCAGCCTCAGTGACGAGGGTGTCCCTGAAGGGTGCTGGGGCATGACCGCTCGCAGCGTTTGCCCCGGGTGTGTTGTGAAACGTGACCGCAGGCAGCTCACCGCACAGCGACTGTGCTGTCCCTCCTACCTGCTCCAAATGCCTTGCACCTTCCAGCGTTGCCAAAGCAGCTCTTGGTTTAACAGCTCTGCTACTGGGAGCCCAACTGGAGGTAAATGACGAAGGGACAGATTTTTTTTTTTTTGCAGAGTGGCTCAACACCCTCATCAGCCATTGCAAAGCATTGATTAAAAACCTTGACCTCAACATTTGTTTTTCTCAGTGTTCTTGAGATGCTCAACAGAGCTCCTTGGAAAGTCTGATTACATCCTCCAGAACTGTCCCCTGCCTTGTCATTTTGCTCAACGTGGGTGGGAAGGAAGGGAGAGTTTGGGGAAGAAACAGTGGAATAGGTTGAAAATTTTCTGCTCGGTTGCGGTGGACAAACTGCGTCCTCTCCCATGAAAGATGCTTCCATAAGCACTGCCTTAGGAGAAGAGGTTTAGATTCATGTGTGGTCCATAGCACACCAGGGGAAAAAAAACAACCCCAAAGACTATGTTTTGTGGTTTGAAAGTTATGTTATATTGGTCATATTTTGTCCTTAAATTCCCTGCCTGTTTGGGATATGAGAGGTGTCGGGAAGGGGTGGCTGCGCTGGTGCAGGGCTCACCCCGAGCGTGCGGTGAGGAACGTGTTCCCCTCCAAGGACCGAGCTGTGCTCTCAAACAAGCTGACGTGCAGGGAGGTGTATTTTTGTGAGCTGTGTGTTGTAAAGGGTGCTCATGAGTCATGCCGTGCTCTTAGTCACTGCTTTCCTCTTGCCACAAGTCATGACTAAGGTGCTGATGGGCAGATTCCCCGCTCATTCAGTCCTCGGCACCGCTGCGGAGTGTTTCTTGTGTGTTCCTTGTGCACCCACTGTGGATGGATAAAACTTTTGAAGACAATAATAACAGGCTGTGGCAGCAGGACACCAGAGGCAGGAGCCCATGAGCCTCTTTGGGGTGAAGGAGAGAGCTTGCATTTGGCAGGTCAGTGTTTCCTTGTTGGGGGTTTGCTCTCACCTGTTTGGAGCCATTGGTGGCTTCTCACCAGCACAGGAAGGACTGAGCGGCAGGGCTGGAGCTGGCCTCACCGCTCCCTTGGCTTTTGGGGAGCCCCAGCAGCCAGGCATGGCTTTACTGAGCCCTCTGGGGCAACTTCCAGGAACGAAGTGTGGGTGGAGGTGGCCATGCTGGGTGCACCAAGCAGAGGGGACCGGGTGGAGCCTCTGCTGAGATCACAGTGGCTTTTGCTCCTGCCGGGGTGGAGGTGGCGAGCTGTGATGGGCGCAGCTCAGTACTGAGCGTCAAACGTTGGCCAAATAAGCAGAGAATCAAGCATTCTGAGGTAGCTTCGGGACCTACATGAATGTGTGGCAGAAGTACAGGAATGTGCTGTCTGGGATGCAAGCAAAGGCCTCTTTGACAGGTGGTTTTTGTAGTGTTGGCAGGTTTTATGTCTTCTTCCTTGATTCCTTTTGTGCATTTGTGTTGACTCTAACCAAGAGACGAAGAGTCTGTGGGACGGACCCATCTCTATGCTTTGGGAGAGGAGAGAGACACCCACCCCAGGGTCCCCCCCGGCACCGGGCTGGCACTGCAGGGCAGGAGGGAATCTCTGCCCGGGCACCTCTTTGCTTATGGTCAGGGCAGATCTGAGAAGTAAATCTGGGCAAGTTGCTTTTATTTTCATTGTGTCCCAAACAGATGCATATGAAGTGGGTGGGATAAAATCTTCCTGCCCCCGGCACAGTCTCTGCCAGCCCAGGGTTTAGGTTTGCACCCCGAGCCGTGGAGGAGAGGTGAGATGCACAGAGCTGTGTTGTGAAAAGGTTGCGGCCAGGCAGGCAATCCGCAGTTGCACAATGTCCTCGGGTGTTGGGGCTGAGGTCCCCTCTGTATTTTCCTGCATTGCCACAAGGGCACGTGGACCTTTTCTTTGTGTCAGCTGTGTGGCAGTGCTGGAGGCTTTCCTGGCTGGTACAGGGCTGGCATTTGGGAGTGGGTTTCTGGCCATCGCCAGTGGACTCCACAGCTGTCAAGGACAATTCATGCCTAACGTAAGGAGCAGGAGCTTGGGCTCTCCTGTCAGTTTTCCCAGGCTAGACCAGATGTTCTTTTGAGATCCCTTCCAGCCTGGACTGATCTATGATTCCCATCCGAGCCCATTGCAAGGTGCTGCAGCTGCAATCTCTTGCAGTGTTATCTTTGATGGAGGCTAACCCAAGATTACCTCCTTGCCACAAACACGTGAGCAAGACTTGATCTGTCCCACAGACGGAAGTCATGAGAAGGCAGATATGCCTGCAGCAGGTCAGGGGCAGGGTGCCTTGGCCCCACAGCCTCTCATGATCCGGTCGTGGATGTGTGCACCTCCTTTTCTTTGCCAAGGTTGGGAGGGGTTGGGGGAGCAGTGGGGAAGATGTCAGCGAGCGGAGCATGGTGCATCATTGGCTTTGGGGTTGGCAAGGGTGACAGGACACAGTAATGGGGTGGTGTCTGCACTACAGTAGAAGAGTTGCAGTGCTCTCCTCCTTGCACTTAACTATAAGGGCCTGGTGTACTAAATTTCTGCCTTCTTTTGCTTTAGGAGATGAATTAAAATGCAGCACACCACGTGCACAGAGGACAGGATCTACCACGCACTGGAAAGATGTCTACACGGGCTTAGCAGAGATGCTGTCTCCAGCAGATGGGCTGGTAGGTGACATGTTAACCAAACACTTGTTCTTCTGTCTCTGCACGATCCGCTGACCTACCTGGGCACCTGGATAAGAGAGAGCTGTGGGTGCTACTGGAGGCTTGGAGGTCTTTTCTTCCTTCCAACGTTCGGAGTTAGAGGTAGGATCCAACCTAGCCAGTCTTTCCAAGCCTCTTGTTGCTGTAGGAAGATGTACCAAGGTGCTGAACAAGTCGTGTTAGTTCTTACATGTGTAAAGACTGAGCAGAGAAGTTGTGCGTCTTGCCAGTTGTCCATGCATGAGATGGAGAGAGGAGGAGTCTTTGTTCACCATGAGCAAAGACTCCTTTGTGTAATCAGGCAGCCTAGCCTTGCTTTGATGCGTATAGTCCTCAAAACCCATGGGCGTAATCTCTGCCGCATTGTCAGAAGCAAGTGTGGAGATATTGTTATCGACGTTACTTAAATCTAGATCAGATACCATAGTGGCCATAAAGATGTGAGCCATGTTCAGAGGCCTACGAAGGGATTTGGGATGGCAGTGGTGAGGACAGAGCAGCAACAAGCAGAGGTAATTTTTGAATGTCGTTTTGACCTCCCTTCCTCGTACTCGCACTTGTAGACTGCAATTAAATCACTCCCAAATCGTCTTGCAGATGAAAGAAATGAAATTAATTTCGGGGGCTGTCAGATTCAGAGTTCCTACTGTCTGTGCAGTTCTTCCAAATCCCTCTGCTTCTCTGTTTACCTTTGAGTCAACACAGAGATGCAAACGATATCCTCCCTGCTGCCAAGTACTGGAGTAACCCCTTTCGCTGTGCCCATTTCCTCATACCCACCAGAGCGATGCCAGCTCCCCGTGCTGTCACATCACCCTGGGGCTTAGTTTGTGCAGTTATGACCAGGGCTCCTGGGTGCTTTTTGTCTCCCCACATTCTGGGAAACAGGCCCCGAAGTGTGACCTACATTCCTGGTTCCTGGAAGCGCGACCTCGTGTTTGGCACCGTTACACTGCGTGTCCAGAGGAGTTCATCTCGCCAAGCAATTCATTGTGCACCGCAGAACTCACCTCTTCCTGTAATTATAATTAATCAATTCCCATGTCATTCACAAACTCTGCCTTTCTCTAATCCCAGCCCCTCAGCGCTGGTGTTCGTGTTACGGTAGCGTTTAAAAAATGATTTCATAAGTTTTCCGGCTCATTAGCAAAGACCAGACTGTACGGGGCAGGGGTTGGGCGGTGGTGGGCTCTGTTGGAAGCATCTGTGCTGCCCAGTGATTCCTCATTCCTGACGATTTTCCCCCGTCTCTCCGCCCGCTGGCTTTCAGTCCTCTTCATGTGGGTTTTGTGGGCTTTGGCAGAATGGCCTGGCATTCCTGGGAGAATCTCAGGCGTTTACACATCAGAAAGTTCCCTTTCATCAAAAGCATTTGTGCTGTTGCCAGAAATCTTCAGCGTGACCAGCAAACCCCGTTTCCGCAGTCGGCGGTGGATGTGCTGTGCTGTGCCCCGGCCCTGGGGTACCTCTTCTGGACAGCCCCCGGGGCAGCGCGTCTTGGCCAACGCCTTTCGTGCTCGTCCACGTGGGCTGCCCAGCCCTGCTGACTTTTAATGTGTTTGCTTTGAAGAGCTGCTGTTTCACATCCTACCCCCTTGCAGTCAGAGTAGGAAGTATTTCGTTATTGCAATAACATATCCGAATTAGGGAAAACAGAACATAATGCACAGTTTTACCTACACCCCTTAACAGTGTATCCTATTTCTTTTCAAAAACAGAGCAGGAATGTTTCATATTCTTCTGCCTTCCCTGTGTTACAAGCAACAGTTTAATTATTGCTGTCCTGTGTCAGATCCAGGCTGTTACTAATGGCAGGGCTCTGTTCCTCATATACTTAATGAATCCCTCCATCTTCTTCTTAACTGTGCTGTAGCCTTCTCCTTTCTTGGTTTTAACTTCTTATATCACTTCTATTTCCCAATTTATTTGCTTTCCCCCCCTTTTCACCATTTCCGTACACTGAAATAACACTCACCGTGTGGCAGCTTTTTGGGCTGAGACCTTGCTAGAATTTTGTTCGTTTTTAAATTATTTAGTGCTTTATTTTTCCATGATAATTTTACAGGAGATTGCCCCAGAGTGGGTGAGTAATTGCTTCCGATGCGTTGTTCCCCCCCTCTCCCCCCCCTATAAGTGACTGAATAGCTGAGGTTTGTGAGATCAGCACAAAGGAGAAGTGCGAGTGCTTTGGCCACCATAGATTTATATCCTGGATGGGACCGTGGTCAACACTGGGGTCTAAACAGAAAATCTTTCCTGAACTGCAGTGTTTATTGGAGGAACAAAATTAAAATTAATTGTCTTTGACTCACAAAAAAACCCCCTGTTATAAAGTGCTAGGAAAGGCAACCTCCTTTTCCTCGTGGAGACCCCCCTCAGAGAGTTCGCATTCCTCCGTGTTGCTGGAGAGAGATGACAGTCAAACCAGACTCTGCTAAAGGAAGAAAATACTTTATTTCTTGCTGTTGAGCAGTGACACGGGGAGCCTTTGGTGAAGGAGAGTGCTGGGCTTGGGTCTGGCTGCTGGTGGTGCCGGGGATGCCGTACAGCGGAGTCGGAAGCGTGAGGGGGCTGGAGGGGTGCGGTGGCTGGGGAGCTGCTGGGGAGGGTGCCTGAAGGGTCCCAGGGTGGGCAGGAGCTGTTGTGTCTCTGCCACGGGACTGTGTGCGAGTTGGAGAGGATGAGGGGTGCTGGGGAGGGAGGATGGATGAAGGTCAGCGGTGAGCTGGAGGAGAGGAGCGTTCAGTGATACCTCTCATGTTGTGCCTGGTGAGTTCAGTCTACTCAGCTCTAATGAAGAGAAGCTTAAGATTCTGCTCAGCTACAGTCATCTAAATACCCTCATGGGGAATGAACAAAAGCCTGGTGTGGGGATCCTCAAGCTTGGTCACTAAGTAGCCAAACGCAGTGTCTGAACTACTTTTGGATGTGTTGGAGTGGGTCCAGAGGAGGCCACGAAGACGATCAGATGGCTGGAGAGTACCTCTCCTATGAGGACAGGCTGAGGGAGTTGGGGCTGTTCAGCCTGGAGAAGAGAAGGCTCCGGGGTGGCCTTAGTGCAGCTGCCAGTGCCTGAAGGGGCCGACAGGAAGGATGGAGAGGGGCTTTTCACAAGGGTGTGGAGTGATAGGACAAGGGGGAATGGCTGTAAACTAAAAGAGGTCAGATTTAGATTGGATATTAGGAAGAAATTCTTCCCCCTGAGGGTGGTGAAACACTGGCCCAGGCTACCCAGAGAAGCTGTGGCTGCCCCCTCCCTGGCAGTGTTCAAGGCCAGGTTGGATGGAGCTCTGAGCACCCTGGTCTGGTGGAAGATGTCCCTGCTGATGGCAGGGGGGTTGGAACCAGATGATCTTTAAGGTCCCTTCCAACCTTCACCATTCTATGATTCCAGCTCTGAACGCAGAATTAAGCTGTGCTGCTTACTAAACCTTGCAAATTTTAACCTTTGCACAGATTTTTCCAGGCTTGTGGTGGGTTCTCGTGCTGAAATCGCTGTCCAGGCTGGGTGGAAGCGCTTGGGGTGGCTCCAGCCCTGGGAGGTGCCTCTGTGCCCTGCTCGGGGGGCTAAAGCAGCTGCCTGGAGATGGGAGCTGCAGGTTGGACTCCCGCGCAGTGTGGGATGCATCCCAAGGGGATGCCGTGACTGCAGGGCTTCTGCTGTCCCCTGTGCTTCGGGCACCTCCAACCCTGCCGCTTACGACCTGCTGCAAGCTGGCCCTTCCTCTGGGCAGTCACTTGGAGAAAACCACCTTATTCTGGTGAGGACGTAGTGGAAATGGTGAGAGCAGCTCTGGGGGAGGGAGGAAACGGAGACATTTGCTTTTCACCCCTCCGAGTCGCTTCTGACAGCACTGGGAGCCGATGCCCAGCCCGAGCGCTGTGGGCGAAGTCAGCTTGAGCATGCGGTATTTCTGCTTTATTTCTTTTTTTTTCTGACTTGACAGTTGCCCCCCTATGAAGAGCGGTGGAGGGGAAATGTGAACTACTGAGGTCAGGAAGGAGCCACTCTGGGAGGAGAGCGTCTCGGTGCACTTCTCAGAAAAGAAATCGCGAAGCCTCATCCTTCCGAGGCCGCCCACGGGGCTGATGCGCCCAGCTCCCGGCACGCTGTTGGCATCTTCGTCGACGCTGATAGCGATCAAAGCGAGAGCGTGCACCGCGCCCGAGCTCGCTCCTGGTGCGGGGGTCTCAGTGCAGCCTCTGCCTAGCGCTGGGTCTCTGCTCAGAGGCTTTGCTATGGGGTTTGCTCTCCCAAAGGGAGATTTTTCTTTGGGTCATGGATGTGTTGGAGCGGGTCCAGGGGAGGGCCATGAAGATGATCCGAGGGCTGGAGCACCTCTCCTCCAAGGACAGGCTGAGGGAGTTGAGGCTGCTCAGCCTGGAGAAGAGAAGGCTCCGGGGTGGCCTTAGAGCAGCTGCAAGTGCCTGAAGGGGCCAAAAGGAAGGATGGAGAGGGGCTTTTCCCAAGGGGGTGTAGGGATAGGACAAGGGGGAACGGCTGTAAACTAAAAGAGGGCAGATTTAGATTAGAGATTAGGAAGAAATTCTTCCCCATGAGGGTGGTGAAACCCTGGGCCAGGTTGCCCAGAGAAGCTGTGGCTGCCCCCTCCCTGGCAGTGTTCAAGGCCAGGTTGGATGGAGCTCTGAGCACCCTGGTCTGGTGGAAGATGTCCCTGCTGATGGCAGGGGAGTTGGAACCAGATGATCTTTAAGGTCCCTTCCAACCCTTACCATTCTCTGATTCTGTGATTCTATGTTGGGCTCATTCTAAGCGTGCTGTGTGGAATGCTGGGATAAGCACAGCTTAGTCCTGCTTCTGCTGCGTGTGTCTCAGCCCCAGCATCCCACAGCCGGGGCCACGGTGCGCTCTGGGCTGCCTGTGTTGCTGGCAGATTAATCTGACTCATTCTCCATATATAAAGAAAAAATAAAATAGCACTGGGTTGCTGTTTTAGTGGAGCAAAACCGGATGGATGAGCGTGAGGGCAGGGTGGATGTAAGCAGTTTTTTTAGCTGTGGGGCTTCCCGCTGCTGGGAGGTCTCTGGTGCTTCTTGTGAGAAATTCATAGGATTTAGGGGCTGGAAGGTGAAGTTCCAGTTTGTGCTGCCTGCACAAGGTGCATCTCGACACCTCCAGTGCCGGAGATCACCCCACAGCTCCCGTGTGGACCGCTCTCCTTTAAGGCGTTGAGTGGTTTGTGTGCGTGATTTTATTTCTCACTTCCCTCGGCCAAGAGGCACCTGCCTGAGCCCTGCAAACCTCGCCTTGTCATGGGCTTAGGTGAGTGAGGTGAAGGACTTTCCAGTGCTTGCACAACTTGATAGAGAGGGGGTAACGGGGAGCACAGCTCCTGCTTGCAGTGGTGGCAGGGACCGTCCCTCTGCCCATCCGGGGGGACATCCCAGGGCATCCCTGAGCTGCACGCTCCCCACAGATCTGGGGCCTCCCTTGTGTCTCATAGCAAGAAATGTTTTTTGGGGAATTAAACAGCAAGTGCAAAGTCCAGGAGAAAGCCCAGTTCAAGCTTTCTGCGTGCCCTCGGCGCGCATCCTACCCTCACCCACCCCAGCACGGGGAGGGTGCCCGGCATGGTCTGGTGCTGCCAGTTTTGAGCATACCTGGCACAGTGGAATGCATCCAGGTTGGACTTCATGCCTTGTGCCTCTCTGACCTGCTGTAAAACACTGCTCCTGGTTGTCCCTGTGATTTATGGCTTGACCTGGCGTGGTGGCACAATTCCATCACGCCAAACCAGCAACGAGCCATCTGCTCGGGTACGCTGAGATGGAGGAGTGACTGCAAATAAAACTTTCTGGATGTGGTTTCTTACCTGGCTGCAGCTTCTCCCTGGCCTGGGAATAAACACAGTGCTACTCTGCAGTTCGTAAACGTCCCCTGGTGCTACCGCAGCACCCAGCCATGTCCCAGGCGGATGCAGGACATCTGCAGAGGGACAGAGAGGGCACTTGCTGGTGGGTGGCTCCTTTCTGCTTTTAATGTCACCTGGGAGTTTTCTTCCTGACCTGTGCACATTAGGAGCATCACCTTCGATGCCCTAAAAATCTTTTTTAGTTTGGATATAGGGGATATGGTTTCAGGGACTGATTTTGCTCCAAGTGCTTGGAAAGTGGGTGCTCGTGACCTGGGCTGTATGCGGAGGGAGGGGAATTCTCACCCGGCTCTGGATCCCCTGTCCCAGCTGATGCCTGGTGGTGCTGGACGCTTCACTTTTCCGCGTGGTCTTTGTTTATTGTGTCCAGGATATCCAAGCTGCATATTGTGCTTGAGTCTATTTTTAGCAAGGACGGAGCTGTTTCAGTGTGTCTTTGGTTTGTGCTGCTTTGCCAAGTGTAGGAGCTCAGACTCTGGCAGTCTGCTGCATCCCAGCACTGGTTGGCTTAATCCCAGGGTAATCCCAGTGCCTTGCCATGACCATGACCAGGAGTTAAACAGAAATTCTGCTTATAGTGATGTTATTCAAATATACCTGGCTGCGTCCTTGTGCTTCAGCTCACAGTTCCTGTAGAAGACCCAGAAATGGGTCAGAAGACCTCAGGTCTGAATCATATTTGTAAGACGCTTCCCTCGAGCGCTACCCGTGTCCCTGCTACCTGCCCGTCCCCCCAGCCCGTTCCCAGGGGGTTTGCCCCAGCTCCTGCCCGGGGAAGCAGCCTGGTGCCTGTCCCCCTGCCCCATTCAGCGCAGAGTAACGCGGCGAGCCGCTGCGATTTCCTCCTCCCTCGCTAGAAGCGAGAGGAAGGAAAGAGCCTGCGCCGTGCTGGGCTCTTGGCACTGGCAGTTACGCTCACGCAGGAAGCGAGCGGCGTTCTGCCCGTCTGGCGACGCACCCAACGGAGCTCAGCGCCGATGCTCTCCCGGATCCCGCTCCGCACGGCCGGGCTTCGCCCTGGGCAGCCGCAGCCGGGCTCTCTTGGGTGAAATAATCTTCCCGGCCAAAGCGGGACGGGTCGTTTCAAGGCACCACGTCAGTCCAACTGCTTCTTGCCGAGGTCAGCAAAGCCCCTGGCATCTCTGACCAGTTCTGCTGGGCTTGTTGCTTGCTTGGCTCTCTCACAGGTGCTGGGGCTTTCCCTGGAGGATGCCGCACTCTGGGACAATGTTGATTTATTTGAGGGATCTGCCGGAGTCATCCAAGGCAGAGCCGTGGCTTTGTGCCATTGCGCTGGCTCAGAGGAAACCGGGAGCATCGCGGAATTACCGGGTCGCTGTGGCTGTGCCCTCGCTGACAAGATGTCACGATCTAAGGGTGCGCTCCGGTGTCAGCAAACCCAGCAAAACGCCAGGAGCACCAGAGGCGAATTAAAAAAGGCGACTCTAATTAACAGCAAGTGCATCTGAGCTCCTTGGAAGCTTTCCAGCAGGATCTTTCTCTGCTGGAAAATGTTAATTCATAGAAAGTAAAAAGTTGCATGGCAGCAGGGGGACTTTTCTGTGGGGAAAGGTTCTTGCTCTGTTAATTCAACTACAAGCTAGGCATAAAGCCACACAAATAGTGTGTGTCCTGGTAAGCAAATGCCTGTCCATGGAGGGGCACAAGGGAAGGCTGTTTTAGCAACCTTAGCTCTAGTTCTGCTTGTCCCTCATCTAGCTGGGCTGTGGCAGACCTCCCCTCTGGTTTAAATTCATCTTGTTTAACACCTAGAAGGTGTGTAAAGGTGCTTTTATAGCATTTACGTGTCTGTATGTTTGATGAATTTGTACCCTCTGCAGCTGGGAATGATGTTTGAGGGTCAGACAGTGTAACCTGTAGATTCGTGGTGGAGGCTGCTGTCCCCTTGCCAGCTCACAGCGTTGTTTCTTCCTTGTTAGCTCCAACGTGACAGCCAACACACATGGGTTGGTGTTTGTTATGTTTCTGTGCCACTTAATAGACTGCGTGAGCGAAGAGCGGCTGGATTTATATTTATTTTTCCTCTCTGATCGTTAGCCCCAGTTCCCTGCAGTGAGAGACGCTGTTTCTCTTAATTTTTGCTTTTGGACTGAGCTTGGAAGAGCCCTGGTGCCAGCACACCCTGAACTGTGCCGTGGGCGGTGACCGAGCTGTGTGTGGTGTCTGCACTGCGTCCACTCCTGGTGACAGAATCCATGGCGATGGGGGAGATGCAAACACAGACCCTTCTTGGATATTTATTAGGCTGTTTGCTTGAAATTTCCCCATAATTTTCCTCCATGGGGCTGTGTGCAGTGCCCGGGTCCCTGGGAGGGAGGAGGAAGAGGAGGAGGAGGAGGTGCTGCTCCCTTCTTGCTCTGCAGATCCAGAGCACTGCCTCCTCCCCCGGGATGCGGGGCCGGGATGGATGGAGGCGCCCGGCAGCCTTTGCACAGATCATTTCCTCCAAGACCATCCGGGAGGTGGCCCTGACAGCCAAGAAAAGCGACGGCTTCGGGAAACACCTTGGGCCGTTGTCACCGGTCGGGTCCCAGCAGCGAGCGGCAGATCTCTGGGGGTGGAGGTCAAGGGGGTTTCAGTCAGCTGGGGTGAAGGACCCTCCATCCTTTTGCAAGGCAGTTCTCCTCCCTCAGTCTGGCTAATCTTCTGGTTGGGTTTTAATACATTTAATGAAACTTTGAAGGTGCTAAGAGATAGAATAAACACTGGGCAGGCTTAACAACGATGCTGATTCGAGCTCTGCCTGCCACGATGCTGATGTGATGGTGCGTCTCCAGGGCGTGGGGAAGGTGGTGGTGGGGATGCAGCATCTTCCCTCAGATGGGATGAAGCTGGAGGGGGTTGGATGTGCGCCCGACGGGGAGCTGAATTTTGCAGGGTTTGAGGGTTGGGATAGTGCATCTGGGGTGATGGAGCCTGGGGGCAGCAGGGCTGGAGGGTCACACCAGTGGATTTTGTGTGCTCAGGGGGACTGAAGGTGGGCATCCACCACGCCACGCACGTGCCCTTGGCCTCTGCAGCGGGCAGCTGGCAGCGTGGGCGTGTTGGTGACCCAGCCTCCCCGGGGCAGAGGCATCCAGCCCAGCTGCGCGAGCGAGATGGCACTTGGGTACGAAGTGATGCAACAGAGATGAGTTTGAGATTAGATCTGTCCAGAAGGAGGGTGTGAGGTTTTTTCTTCTGCTGTGATGTAGGCGGCGAACATCTTCACCCTGACCCCTTCACATTGTTCGTCCCTCCTTGGCACCTTCTTGAACGGGGCTGTGAGTGACGGTGGCTCTGTCTCTCCTGCAGCCGGGCTGTGCCTGAACTGCTGGAGCCTGCAGGAGCTGGTGAGCCGAGACGCCAGCAACTACCTCATCCTCGTGGAGAAAATCCTCAGCAAGGCCAAAGAGGTGAGTCGGGGGGCTGCCGGGGGGGGGGGGGGGCTGCAGGCTTTGAGACGGCGTCAGCTCCAGGGTTTGCCTGAAGTGGAGTTTTGCAGAGCTTGGCAAGTGATTTTTGTGTTGTGGTAAGGTGTTGCCGGAGCACTGGAGCTTGGAGGCAGGTGATGCTGGGTCGGCGGGTCCGAAACACTGCTGGGAGCAGCCCTGTGTGTCCCACCAGCTTTCAGCACATGGGAACTGCAAGGGAAAAACCCAGCTCCGATATCTGCTTTTCCAGCAGCACTGTGCATCCACGGGGAAGTGTTTTGATTTCCCAGAGCAGTGCTTGGCACCGGGCAGGGGCAGCCCAGGTTGCAGGGCTGCACGGATGGAGCCAGCCTTCCCCAGACCTTCCCCCGGTGTAACTGGGAGCTGCTCGTCCAAATTGGAGCAAATTGAAGGTTTCCTGTCGTTTTTGATGCTCTGCCAGGTTTTCTGCAGGGCTGGGAGTGGAGCTGGGACACTGGGGACCACGGGCAGGGTTTGCACCGTGTAGCAGCCCGGCAGGCAACAGCCGGGTCAGGCACAGTGGGGAGGCGAAACGGCAGCGGGGCCGATCGTATCGGCCTGCCGCAGTCCCATCATGTGCCGGAGAAGCTCGAGGCATCGTCGGTTGAGCAGGGTTGACTCGGGCTGTGGCCGGGAAGACCTCGGAGGAATCCCTTGATGTGGCAGGAAACAGTGATGTGTTTCCGAAATCCTCAGCGCTGGGATTCATGTGATGGGGTAAATGCTGCCTTTCATTTTTGGGGAGAGAAGGGCTGTCTAGCAGAGCTGATACCAGTTAAGATTAGCAGGATTTGGTTTAGTCTCTTTTTTTTGTAATGGCTGGAATTGGTCTAGTTGCAGTTTTATACATTAGAGTTTTTGTAAGGGTTTATTCCACTTTGTGCTGTGCACATGAACAAGGGGAGAGAGTGTCTGCAAGTGTATCCCTGAGCCATCACTGTGTCCCTTGGTGAAATAATTCTGCTGGCTGTTCACTGGCAAAGGCTGGGACACAAATCCGTGGTCGCACCGTGCTGCTGAGCTTAGCAAGCCGCTTGCAGGGGCTGGGTTGCCTGCTTGCCTCTCCGAACCAGCTGCTTTCAGCCACGTTCATAGAACTTCATGCAGCTTTGCAGGGATCGGGAGCATCGGAGGGCTGGGAGCTTGGGCAAATCCAGCTTCTCCAGGGTGAAGGCGGAGGAGCGGCAGCCTGTGCTGATCTGCCTGTCCCATCAGTGTGGGTTACTGGGGCTTTAGGGGTTATTTTCCTACGGAGACAAGGGAATGCACTGGGGACAGTGATGTGATGGTGTGGGTCAGGCGTGCATCTGCGTTGTCGGGGATGCTCCCGGCACCTCGAAGGATGCCTTCGGGTAAGGCTCATGGCGAGCAGCCCAGCTCACCCTTCTGCCCTCGGGCTGTTTCCTACAGGTGCAGGAGAAGTGCGACTACGATCTCGTAACGCCCCTGGCTCTGCTCTTCTACTATGCGGTCCTGTATGTAAGTCCTGAGGCTGCTGCGTGTAGCTTGATCCCAGCCCCCAGGGAGCCACGGGGTCCAGGGCCCCACGGAGCCACGCAGGACAGTCATTGGAATCAGGGTGGCTTTCATCTGCAACATCACAGTCTACTTTGATCAATTCACCTCAAAAAAAAAAAAGATCCTGTACGAATCTACAGGGATCAAGACCAGGCAACCATTGCACAAGCTGAGAGATGAGCTTCAGTGGTTTTCATCATTTTATTTAAAGATGGGCTAATCAGAAAGGGAGGTGGACAATATCACTGCACAGAGAAGGCAAATTTTTTTCATTATGCTTTGTACTTGTGCAAAATGTATAGGCAATGCTAATGAAAAGAAGGAGCGGAGCCTTCACAGGAAATACTTTTTTTATTATTATTATTAGCACAATGCATCATTATCCCAAGGAAATCATTGCTGCCAGATCTTGCAAAAGCACAGGCTGTGATGCGATTCATCTGGATGGATATGGGGTTGTTAAAAAAGAAATTTATATATAGACTCTGGTGCGTGAGCCACAGCCAGGAGGTTGGGAGGGTGCAGAGCGGATGAAGCTTTCTCGGAGCTGTGCCCAGCAGGGACCCTTCCCTGGGAGATGACCGGGGGTGTCACGGGGTGAAGCTCTGCTCCGATCCGCTTCTCTTCCTACCACTTGACAGAATCACAGAACGTTAGGGGTTGGAAGGGACCTCTGTGGGTCACCCAGTCCAACCCTCCTGCCAAAGCAGGGTCACCCAGAGCAGGCTGCACAGGACCGTGTCCAGGTAGGTCTGGAATATCTCCAGAGAAGGAGACTCCACAGCCTCCCTGGGCAGCCTGTTCCAGGGCTCCGTCACCCTCAGAGGGAAGAAGTTCTTCCTCATGTTCAGCTGGAGCTTCCTCTGCTTCAGTTTGTGCCCATTGCCCCTTGTCCTGTCGCTGGGCACCACTGGAAAGAGTCTGGCCCCGTCCTCCTGACACCCACCCTGAAGATATTTAGAGGCATTTCTAAGGTCCCCTCTCAGCCTTCTCTTCTTCAGGCTAAACAAGCCCAGCTCCCTCAGCCTCTCCTCGTAGGAGAGATGCTCCAGTCCCCTCACCATCCTCGTAGCCCTGCGCTGGACTCCCTCCAGTAGCTCCTCATCTTTCTCGAGCTGGGGAGCCCAGCACTGGACACAGTACTCCAGATGGGGCCTCACTAGGGCAGTGTAGAGGGGAAGGAGAACCTCCCTCGACCTGCTGGCCACACTCCTCCTGATGCACCCCAGGATCCCATTGGCCTACTTGGCAACCAGGGCACGCTGCTGGCTCATGGTTGACCTGCCATCCACTTCCAGCCTAAACCCTCGAGTTCTCACGCACTGCTCGAGGTCCGTGTCCTTGCTCCCGTTCTCACTGGGTCTCCCTGTCTCCTGCAGGCTCCTCACTTCCCACCAGGCTCTGACCTGCTCCTGAGGGCCGCCAGCGTATACCACAGCTTCCTGACCTGGCCCGTGCCCTACTGCAACATATTCCGCGAGCTGCTCACCTTCATCAGCGACGAGCTCAAGGCCCCTGGTAAGCTCTCCCGCCCGTGGGGTTTTCATGTGCTGCTGGCCCTGCTTCCCCACAAACACCCACTGCCACCACCACCCCCTGTTTGTTCCGTGGACTCTCCTGGTGTTGCTGTCTCATACCCCTCTTGCTTGATGACTCCCTTGAGCGTGGTGTCCACATTTACCTAGCGCGTCCCAAACCTCAGCTTTTCCGGGAGGCGAGGACCTTAGCCCTCTATCCTCTGGATGTTTTTCCCTGGTGGTCCAGCACAGGGTGAGACCAAATTCCTCCAGAGGAGCAAGGCAGGGTTGTGTTTGCGGTGGCTGCCTTGCGTGCAAGGTGGTGGGAGCATCCCAAGGACTCTCAGCTCCAGACCAGTGTGGATTAGTGAAACGTGTAAGTATTTCCTGGCTGCCTTTCAGTCTGGTGGGTCTGTTCCATGGCAAAGCATGAGCTGGCTGCTCCCACCCAGCCCTGGGCTTTGTTTGAGATGCTCAGTTTGAGATGCTTAGTGGTGTAACTGGGGTGATAACACTGGGTCCATTCATCGGCATCAAGGTGGCTGGAGCCTTCAAGCCTGCCCTTGCGTGGAGATTTCCATAGGGTTGGGGGACTCCCTGGCTCTTTCTTTACAGCTGAGACGCTACCTTGTGATACGGCTTTGGGCACATCTGTCAGCAGCCGCAGTGCTCCTCTTAATTAAGGACTCCTCGTAGATGTCCTGTTGTTCCCAATGGAGCAGCTTTTCCAATTATTTCTAAAAGGCCCTTTCTCCTATTCTTCCTGTCTTTTGGTGGCTTATGGAGAGCTGTTATCACACAGAGCAGACTTCAGCCCTTGTTTAATCCTGCACAGGGCCACGGCAGTGAGACCGGCTCTGAGGCCTCAGATGGGTCTGTGGGCTGTGGCTGAGGCTGGGGATGCTTCTCCCCATCCTCAAACCAGGCAGCTGCTTTGGAGAGCCCTGACGGGGACCTGAAATGCAGGGTCTCCGTCACGGCAACAACGTCCTGCGGAGGTGGGAGCTTGTAGGTGCAGATGGGATGAAAGATGCTTTCAAAAGAACAAAAAGATTTAAAAAAAACCCAAAACCCTCTGCAACATTGACACTGGACTGGCTGATTAACACCGAGCTCAAGGCTCTGTCAGCATAAATGGCCATGGCCACCAGGCAAAGTCTGGCTGGGCTGTCGTGGTGCGTCCAGCCTCCAGCTTGGAGCTACAGGGCCAGCATGGATATGGCAACGCTCGTCCCACACTGCTGCAGCCGTGGACTTTCCCAGCTCCTATCTGGTTGTTTATTGCTGTGACACCGGTCAGGTCCGTGTTCTACAGACCACTGGGAAAGCCCCAGTGCTGGGGGGGGTTTGCTACGTCCTGCTCTGGTGCCATCACAAGTGCCTGGGGCTGCCTGAGCTGGGGACTTTGGTCCAAAGGCTTTTCCCCTCCTACAAGTGTGTGAGATTCCCCCACCCTGCCAAAAAATTGCCGTGTGGGAGATGCTGGCTTGCCGGGACTGGGGAGCCAGTTGCTGCCTCTCACCGTGGCCTCTCCCCTCAACTGGAGCCAAGAACAGCAAAAATGTCTCCTCTGCTGGAAAGCTGGCCAGGACCTTATATGCTTGGTGCATGGCCTCCGTGGCCTACTGCGAGGCTGTAGTGAAATCTTTTTATTGAAGTGAGGGTAAATATTAACTGAGAACAAGCTGCTGTCAATATTTGCTGAGAATGCAATAGCTTTTCTCTGCAAACTGGGGCTGATGTCTCTGCAAGAGGGGTGAGCGCTGCTGTAACTGGGGGGCCTGTGTGGATCAACATGAGCTTCCTGTGGGTGCTGGGTCCCCATGGGTGCTGCTTCTTGGCTGTTGAGCAGCAGCTGGGGTTGGGATGTGGCTGCTTGCAGTAATAAGGGCGTTGGATCTTGATGACACTGTAAGATCTTTCCCAAGATGTACCCTGGTCCTTTTGCCTTTTGGGGGTGACATGGGCTTTGCTGTTGCCACCCAGTCCAGGTCCATTAGACATTGCCTGGTTGGGGTTCCCAATGGCAGCAGGGTATGGTCCCAGGGAGGCATCCAGGGACACGGGCTCCTCATGCCGGCCTGGCTTCTGTTGGGGCCAGGCTGGGCTCCATCTCTGCGGGAGGGAAGGTGGCAGTGACCTGCTGTCCGTAAGTAGGATCCAGGGCCTGGGGGGGCTCAAGCAAGTGGCAGAAGCTGCTAAATACCACCCATGCAATTCAAAACCGATCCCACATCGGCAGTGGGGCAGAAGGGACTGGGGATGGAGCAGTTCTCCCTTCCCATCCCCTGGTTGCCTTCCTGTCCCCTTGGGCTTTCACCCTTTCCTGTTCCAAGGCTTCCTTGCTCCTAGGCTGGTCCCCTTGCATAGTCCCTTGTCCCCATAAGGACTTTTGGTGCGGCCATGCCTGCTCCATGCTGTAGCTTGGCCAGGTCGGGATCACGTTAGAAGACAAAATCAATGTGCTCCTGAAGCAGGACAGTTTGCAGTGCTGCCATGTCTCCTGTCCTCTGCTCTCTCCTCCAGGGATCTCATTCCAGAGGCTGGTGAGGACAGAGCAGGGGCTGCCCGTGAAGAACTACCAGAGCTCCACTGTGTAAGTGTGGCCGTGGGCACTGCTGGCGTCTCTCTCTGTAGCATCCCCACCATCCCACGCTGCTTGAGCAGCAGTGGGGCTGCAGCGAGCAGCATCTCAAAGGTGTAGCGGTGGGTGCCAGGGAGAAGAGCTGGATAGCTGGGCTGAGCTGTGGGAGGGGTCGAGGAAAGTGGCTGTGGCATCTCCACAGCTGTGGGTCAGGACAATGTCGGTTATCACACAGCCATGTTTACCGCAGGGCTGCAGATCTGAGTGAAAACAGCCGGGGAAGGCAAAGTCTGCTCCGCAGGGAGCTGCTGATCTCGGCACAGGCTGAAGAACAGCCAGGAGATGCTTTGATCTGCGTGTTTGGGAGCCACCAGTCCGAGGGTGGACAGAAGCGAGTCTGCCCCAGTGCAACAATTAATAAAAGCCTTGCAGCTCTCAGCGCAGTCAGACTTTGCACCTTATTTGAGGGCTGAGCCTTTCCTCCTGCCAGGGCACCTCATTTGTAAATAGGAAAATGAGCCTGGGCGGTGTGTGCCCTTCCTGGCTGCAGTGCCAGCCCCAGGGACAGCTCTTCGTGCACTGCACTCTGTGCAGGAGGGCTGTCCTGCTCTTCTGCCTTGTCCCCTCATGCCGTGCAGCTCTGGATCTGCACCTATATCCCACCCAGCTGCGCTGGTGCTGCTGTGTTGCTTTCCCAGTACAGCTCCCCTGCTCTACACGCTTATACTGGTGCAAGTGTAACCACTGATGACTTACAGCAGGGTGGTTATATTTGCATAAAAAGCCCTGAAAACCTGGCACAAAGCTCTACACAACTGAACCTTGGGCTTACTGAAAGCTTGTGCCTGTTGCCTGAGCTTTCTAGAACCAAGCAAACCAGAGCACATCCTTAATTCAGAGCCATTTTTGCTCAGTGAGGGGGACTGCTCTCCTCCGTGAATGGAAACACGTGCTCTCTGGGCTGCAAGTTTGGGAATTCAAAGTCTGTGAGTATTCATGTTGCGATCCAGGGCAAAAGTGTAGCTGAAGGATGTGGTTCTTTTCCTTAAAGCCCAGAAGTGGTGATCTGACCCACACCTTGCAGGGGGAAGATGTTTTAGGGGCCATTATTATTTTCTATTTACTCCTTTGTTGGATGTGCTGGATGTCCAGTTTGGACAGCTGGCTGCTGGGCTGGAGCCCTGTCTGGGCCCGATTGGACAGTTATTGGGCTGATGGTATTGCAGATGTGGCAGGAGAAATGGTGCCAGGGATGGTGCCGAGGGGTAGGATGGAGGCTGCTCATCCCTTACCGGCTCCGTGCCCGCAGCTGGCATGGCAGCATGGGTCTGGCACCCTGCAGAGCCCCGAGACTTTCCAACTGAGAGGCTGCTGCCATGTGGTGCGAATTTATCCAAGAGTTTTGTGTGCCACCAGCATCCGAGGCTGGCTGCCCAGCGTAACCACCATCCCCTTGTCCCCAGGACGGTGCTGCTGCTCAACCGCTCCGAGGTGCAGAGCGAGTTCCTCTCCATCGCCGAGAAGCTGAGCACCAGCGAGCACCCGCAGCGCACCACGCTCGTCCTGCTCCTCGAGCACCTCTACCAGGCCAGCTTCGGCACCCGCTGCGACCTGGAGAGCCTGCACCACCTCCTGAAGGTAGGCTCGGGGAGCTTCGGCTTCGGTGATGCCACGATGCCGCTGGGAACAGTTTCATACAGTTGGCTGGTGGATTTCATGATTGAAATAATATTCGACTGACAAAGGAAAAAGAGTTTTTGATAACACTTCTTGTAGGAACAGTATGCCTTTCCAGTCTGTTATCAGGTTAGACGTGAGGTCTATGCTTCGGTCTTGTGAAGTGTGGCGAAGGGTTTGTGGGGGGTAACTTGCTTTTTGCTCCGTTCTCCATCCCTAAGTGTAGCAAGGAAGAGCCCCTGGATTTGAAATGCAGCAAAAGTGTTCATTTGACCAGAGAAACACTTTATTTTGGTGGCTGGGGGGGGAAAAACTTGTGAAGAAAACCCCTAAGGTTGTTCAAACATAGGTGTTTTTTTTCTTTGCAGAGGTCTAGGGGGGACTTGAAGGGGTAGGAGTTAGAGGAGGGAGAGAGATTTGCCCAGTGGTGTGGTTAGTGACCTTCCCCAAAGACCCATGCGTCCCAACTGCAGAGAGACCTCCTTCCATCTCTCACCTTGGCTCTGCTCCCCCCAGTCCAAGACACTGGAAGAGCTCTCGGAGATCTATGCCAGCGCCGCCGACGCACAGGAGATCGCAGCTGCCAGCAGCGACCCTGTCCCAGCCCGGGAGCGGCTGCAGTCTGTGCTGCAGGACATCGCCGGAGCCGCGTCCTTTCCTGCCATCGCGGGTGAGAACCCCCCTTCCTGGCCCCTCTTTCCTCCAGGGTTTTCTACGCGCTCAGCCCCTGCAGCAGCGATGAGCTCCCCTGTGCTGTGGACGAGTGAAACCCTCTTTTGCGCAAAGTTTCAACCTAGCGCAACGACAACTACAACAAAAAAAACCCCACCAACCCAGGTTCTATTTCATAACCACGTGATGAGCCAGAACTTGCTTCTCATTCTTCATTAAAACAACGACAACAACAAATTCTCCAGCCTTTGTGGGTGAGATGAGAACATTCAGTCAGAAACTGATGGCAGCAGTGATGTCTGATGGCTCTTACAAGTGTGAAATGTCCCCTTGTCCCAATTGCATGTGACTTCACGGGGGTAATGACAGAGCATCAGTGCTCTGCATGACCTGGACTGCCCAAAGCATGTGCGTGGGGTGGGCGGCATCTCCCACCAGCCAGGAGAGCTGTCAGCAGCCGTATCGGTGTTCCCTGCAAACTGATTCCTCTCCTTCTTCCCAGGCGAGGATCAACCCCGCAAGCTCCACACCATTCCCATCCCCACCGCCCGCTGCTACACTTACAGCTGGGATCAGGATAACTTTGGTAAGTGGAGGGGGTCCCCCGCCCCCCCTAGTGAGACTGCAGCCCTCTGCTCCCCGTCGCGGGGGTGGCTGAGCAGCGTTTCAGCTCTGCGGGCACTGCCATGTAGAGCCGGGCACGCTGCACAAACTGGGGCCGGAGCCTGAAGGAGCTGGCAACAAATTGTTGGTGGTGATGTGATGGGAGAGGTAATGCAGTGGGTGCCGGTGTCTCCCAGATGGGGAGGCCATGGGTGCCAGCTTGGGCGTGATGCCTGCTGTGATCTCGAGCAAAGCCCTCATCCGAGCTGTTGGGCACAAGGCACTGGTGGCCCCAAAACACGTTGTGTTGTCAGACACAAATCGTGCAGGGCTTGATCTCCTGGGCAAAGCTGTGCCTTCTATTAAACTGGAAGAGATTCGTCACACCCGTGTCTGTGGGGTATTAGTAGGATGGAGATCTTGTTTGGTAGAAACCTCCTCTGCAAGGAGTAAACCTTGCTTGTGCCCTGGAAATGTTGCTGGAAAAGCCTGGTTGCACTGAGATGTCAGGGCTTTGTGGGGTTGAGACCCCTCGGGCGTTACAGCTCTTCCCCCACCTGGGATGGCTGAGGGATGGGTGCCTTCGCCGTGCTTTCGGCCCGGCTGCAGCAGCTTTGCAGGGGAAATGGTGGCTTCCTCTTCTGCTGAGCTGGTCTCTCCAGCTTCCCCATTCCTGGAAGACCTTTTCTGTTCCCATGAAGGTTTAGTGTTTGTTGCCTGCTGGTTCCAGCGAGCTGGACCAGAGCTCTGGCTTGGGCTTTGCAGCGAGTTCAGCCTTGCCTGGAGGCCACCTGCAGTGGGGTGATTTGGGGCTTGATTATCAAGATACCTTGCTTTCCTCCTGCCCTCTGGATAAACCCGGATCAGACACAGGCACATTGTGAAATCTGTGTAGGAAGGACGCAAAACCCCAACTGGTGTTTGCCTTTCGAGAACCCAAACAGAATGTGACCTCAAGGAGAGAAACACATTTTGTTTTGCCATATCTGAGTGCTGTATGGTAATCTAAAAACCTTCAGGAGGAGGCTTTCAGCTCCTTGTTTCAAAACATGCAGGATCAAAGAGAGTGTTGGCCACGCTGTAGTAATGTCATTGTCTGGGGTCGTGACATTTCCAGCAGCCATGGTGGATCCCGTACCAAACCTGACCTCCCTTGGGTTGCCTTTCAGATATCCTCAATGATGTCCTCAGCAAAGAGTGCAGCATTGTTGAGCCCATGGCCTCGGAGAATGAAGAAGAGGATGAAGAGGAGGAGGAGGAGGAGGTGGAAACTGATGGCTGTTCCCCTGACCGGGACTCGCTGCTTTCCCCCATCTGCACCATTTCCAAAGACTCTGTGTACTCGGCACTGTCAGAGGAGGGATCTAAGCCCTCACGAGTGTCTCTCTTCACCGCCTCCAAGGACTCTATCTCAGAGCTGACGGTGGTCTCCAGAAAGTCCCTGAAGTCGTTCGTCTCCAGCCTGAAGGACTGCATGGACAGTGGGTACGCGGAGGACAGCGACGAGAGCTCCCTGGACATGGTGGGGAGGCCGGAGCTGAAGGTGGAGAAGACCCACCACAAATACAGACACACGCTGACCAACAAGATCTACAAACTGTTCAAGAGCAAAAGCCAGCTGGTCTTGAGGAGGGACCTGAAGGACTACCCATACACGGGCTCACTCTCGCTGCCGCTGCGCCGGGCCGAGAGCCTGTGCACCCCCCAGTCCAAGCACCGCATCCCGGCGCGCTCCCGACGCGCTCACTCGCTGCCGCAGCACGTCCTGAGCCAGCGGCTGCCGGCCCCGCTCGCCCCGCGGCACCTCAGCCTCCACCGACGGCCCTTCCTCAGCTACGATGAGGATGCCAAGGTGTCCACGCTGCGCGTCGTCGTCTTCGGCTCCGACCGCATCTCGGGGAAAGTGGCCCGAGCCTACAGCAACCTCAGGTGAGCTGGGCGGTGCGAGGGACCCAGCTGCAGGTACCTGGCCCTGCTGGGACACGCTGGAGAGCTTTACTCACCCAGCCCTCTCCTACCTTCTCCCAGGCTCAAGGAGAGCACCTGCCCCTCACTGACAAGGTACTTCAAGCTGCAGTTTTTCTACGTCCCTGTGAAGAGGAGCTGCTTGGCTCCATCGACCCCACTGATGCATCACTCTCCGTCCCCAGGGGACCCTCAGCTCCGGGCCTCGGCACAGGCGGTGAGTGTTCTGCTTGCCATGGGGCTTGCGGTGCCACCAGCACTCTACTTGGCCCCAAGAGCGGTGTGCGAGGAGGCTGGCAGGGCAGGCTGAGGGGAGCATTGGTGCCTCTTCCACCAGCCTCAAGCATGGGGTGAGGAGCCTGGGGGCCTCCCGGCATGACCCCAGTGTGTCTGGTTTCAGGATCCCACCTTGGCTAGGACGGAGAGCAGCACCAACGACATATCCCACTACATCGGCATGTTGGACCCATGGTACGAGCGCAACGTTCTTGGGCTGATGAACCTGCCCATGGACGTTCTGTGTCAGGTATGTCCCCTTCCCCGAGGTACAGGGGAGCTGAGCAGAGAGCTTCTGCTTAGAGCTGGGCCACCATGATCCTGTACAGCAAGCTGTGCTACATGGACATGGGATGGAGATGGGGGGTTCGTGGGGGTCAGGAGGAGCGTTTCTGTCGCCAGTGGGGTGGGACAGGCAGTTCTTGGCACTGGGCTGTGGGTACCACATGCACCATCAGGCTTGTGATTTATTCTGTCATGACAGTCTGCCAAGCCGGAGACTGAGCCCCAGGAGGACTCCCCGGAGCAACTGCCCATCCTAGCAGACATGATCCTCTACTACTGCCGCTTTGCCACGCGCCCCGTCCTGCTGCAGCTCTACCAGGCGGAGGTAGGCAAAAGGGCTCAGCCCCATACTGGCAGGGGGGAAAGGGGAGGTCTTCTGCCTGTGCCACCAACTCAGGACCTACTTGTGAAGCAGATGGGGGTATGGCACACCCACCGTGGGCTGGTGAGGCAGAGCTCGGTCTCTTCTTACTCCCCAGGTGCCCACAGTGCTTTGGCTGATGCTCCTGGCTCACGGATTGAGAGCGTGCATGTCCTGCCCAGTTAATCCTTAAATTACACAAGCAGTTTTCCATCCAAATACCTTGCCCCATGACACAAAGCGACTCCTGTCAGTGCCGACAGATTATTCGCGTGGCTGGAAGTCCCTCCAGTGCTCTGCTTTCCAAACCGAGCCCTTCCACAAAGCCCGTTTTCCACGCCCCACTGTGTGCTCATGTGGGAGACGCGGTGGGGAAGGTTGAATGCCCGGCTGCAAGGACTGTTTTGGTGCTGTGATGTGGGACCACCTGCAGTGGGACTGTGGCGAGCAGGGTTGCTGCTGTTCGTGGGATTTGTGTTACTCAAAGCCATGCCCAGACCCTGCTGCTAGGCTCATCGTCAGCTTTCTTTTCAGTGAGTTGGGGAGTTTTCTTTCAGTGAATAGTACTTTTTTGGGCAGTTTTACTTGCTGCTGATCTGTTAAAACAGTCGGGAGTACAGCTAAAGGCAAGTGTCACCCAGCCAGTGGTAAAAAGATGTATTTTGAAAACTTGAAAGGATTTTCCCAAACTGACCTGTTTCCTATAGAAAGCACTGAGAGGGGTGAATGTTGCCTGGGGCAGGCTGGGTCTCCTCACCACCCCATCTCCTCTCTTCTACCCCTGGCAGCTCACCTTCACTGGGGGAGAAAAGATGACCGAAGTCTTCATCCACTCCCTCGAGCTGGGTCACTCTGCGGCCACGCGGGCCATCAAGGCGTCAGGTCTGTAACGGCGTCTGCACCCCCGGCCTCGGGGTGGAGGTCTGCAAACCGCTGGGCTGCGGGAGAACGGCAAAGAGGGGCCGGGGGGAGTGTGGGCTGCGAGAGAGATCTGAGCCCGGGCTGCATCGTGAGCAAAGATCCAGATCTCGCTTCACAAATTTGGAAGTGAGGCGTTACGGTTCTCACATTCCTCTTCAAGAGTGAAGCTGTGGCAATGCCTTGTTGTTTTTAGTGCTGTGAGCTCTAAAACACATCTGCAGTAAGACAGCTTCAAGCCCGTTTCCTTTCTCTCATCAGCACCTGGCCAAGTGCAGCTCTTCATCTTTTCTTTTTGCTGCTTTCTGTCTCCAGGCATGTCATTTATATAAAACCCCTCTTTCCATTTTCCTTAGTTTACGGGGCAAAGCAAGGTTTGTGTGCATACTTGTAGCCTTCCTGCAAGGGAGATCCGTGAGCTTTCACAGTAGGAATTTATCAAATTAGTAGAGATCAGAAGCAATGGCAGAAGCATCAGCCTGCAGCATGGTCTCCAGCTCTGGTGGGTACCGAGGACAATCACAGAATCGTAGAAAGTTTTGGGATCAGAACGGACCCCCAGAGGCCATCTAGTCCGACCCCCCCGCAGCGAGCAGGGACACCGCTAACTGAATCAGGGTGCTCAGAGCCCTGTCCAACCTGGTCTGGAATGTTTCCAGGGATGGGGCCTCCACTACCTCTCTGGGCAACCCGTTCCAGTGTTTCACAACCCTCATTGTAAAGAATTTCTTCCTTATATCTAGCCTAAACCTACCCCTCGTCCTGTCACTGCTGTCTCTACTAAAAAGATGCTGTCAGCTGTGCCGCAGCTCGCAGAGACATCTCACGGCCAACCAACAATACTGCATTTCAACTCGGTGCTTATTTTTTTTTTTACCCAATTGCTTTTCTCTGATCTCTCCTTGTCTTTCTAAACGGTGCTCATAAAATACCCTCCGTATGAAGTGTCACTACCCCACTCCCCCAAAATAGCAGCTTGGCTGAGACCTCTTCCCAATAACTCATGAAACGAGCAATCCTTTCTGACTTCGGTTTTGTTTTGTTTTTTGTTTGGTTTTTTTTCTCCCTTGGGTTGTCTGGCAGCACACCACTTAACATCTGCAAAAAATTATCCAGGAAAAAAAAAAAAGTTAGTAAGTGTCGGGCACAGTATTTCAAGGCTAATTTAATGTGGGCACAAATATGCCCGGAAAAACAGGAGCTGGGTTAGCAACGCGGCCTTTTATTGCTTTGTGTTTTCCCTGGAGCACTGACCCCTCTGCACCGGCTTAGCCAGCACCGCTTTCAGTTTTCCAGAGCTGCTTGTTGTGCTTTGTGTTGAAATCTCTGCACTGGATTAATTGCTTTCTGGCAGCTTTTAAGCCACCTTTTCTTTCTGCCTTTTTGCTCCGTAGCTGTGTTCAGCAAACCATTTTTTTCCCCTTTCTGTAGGTACTGAGGATGCTGCCGTATCAGTAGCCTGCTGAAGAACGGGGTTAAAAGGCCACCCTGTGACATTTGCTCCTTGTTTTGTGCAGGTCCGGGCAGCAAAAGGCTGGGCATAGATGGAGACAGAGAAGCCATCCCACTAACACTACAGATCGCCTACAGCAAGGTGAGTGCATGGGGCTTGCACAAAGGCAAATGGGGCAGAAAACCATTTCAGTGCTGGGCAAACACGTCTCTCTGCTGGGGGCTGAGAGGGGCAAATCCTGGCGGTGTGCTGGAGGAGCCTGAATCCAAGCCCAGACAAACCAAACTCGAGCTAATTGTCTACTTACTGGCTAATTGGGAGTGGCTTTCCACTCCTGTTTAGCCCAGTAAAACAGAGAATGTGCAGCCAGTTGCCACAGACTGGACGTGTACTGGGTGCCACTTTACACTGGTGGACTTTGCTTTGGGGGAGTGATCTGCTGCTGGCCACATAAGTCCTCCTATTTTGTTGGTCCCTCTGCAGTTATTTAGTGCTAAGCCTGGGGAATTTTTATAAATCCAAGGTTAAATGAATTTTAGTGCCTACTAAAATGTTGTCTATGCAGCTCTGGCTCCAGACCTGAGCTAGTCCAGCCAGGTGGTTAGGGGTGGGAGGCAGGGTAACATCAGCCGGGAGCATGGCATTTCATGGGCTTTGCTTGGTCTCTGCAGACAGCCATCAGCGGAAGAAGTCACTGGAACGATGTTGAGAAGGTCTGCACATCTGTTAACCTTAGCAAAGCCTGCAAGAAGTATGAAGAACTAGGTGGGTAGAGGTGGTCTTTGCGGCTTTGCGTAGGGAGCAATGGGAGGGACTGGTGGAGCAAGAGGACAGTGTGGATCTTCTAGCTGGAGCAAAGCAGGGATGTGTGAATGCAGAAGATACATGGAAGGTGCCTGGTGTTCCCTGGGTCATACTGTAGTCTTTGGTTGTTCTTAGCAACATCGGGGATGAAGGGCATTTGATTTCCCATTGTTTTAAAGCTTCCAGCCAGGAAAATGGGATGTCCATTAGGGACAGGGCTGGGACGGTCCAAACAGCAGGATTGTCACTGGAGAGTGATGCTTTCCAGAACAACACTTGTTTAGTAAGGAGGAGAGACAGGTAAAACTGTTGTTCAGTGAAGTAGGACCAAGGGAGAGGGTACTTGTCCTGCCATCTGCAGCAACTTTCAGCAGGCTCTTGCTGAGCTGATGCTTCAGCCTGGCTTCCTTCCTGCAGCTCAGAGAGAGCTGGTGGCCACGTGGTTTTGCTTCATAACTTGTTTTTCTAATCAGGTTTCCAATGGGGTATTAATAAGGCTTTGAGCCTTTTAAAAGCAGCAAGACTTTTACTCTGTGTGTGTGTTTAGAAACAATACCTGTTCATTGTTGGTTAAGAACTGCTGTTTTGGCAATCAGACACCCAGTTCCAAGTAAACTGAGGGTTTTTTTAGGTCCACTTTCCTTGTATGCTTTGTGTCTGGCAGATGTGTGGTTTGTGAGCAGAGTAGCCAGGCGAACAGGTGATCTACCACATCGGAGACAGCTCCTGCATGCCCCACAGAGCTCAACCTAAACCTCTGTCCCTCCTCTCCCTCCTGTTGCTACCCCATCCATGCAGCCATGCAGACAACCCTGGAAAACACCCAGCAGGAATTAATTTCTCGCCTCCTCTATACATTTTGAGTTGGGTATTTCTGCACTGATTCAGGAGCTTCACTTGTGCTGCCAGCTCTGTGCGTTTGCTTCAGGGGGTGTTCTGAGTTCCACTTTTGGGAGAAGCTTCTCCTTCATGAATCTCCTTCCTTCCAAGAGAAAACCAGTCCCCTTGAATTGTCTGTGTTGGTTTTCACATTCATCAGCTTGACCACAGGATGTCACTGTAATTCCAGACACGAAAAAGCATCTCCAGGTGGACTGCAGGAAAGGCCATGCTGGGAGAGCTGGAATTTCGTCGTGATGATGGGGCAATGGGTTTTCTCCTGTTTAGGTCCTAAGACAGTTAAACCCCTTTGCTGCTATGTTTGGAAAGCGGTTGGAAATTACTCTGAAGTTACCTCTGTCTCTCTGACCGTTTTCTTTCCGTGTAGGTTAGCACTGGGCAAGGAAAGCTAGAATGGGATTGTGTTTCCCTTGACAGTGGAGTCCTGCTGACAACCACTGTCTCTGGGGTGCTTTGAGGGGTGGAGGGACAACGCGGGTTCCCACCAGTGGCCCAGAAAACCCAAGTGATAACAGTTTGCTTTTGTTACAGCCTCAAAGACAGAGTGTCTCAACTTGACGATGACGGAGGTGGTCAAAAGGCAAAATTCCAAATCCAAAAAAAGTTTCAATCAGGTAACTCAAATCAAGGTGCTTTTATATTTGGTAGCAGGATATCAGCCTTAGTCAGCTGGGGAGGAAGCAGGGCAGGAGACAGTAGCTCCTTGGGGGATCTATTTACTGTTGGCCATCAGATCTGGCTTAGAGGTGCCCAGCTCCCCTTCCTTGCACAGGGATAATGCACTGAGCCTGGTAGCTCACTCACTCAGGCTCTTTTTCCATCAGCAGATCAGTGTGTCCCAGATAAAAGTAGACAAGGTCCAGATTATCGGTCTCCAGTCCTCCTTCGCCGTGTGCCTGGACCAGGATGAGCAGAAGATCCTGCAGAGTGTAACCAGGTAGGTACTGCAATGTGGCTGCTGCCCACTGCAGTCAACGCTCCTGGGATGGTGCATCCTGTGTATAAGGGCTTGTCCATGAAGCGTGGGTGGGCACAGAGAGTATATGGTCCTGAGCACCATGGTGGATCTATGCCAGATGCCCAAGCTGGGTGACATAGCTCCAAGCTCTGTAGTTCAGCTGAACTCGGATGGGATGGATGGTCCTGCTTTAGATCCCAGCAGTAATTTACCTTCATGACTGCCACAGTCTAAAGGGTGGTCCCCAGTTAACTGTTCAACTCTGTAAAGCCAGCTCCTTCAGCAAGACCAGTCATAAGCCAGAGGAAAGCTACGCAACATGAATGAGGTGTTTAGAGAGCACTGGGCATATGAGCAGAGCCTTCAACTTCTAAACCTCATTTGGGTTCTCCACCACGTTTGGCATACCTATTGCAGAAGCAACCCATGATCTTCATGGGAGAGACTGGGGTAGAGTAAGAATTGTTTGTTTGACTGGACATCCATCAGCCTTGTCCCCAGGTCACCAAGCTGGCTCCTCAGGTGATAGAACTCACTATAGACAACATAATTCCATGACCACAGAGAGATCAAACCAGTTGATCCACGTGTCTTAAATGTGCAAGCATTTTCATTTCTCCCTCAGAGAGAGCAGAACTCTGCAAGGTTATGCTGCCTCCAAGGGAAAAAGATCTTATTTCTTAAATAACCCTACAGAGAAGTGTTTTACTTAACTTGTTTGTTGTGCGCCTCAAGGGGCTAGTGCGAGAGTTCAATGCACAGCATGGAAAAGGAGCTACTTCCCTCTCCCCAAAATCTAGAGGATGCAAAAGTTCTTGTTTTCCCTAATGAGTTTCAGAAATTAATCTTTATGGATGCTTCTGCTCTAGGTCCCAGTCTGAGACAGCTTAAAGACCTGAACTCTCAGCAGTCAAACTCCAGTCCTATTAAAGATTGCACTGATTCCTGTTTGTTTGCAGATATTTCTGTTGCACTTGAGGACCGTGATACTCAGCCACACACCTTACTTATAACTTGGTTTCTTCTTATTCCCCTGCAGGTGTGAGATCTCTGTGTGCTACAAACCCAGGGACAGCGATCTCTTTGCACTGAGAAGGTCCTCTTTGCCTGCCCAGGACCCCTCTGAGTTTCATTCTCTCCTGTGTTTACCCATTGCCACCTTCAGTGGAGCACTGCCATAGAAGAACCCTGCGTCCTCTCAAGCCAGACTCACATACAACACCAATATAGCCTCAGGAAAAGGAAGCTGACTGTCCTCCTTTGGGCTGGAGACCCATCCATTCTCGTCCAAGACATCCTGCAGCCCAAAGCGTTAGCATGGTGGCTGAGCTTCTCCTGGTCTGGTCTTAGCCCATCGTTGGGAAATGGGAACATTGGTATTGTGCTCTGGTATCTCTCATGGTTCCTCAGCAATGGGAGGAAAGTGGTTTCCTGGAGATCTCCACCTGGTTCAGCAGACTGACAACACCTGGACTGAGTGGGCAAGGCAAAGATAGTGGTATTTTCCTGCCAGCAAATGTACTTCACAGTGAGTGCAAGGCCAGCGTGGTCTGGGGGGAGCTCGTAGAGGGACATTTTGGAAAATGAATGTCCTTGGCTGGGTGGCGGTAGGTGGCCTTCAACGCATGCAGAGTTGCACACCGCCCAGCCGAAGTCCTGATGGCATTTTGCCTGTAACAGGTCGAGGATGCTCAGGACAGTTCTTTCAGGATGGAGACAGGCTTTCTCAATGTTTCCTTTAAATTATGAAGGTTGGGTGCCTTGCAGAGAGACAGTGCAGAGCAGAGTGATCCAGCTGAGGTCCATAAAGACCCCAATATGAGTTGTAGACAGCTGCTTGTGTTCCAGTGGATTGAGTGCAGTAGGCCATACCAGGGCATGGACAGCTTGTAATGTGTGCATATGTTTACTGTAAATCCAGGACCTGCAGGAGATGAACTTCACAGTTTCTGTAGAATTTTGGAGTTCATCCAGGAGATGTACTCCCTGTTCAGCCCATGTTCTTGCGTCCTGCTCCCCAGCACTGTATGCTAGAGACATCCCCGAGGCTGAATCCTTGATGGTTGCTTGAAGCGTGGCAGGAACTACGGTCATGTTGGTAGGAGAGAGGGGAAGTACTAGGAAAACCACTAGGATTGCCTAAAGCTTACCTGAAGAGGCAGCTTTGCTAGAGAAGGACCTAGCACCAAAAACACTAGTGACACTTGCAAGCGACGATAGGATTTGAGATGCCCCCTCCCCTGCAAAGAGGCTTTCCGTCCTCTTCATTCTCTCTGCAAGGCTGTAGGTACAGAAAGGTGCAATAGTTGGGGGTGTTTAGAGGTATTCTGACCCTGGGAGCAAAACTGAGACTGGAAAAGCCTTGCCTGATTTCATAGCCCTCAAGCTGTTTCTCAGTAGTTTTTGGTGATGGCACTAACGATAACAGGCAGAAGAGCATGCTGTCTGCTGAGGCTATAGAAGCATCTTAATGCTGAGGACATGTGCTGTCTGAAAATGTCTGGAAGAGACCCCCAGTACTGGTGGGGGGATGCAGGGCTCGGCCACAGTGTGATCAGTTCAATGAGGGTCCCTCGATTCTCCAGAAAACAGGACCTGGTCAGCTCTTAGCACTAGTAAGAACAAGGTAGGGCTCTGTCCCCAAGGGCTGGTAGCACAGCAGCAGTGTCATTTGAGGTTAAATCTGCCAGGAAAAGGGCCAGAGCCTGTGGGGTCTTCAGTTTGTCTCTGCGGCACGTGAGTCAGGCTTGTCTGCTGGATTCCTCTACATCCTGGAAGTGTTTAGGGGATCCCTCCTGTGCAGGCGACTCTGATCTTGGCTCCATGGGCTGCTGGACCTGTTTTCTGTCCCCACTGCCTCTGTTTGGGGTCAACTTGCTCTGAGTGGTGAACATCTTGCGTTGAGAAGGTGCAAGCTGTCTCTGGTGTCCTCAGCAGCTCTGGGTGCAGCTTCTGGCAATGGCCAGAGATGAGCAAAAGCGAGACATGAACATGCTCCTGAGGCCTCTGCGCTTCATCCTTCTACTTGAATAAACCATCCCAAGGATGGTGTTGCCTTGTGGACTCCAAGAAAAGACCCTCGTGCGGGGTGAAGCATCACTTGAACATAAGCAGGAGCTCTGGCTCCGCCACGATGCAAAGCCAGCTTGGACTCTCAGCAAAGACCCACCTTCCCTGGCCATGCACCGACTCCAGGAGCACCCATCTTTTCCTACATGCATGGAGCCATGTCCGTCCATTGCTCACAGCATGGACTTGGCAGGGACACGAAGCCACTGCCAGGTCGTGGTGGGCTTTCCCCTCTCTCACGGGGTGCCTGGTGGGCAATGTGGGAGCGCACGGTGGGGTCACTTCTGTGTACTTCTGCACATCAGTATTTGAAGTCCAATAGGCTCATGGGATCAGGAACAGATTTTAATGGTTCTTTCCATGCACTTGGAAAAAGTTTTCCCACTGACTTTTCATTTCCCAAACAGGTTTGTGTGCGTCTTCTCAAATGGGGCTGAAATAGGACAGCTGTTTTTTTTGTTCAATACTTTAAAATAGCACCTTATCCTGTCCAAACATTGCTATTTGTGATCTTGATATCCGTGGCTAAATATATCCCTGCTGCTGTTAACGATATAAAGCTCCTTGATTTCAGCTGGCCCCACAGAAATGCCAGAGAAGAGAATTTCCATCTCATAGAGAAAAACAAGTACAGACTCTGGGGACTCATAATCCCGGCTAAAGTTTTGACCTCTGATGCTTTCTGGAAATGAAAGAGGTCCGAGGTTCTTTCAGGTCATCCTTGTACATACGTGCAGCCTCACCAAATCTGTGTCATGTCTGTGCTGATCTGTAAAATACTGTTCAAAGAATTTTTAAAGTAAGTGTAAAATATTAAATGTTGATTTATTTCAAGTACAAATACTGTGTTTGAGTAGAGTCATTCCCGAGCAGGCAGGAGATGCGGGAGGAGGCTCTGTGTCTTCATGAGGAAGGCAGGGAGCAGGGGGACCGTGGCAGAGCAGCTGACCTGAGAGCAGGAAAGGGCTCATCAAGTCGTCATCTTCGTGAGCTTGGTCTCGGAGGGCACAACACAGAGATCTGCAGAGGTTAACTGAGCTGCTTCTGTCCTGGAAGCAAAAAGCAGGTTTTGACGCTGTAAGTGCAAAATTGGTTTTGTGTTGGATTTAAGGAGAAAAGAAACTAGCAGAGGTTGTGTGTGCAAGGTGAGATCTGCACGTACTCCTCCCTTCTAGGAGGCTCCCTGACCTTTGCTTTCTGTCTGCACGCTGCCTGTCTGCTCCCATCGCTGCATCTCTGAATTCCTTCAGCTGAAGCGGAGGTGCCTGGGGACGGCTCATGTCCCACTGGCAGCAAGCCCTGCGCTTGGCTCCCTGCCTGTGGGTTGGCGACTGGCTAACCAAGCCATGGCATGGTGGCCAAATTCACCCCCCCGCCAGTGACAGGGTCTGAGGGGTTTATCGAGAGACCCACCAATAATGCAGCACTCTCAGAAGAAAAGGGAGAAGTGGAAGAAACCCCAGGGAATATCTTCTCCTCCCAGACTCCCTGCCCTGGTTCCCTCTTGCAGCTGCAGGTTTCTGGGCTGGTGGATCAGGCTGTTTCCCATGCGCATGATTTAGCTGCTATACAGGTAGTTGTAAAGTAGAAAAGTTTGGAAATTTCTGCATATTTTGCTAATTTCTTAAAGGTTTTTGGCGAGCACCTGTGACTGAAAAGGGCATCTGACTCCCTGTTTGTTTGACTGACCTTTGCTCAGGGCTAACAAGAGCGAAGCTGGACAAGTTCTGGGCTGCAGGCGGCTGTTTATCTCTCCTGGCAATGCCTGCTGCTCCACTGTCCTTATCTTACTTGTGCTAATTAATCAATTAAAAGTTAACAAGGTTCCCTGTGCCTGCACAAGGAACTGAGTTTTCCAAGTAGGGAAAATTTACTGGAGAACAGTAATGGTGTGCTAACGATGCAAAGTTGTGTACTTATTAATATGTTCAGCTGCAGCAGTCCTACAGTCCATATGCCTGTGCCAGTTGGTGCCGGCAGCTGACTGCGTGAGGATCGTGATGGGCTTTTCCATGCCAGTCCCAAACTTCCCTCCTTCCAGGATTCGCCTCTGTGCCCTCATAATCCCCACTCCCCTGTGTAGGCACCTCCCCGCAACGCTCGCAGAAAGAAATGCAAAAGCGAAAGGGTTGAACCTGGAGAAAATGTGTCTAAAAACTGAAATCCAAGTCAAAGCGAGCATGAAACTTTTGTGATGTTCACCCAGCTCCAGGGTGACCTGGACTTGGATTCGACTACAGAAAGCTTTCTGGACATCAGTGGGCCAGGGTAATGCGGTGTATTTAGCTGGTGTTTCCATCCGCAGAGAGGACCTCAAGCAGGGTGGCTCAGCCAGTCAAGCATTCTCTGTCCTCACAAGGACTAGTCCTGCTGCTGGCTGTGTCCCCAATTTTGCATCAGGCCTGCTGTCTGATCACTCTATAGCCAAAGCGATTCGCTTCTTGTTGCTTTGGTCTCCTACTGGCTTAGGAAGCTGAATGGCTCATGAGAAGCTGCAGACCTGGTGTGGCTGTGACCAGAGAGTGCGCAAACACCATTTTCAGTGGTGATGAGATGTTAGATTGGCCCAGTCCAGTTTGCCAACGCACTGATGATTGCGTGTATTTCTAGGAGATGTGTGTGAACTGCAGGGTGAGCCATCACCCCTTGTAGTCAGAAATCTGTGAGTGGATCTGTCAGGATACCCAGGACCTGGGTCCTCCACACCCTGGTCTACTGGGAGATCTTCGCTAACAGCAGGTTCTGTCACGTCTCCCAGGAGTGGGTCAGACGGTGCTACTCCTCCGCACTGTCTGTGGGCACCAGCTGGGTGCTGACTTGCAGGGAGAAATGAGACCCTGAATGATCAGCACTTTCGCTGTGTAATAGTGTGTGTTTTCTCCCATAGTTCGTCTCTCTGTTGGCTTACCACCAACAGTGGTCCAGGTTAAACCGCTTGAGGACAGGATGCTCTTGTGAGAGGTTCCTAGAAGAAAGTTCAGCCCTTTGGGGGTTTTCCTGCCCAGGTACCCAGGTGAACTGTAATCCTAAAGCAGCTGATGAAATTTTTGCTGCTGTTTTGTGGCTAGTTTTACTGGCACACTGGGCACAGGAAGCAATGGGGCAGCTCCAGCTGTGGTGGCGAATGCAGTGGTCTGCAGCCAGTCCTGGGAGACTGGGCAAGGGATGAAAGAACGGAGGGAGCACAGGCAACGTCTCATACCTCTGTGTGCTCCAGATCATCATCTGAACCCCTTTCTGCTGCGGACTGGGTGACTGAGAGGTGTGCGGTTCCTCCGAGATGTGACACGCTAGAACTGGCACGGTCTGGGAAGGGGTGAGATTGAGCGATAGCTCAGAGTCCTCCCCTGTTTAACTTAACAGCATCGCAAAAGGAAATATTGCTCATCTTTAGTTAGAAGCCATCCTCTTCCTGTTCTAAGGAGCAATTTGCACTTTAACATGTGACCCGGGCCTGTGTGTAACCAAGAACATTATGGTAATTATGCCAGTCCTGCAGGCCACAGACAGCCCAGACAGGAGAGGGCTGAAGCCTTCAGAAAGTGGGGGGATGCTGGTGTTCATGCTGCTTCTCTGCTTGCTTGAGAAGGGAAGAGCAGAAGACGCATCTACCCTGATCAGAAAGTGCCCAGGGAAAGACACTGTGCTAAGGAGAAATGCTGCCTGTAGCCTGGGCTGGGTGCAAGCGAGGATGGAGATGTCTGGCTTCTAACTTGTCTCCACTTTGTTTCCTGGTAGCCACCAGTAAAGCGTGACTTGCCTCATGCACCTGTGACAGTATTTGTGGGACCAAGCTGAGGTGCTCCAGTAGCCTTCCCGTGCTGTCCTCTGCCCCTGGGATGGTCAGGAGAAATCACCTCCGCTGCAGTGAGTGGGTAGCCTGGTGGGCTGCATGCTGAGGACTGGAGCCCATCACTGTGGCTGGGCTACAGGTCGCCTTGTCCCCTTCCTCACCTTGCTTGGCCAAGGTGGCTGGGTTGAGCAGTGGGGCTCCTTCCTCCATGACAGCCCAGCTAAATATTCATATGGTCACCAGGTGCTGTACCAAGGGAGAGGGGGACAGAGGGATTTGCAGGCTCAGTCTGTTCCTGCATCCTGCATTGGGCATGCCCTTGGTTTAGCTGGAGCCTGAAGGTCCTCGGGCGGAGATGGGCTCCCGCAGGGTGGATGCAGCCCATAACTCATCCTCTTCGCTGACGGGCAGAGCGGGTGTAGCTAACGGCTGCTGATCAGTGGTTGTAAAACATGGCCAAATGGAGGCTGCGATATCTTTGTGTTTCTCACTTTCTATTAGAATGTGTTTACAAATAGTTTAAGATAGCAAGAGATGTCTGAACTCTCCCGATATGACTAGTGTGTCTAAATATGCGAGCTGTGGGACTCGGGTTTGCATGAGCTGAGTCGTCTGTTAGTCATTTTTTAGCCTTTGAATACCCCTTGTGCGTACAGCCATGCCAGGAAATGCACATAACTATTTATCTGTCTGCCTGCTTATCTCTATGTATCTATCAATGAATCATTTGTATAACATACATATTCAGCTTGTGTGCATGTGTATACATGTCTGTCCTGTAATATGAATGGCAAATACAGTACAGATTTGGGCAGGTGGATACATACATCCACACTGCACGCTTCTTTTTAGCATATAAAGTAGTTCCACATACTTTGTATAGTGAAATGTATAGATACGTGTGCGGGTCGGTGCGCAGTGTGAATCTGTCACTTAAACAGCTCCACCCCTGCCAGGTGTATTATTAAGTATAGTAAGTAACGTGCTAGAATAGATATGGTTTGGTTATTCACAGATGAGCTGGCCAGATACAGCAGGTAGGTGCACGTGCATACACGTGCTCTTTGGGTAAGGTTTCTTTTTCAATAAATACATGAAAACAAAAAAACCCAGAAGTCTAAGCAGCCGCTTGCTCTGCAAGCAGCCGCAGCCAGGCGGTGAGAAACCTCTAACGGTGCAGGTTTTGCTCCAGTGCACACCCAGCTCTCCCCGGGCGGGATGTGGGTGGGGGCCTGCGTTGCCCACCCCACCGCAGCCCATGGGAGTGGGGACCTCCTTGCCTCGCCGAGATGCCCCGGAGGAGCTGCCCCATCTCCTCTGCCAAGGCTGTTGGGATGTTCCCACAGTCCAGGGGAAGAGGAATTTTGGCTGCCAGCAGATGGAGCAGACTGAAAAAAACTGGGAAAATAAGAGTAAAGGTGCAATCGTTCCATTGCAGGGTGCTAGCAAGAGATGCGTCAGCTATTCCTCCCAGATTCTGTTTTCTTTTTCCTCTGGGGACTCTTTAAGTGTTATTTGTCATGATTTTTTATTTCCCTTTTGTGGTTTTCTCCCGCTTGTCTTCTTTCCCCAGCTCTCCATCCCTGGCTTTAAAAAGCCCAATGAGATAAAATCCCTAAAGTGCTGCACTTGAGGGAAAAAAGATCCCCAGCAGTGAAGAAATGGGAAGAGAAAAAGGAAATAGTAATCAAGTAGTTTGTCATATTCTTGATGTGTTTAAAACAAAGCTGTTTAAAACAAAGCTGTTTTATCTAGTGTTGACATCCCTGTTTAAGAAACGTGGCGCTGGTCTGTCACGCAGAGACAGACCCAACAGGGATGAGCCACCACCACCGAAGGGACTCCACTGGGGAAATTCTTCATGATGACAAAGGTAAGAGAGAGCGGCTCGTATCAGCACACAATTTTGCTTCTTCAGGAAGCAACTTTCTGTATCTTTGATAGCATCAGCAATCCCTGACTTTCACTGGGTGACAGCAGTAAATCTCCACATGATTCACCCAAGAGGAAAACATCATTTTCCTCACCCTACACACACAGATCATAGAATCATAGAATGGTAAAGGTTGGAGGGGACCTTAAAGATCATCTGATTCCAACCCCCCTGCCACGAGCAGGGACATCTTCCACCAGCCCAGGGTGCTCAGAGCTCCATCCAACCTGGCCTTGCACACTGCCACGGAGGGGGCAGCCACAGCTTCTCTGGGCAAGCTGGGCCAGTGTTTTTCACCACCCTCATGGGGAAGAATTTCTTCCTAATATCTAATCTAAATCTGCCCTCTTTTAGTTTAGAGCCGTTCCCCCTTGTCCTATCACTGCACCCCCTTGGGAAAAGCCCCTCTCCATCCTTCCTGTTGGCCCCTCCAGGCACTGGCAGCTGCTCTAAGGCCACCTCGGAGCCTTCTCTTCTCCAGGCTGAACAACCCCAGCTCTCTCAGCCTGTACTCGTAGGAGAGGTGCTCCAGACCTCTGATTATCCCATTGTAGAGGAGAGAGAGTACATATGGTACTGGACCCGCCTGGCTAAGCTGCACGCTCCTCACTGACCTGCTACAAGGAGGACATGGCTAAGGTGCTGGGATGAAAACAGGTGACGAACTACAAACCCAGGAGCATCTCAGAGTTAGGAAAGGGAAAGGAGGCACTGGGCTCCAGGAGCACGATGGCAGCATATGCTCGCCTGTGAGCATGTTAGCAGTGAGAGATAGACAAGGAAAAGCTGGTCGAGTCCTTTCTGGAGAGGGAAAGCTATCCACGGACGATGTCGAAAATGTTAAAGGCGTGCTTGCCTTGAACTGGGAAGAGCCTAGCTGGGAGTTGGTGCCTTCCCTCAGAAAGAGGGACCGGTCCCCTTATGCAAGGTAGGTGCACTCAGGAACGATAAATGCTTTAAATCACCTGACATGAAGAAATTCCTGCCAAGATGCTTCATGATTCAGCTAAGGGCTCCCTCTTGGAATGACTTTTGGGAATGAGTGGAGAAAAAGGGAGGTTGCATGACTGGAGAAGGTCAAGTGAAGAACCAGCCTTTAAAAAGGAGGAAGAAGCTGGAGCTCTCTCATCTTAACTCAACTGCTGGGAAAATGCCAATGCAAACAAACCAACCCTTTGCAAGTACCTGGAAACAGCAGGGAAGTGAGGGATTTTTCAGAACCAAACTGAGTTTAAACCAATGTGGTTTTCCTCCTATGGCAACACAATGAACCCCAAGAACTTTGAGGAACCATCTGAGCGCAGTAGAGTTTCTGCCACCACCTCTCCCGTGCTGTCTGTCAGGGAATGGGGGTAGTACAGACCTGGTGCAAGCTGGGTGGGAGGCCAGCATGCGTGGTCTGAGCACAGGTTTATTGCCAAGCTGGGAGGATGGAGGAAGGTGGCTGTGCAGGGCCTGTCCCGCTGCTGGGGCTTCCCAATCTATTTGTTAAGGAGATGCGAGATGGAGAATTTAGTTACCTTCATGGGAGGTGGAGCATTTACTTACATTCACAGGCGAGGCCGAGCAGGATGGTGACTGCACTGGAGAACTGGAATTTAAAGTGAACAGAGCTGAGTCCATGTTTTTTACCTCTCCATAAACTGCTGTTCAACAGGGACAAGCGCTGAGCTTCCCCCTGGGCCAGGAGTGGCAGCTACATGGTGGGGTCAGGCGAGCGGCTGGGGAGGCGGCGGTTCTGCTGGAAAAGCTGTGGGGATGCTGGGGGTCACGAGTTGCCTCCAAGCTGCTGTATCTCACCTGGGTGTCACAGGTCAGGCTTCACCAGCTCAAAGAGGAGCACCGCCGGCATGGAACAGCCAGATCCTCTTTCCTCTGTGAACTGCCGAACGATGGACAATGGTGGCCTCAGAGAGGAGGTGTTTAGACTCAGCTGGAGAAGGCTGATGACAGGGGATGTTGCAAGGCACATTCACGTTAGGCAGGGTGAAGGCGCAGGGATGGCCACGCAGGGGGAGCAGAGATGGTTGTCCTGCCTTGGGCATGCACTGGGGACCGGTTTCTGGGTCCAGCCTTGTCCTGCGATTCTCCGAAGATGCAGCAACCTGCCCCTCTCTCTGCCTTACACAGCAGGCTGGCAGCTCAAGCAGCCTTTCGAAAGCCCTGCTCATCCATCCTGAAAAACAACTGTAGAAAGAGCTTCTCCACTCAGCTTATCAGCTCAACGAGTGAAGTGAGCAGAGTGACTGTGATTAAAAAGAGCTGTTTCCTGTTGCATGCAATCTCTGGCAGAGCTGATAAGCTCAAGGATTTGATCTCATTCCAAAACTGTCACCTGGCGACCCACAGAATAGCTGTAAATTCTGGGAATAAGATCATGGGAGGTGTGAGCAGCAGGCAGCAGAACCCTACAGCCCTTGGCATAAGTGCATGCAGCACTTAAGATTTTGGACAAAAAGCAAACTCTCACCACTTCAAGCTGATCTCTTCCTCAGCACTAGCAAGTCACAGACACCCCGTGCAAGCACAGGCATGCCCAGCTCGTCCACACGGGACGGCTGCAGCACCCACCAGACGCGCCAGACCTGTTTGCTGCGCACAAGTAGGTAACCTCGACTTGCAGTGGGTTTGGAGAAATGAAAAAGGCCACTTAAATACCATCAAACTGGCTGTTTGCTTGGCTTTCCCTCTCCCCAGATCCCCTCACCTTCTATATTTGCTGAAGCTGGAGGAAAACTAGAATAGGGCTGAAATCCAGGGTGGAAAATAGATCAAAATATTCCTTGGTTTGTGACCTGTTCCCTAATAAACTGTAAGAAAATAATCCATTGACTAAAGCGTTGGGGATTCGGACATCTACCAGGAGGAGGTTTCCCTGTAGGAGGGGTGTTTTAGAAGGAGCAGAGCTCAAAGAGCATCATTACTTTTGCACAAATACCTTTGCTTCCCTCAGAAACTCGGTCGACTTGCTAGGTGTGTTTTTAAAGCAGCCACATAATGATGGAAAATTAAAGGTGGGAAAACTAAAGCATCCATAAATAGAAACCAGGCCAGGAGAAGAGGTGTCCAGAGCTCCCCTTTGACAAGAGCCTTTGTATGTTTGCAGGGTGTGGAGCAGTGGCCAAAATGGAAACGGAACGTCAGCACTGCGATGGGGAGGAGAAGCATCACTGTCTTGGCCAAGCCCGCTTGCTGCCAGCCCTGGCATTGCCACCGGCGCTCCCTGAGCCATGCCGGTGCGTCGCGGCCGGCGGTTGTGCAGCGTGCTCTGCGGCAGGGAGCTGCTGCTGCTGGCACGGGTTCAGGCGCCGGCGGCTGCAGTATCTCCAGAGGAGAGAGGGCTTCGTGCTGCTCCCAGGGCAGGAAAGCCCCTTTCTGGGCAGTATGTTCCTCTTCAGGCTGGAAAGCCCCTGCTGAATTAGTGCTTCAGGTGAGCTCTTTCTGTTTATTTTGGGAGACAGACTTCTCCTGTGTGAGGGAGCTTCAGACCAGTTAAAAACTGTTGTGTATCCTACTCATGCACTGAAGCATACGGGCACGGCCCTTCATGGTGTTCCTGTAATACCTGTAAATCACAGAGGACAGTGTTTGCAGGGTCAAAGAACTGTTTTGTACCTGGTCCGCGCTGCTATTTTGGTTCTTTCTTTTTTTTTTTTTTTTTAATTTGGTCTTCTGACTGAAGCCTTTGTTTGAGCGGGGTCCTACCTGGCTCTTCCTCTTGCCGTTGCCAGCACAGGTTGGCAGAGGCATGATGTCATCTGGGGTGATTTGACAGTTCCCCATCCTGTTCTCAGGTGACAGGCCGCTGTGTTTCAGTGTCTAATGATATCAGCTGCTAGCTGGCAGCTCCTCACAGAAAACATGGAGAACCAACCCCTTCCTTCCCGTTACATGTGTTGCCACAAGAGAAAGTGACCCTACACTGACGCTGAAGTCCAGCTGCTGCTATGAATAGAGATGCCGTGTATAGAAAAGGCAGGAGGGGAAGGTGTCCAGAATAGCCCTCTAGCTAAATGAATTTTGGGTTGGGATCCCAAAGTTGATGGCATGAGGGGGGTGCTGGATGTGTGCTGTGGGCACTGCCCAAGGAAGCTCACTGGCATCCTCCTCCTGTAGCTGTGCAGCGGGAGGGGGTCCAATTCCAGTGAAAATAAGGGGGACGGTGAAGGTTTGGGACCTGCAGTGGCCAGCTGAGAGGTGAGGAGTCAAAATGTCCAGCAGCGAGAGGGAGCTCTCGGCCTTGAAAGATGCTTGTGAAGCATCACCAATGCAAGAGCAGATCCAACAAAGGGGTGCCATGTAGCTGGTGCCACCCATTTCCCCTCCTACGCAACCTCATGGGGCTCACACCCTCGCTGGTGTCAGTGCATTGGCTTCACACCTCACTTTCTTCTGGCATTAGCATGGGAAATGGTATCTCCTTGGTCGTTCCTGCCTGTGGCCGGAGCTTCTGCACGCTGGGTAACTCCTGCTGAGGAAGGACGGACGCAATGCGACATCGGGACTGATGGACAGGTGGGACAACAAGCTATTGAACAGCTCTGCCCAAACCCTTAGCCCAGGCATGCTGAAGAAGCTAACTCTGATGCTAGCAGGGACAAAGCCTCTGCAGACAGGATCCCACGTGTATGTGCCACAACCACGCTTGCCCGCAGGGCTGGTCCGGGGGCCATCGGCACCGCTGCGCTCTGCAGCGATGCTGTACCGGGGCCAGGACACGTGCGTGTGTCCTTCATGAATGGGAGCGAATGTGAATGAAAACAAGACAGGGGAAACGCGGATGTTATCATCTGCTGTTGTGTGCTGCTGCTGCTGTTTCCCCGGAGCCTTCCTGCCCGCAGGACGGCCGTGCGGGGCGGTGAGCCTGCCAGGGGAAGGGGATGCTGCTCACCGCAGCAACTTGGCACCAGTGCAACGAGTGGGAATTGAATGCAAGTAACGCTGACAGCCAGTTAAACTGCCTCCTCCTGCCTTTCTCTCCCAGTCAGGAAGGAAGTAGGTTATTTTTAAATCTGGGGCCCAGGTATGTATCTATACCTAATGCTTTTTCTCATGTAAAAGAAGATGGGAAGTGATGCAGTATCAGCTGCTGTTCCCACGCTCCCTCTAGGAGTACTTTCACCCCCAACCCACTTCATCCAAAAAAGCTCAGAGGCTCAAGCATTTCTCTAGATAACACCTGGGGTGCTGAGCGGATCTAGTAGCACCCTGGCCGTAAGTGGGGACAGCACTGGTTACGGCAATCCCTGGCTGGAGGGGCTGGCCAATGCTGCTGAGCTTTCCTGAGCACTTGGTGCAGTGAAGCCTGAGGCACGCACACATTTCCTATCACCTGGCTGGGGTGACAGAGTTGGTGAGCTCACCCCACATCCCATAGCGATGAGCATTCGTGTCCCAAGTTGGGCTGGGTCCACACATCCTTCCCGTGTGCCAGCCTGAGCTTACACTAACGCAAAAACGGGTCTTGGCCCTAAGAGTGACTTGGTGCAGGGACAGACCCCAGCAGCCCTGAGCAGCCTCGCCTGGGGCCCCTGTTTGGGCTCATCCCAGGAGCTGCACTCCTGACACTGAGTCACGAGTGGTGACAACATGATGCCCTGCTGAGCACAGCCAGACCTGCAGCCAGTACATCTGTCAATGCAACGGCAAATTTTTCCATGAATGTGTTCCAGGAGGGGCTGGGCATCCCCTGCCCGGGCTGCGTCCCCGTGCTGGCACTCAAAGCAGGCAGGAGCTGCTCTGGGCAGCTGCGGGGACAACGCTGGCATTGAGCAAAAGCAGATGTGTGCGAGATGCTCGGGGCGGAAGGCACTGGCAGAGGCACAAAACGCCACGCTTGGAACGGGGAGCTGGAAAAGCGTCTCCTTGGACAGACTCCTCCTTGTCTCTCGTAGCAACACTGTTTATTTGGAGGTACTGGGTGTGCAGCCTCAAGCGCTCCTTCTGCCTCAGCTGGGAGGTGGCAGGGCCGAAGGAGTTGTCCCGCGTGGGGTGGCTGGCGGCACGGCAGAGGCTGTGCCAGCGCCGGGGCTCGCCGTGGCTTCCTTGGGACTGGCTCATCCCAGAGCAGCCCGACCTGCACGGCTGGTTTTGGGGGATTAGAGGCAGGGCATGGCTGAGCCCTCTTTCGCCCGCTCCTGCACGTCACCGGCCGAGTGCGACCTGCGCGGGGACAGCTTTCTCCTTGAGGGACTTCTCTGTGAAAGAGGAAGTTGACTTGAAATAACTCCGGTGCTTCCCTTTTTGCTTTGCAGACTTTGAAGTGTGCTGCAGAGCCCGACAGCCGCCCCGGTGCTCTCCCGGCACCCACCGACCTCCTCACCGGGCAGAGTGGACCCTGCGATGACTTCCCCGGGACCCCACTATGCCCCCCCGCGCTGGATGGGACCTCGGGCACACGCGTGACTCGCCGGGCTCCCCGCTGCCTGCCCCGAAGAAGCAGGTAGAGTCCTGGAGGGCACGTTGCTTCTGGGTCCGTGCATGGGGAAACGCAGTGCTCGTCCTCTCTCTTGTCTTCTCTCTGCTCCTTTGAGGGGGATCTGCTGCTCTGTGGGTCCCCAGTGCTGCGCTTTTACTGGGGGGTGCTTCATGCCTTAGAGGTTGGCAGTGCGTACGTGAGTCCTACATCCCCGCGGACCCTGGAAACCACTTGAACAGTGTCGGTGCGGCTTCCTTTCTCGGGGTAAATTAGGGGAGGGATGCTGGAGGTGCTGGAGAAGAGGAACATGCTCCTTATCTGCAGGAAGGGAATATTTGTGCAAGCTTCCCCTGCTGCACCCTGCCAGCGAGCGGGATGCTGGTGCGAAACACAGGGTTTGCCCTGGCGCCTGTCCCCGGGAGGAGCATGGGGACTTTGCTGCCTGTGCCCCTGGAGAAGACGTGGCTGGTTTTGATGTTGTTACTGCTCTGGCACTCGTTCAAGGCTCCCGGCCGCTCGCTGCACACGCGTCGCCCGTGCACGCCCCGCAGACAGACGGCAACTGCCTGCTCAGCCCAGATGGGGTGAGTGAATTACACCACTGATTTGGGGCCGTTTCACCACTAGCTCATGCTTATTCATTTTGCTCTGTGTGAAACAACTCCCAGTTGCAAGGAACAGAGGCAACTGCCCAGAGCTGCTCCCGGCCATGGCCCGCTTTTGCCTTGGCATTGCTGGGGCTCTCCGCTCCCAGCTCCTTGCACCATGGGGCATCCATCCAGCCCTGAGCCTGGGGGGCTGCGCGCTGGCTCTTGCTGCAGCGTGGGGGTGGCCGGCGCAGTGCACGCTCGGCGCTGGCGGTTTGTGCCATCCTGCAGCTTGCCCCGCTTCCCCTCCCCTTGGCCTGGGACCTCGTCTGTCCCTTGGGGGCCCTGAGCACCGCACCAGTGACACGGCAATAAACAGCGATGGTAGTGGTGATAATGAGGATGGTTCAGCAGCCCTGTCCAGAAAGGAAACAAAAAGGGTAGTGCTTGGGGCCCGAAGTTCGAAAAAGTGTAGATAAGCCAACTCTGTGCAACAGGCAGGTTTTAGTCCTCCTCCCCCCTGTGTCCCGCTGAGCGTTTTCCTCTGGCAGCATCCTCTGGCTGCAGCAGAGGCGCTGAGCCTGAGTTGTCGCGACGTGACCGGTCACCTCCCTGGGATGCTGTGGTCCTCCCATGGGAGCTCTCTGAGTCTCTATGCAACATAACAGCAGTTTTTCTTTTCTGCCTTTTGACTAAGTCTGAACACAGAAACAAATTCCTCTGGGCTTCAAGGACTGATTTATCATCTCTGAGTATTACACAAACTTTTAGGTGTGTACTTGTTTGGTACTTTGGTTGCAGAGTGAGTACGTGGCTCCCAAGGCTTTGTTGAACAGTTTCTGAGTTACTCTGTGGGTGGCCCAAATCCACAGCACATTATTCAGCGTTTAGAGCTTAGGGCCCCACTGAACATCTAAAGATATGTCCTGCATCTGCAGTGGAAGAAAACATGTGTCAGTCTGGTAAAATATATGGCCATCCTCTGCTCCATCATGTGAATCTGCTCAAACTGCACAGCTTTCAAACATGAATTTAACCTGTTCTGGGAAGACCTGGGCTTGCTGCTCGCAGCAGGCGCTGGCCTCTGCACAGCTCTGCCCTGCAGGCTCTCCCCGCCAGCCGTGAGATGCTGGGCTCCAGTGCTGGCACAGGGCTGTCCTGACATCCAGTATTGGAGACCTGCTATGAAGATCAGCTGTGACGGTGTTTCTATTCCAAAATAGCTTGCCGTATATTTTGGTTCTTTTGGTCCTGTTTCCTAAAGAGACAGAGCTAGGCGACTTCACTGTCTGCTGCCTGTCCATCAGTCTGGGGTAGCCCATGTTCCTGGCTGGATGGCCCCAAATCAGGCAGCGGAGAATACTTCTTGGCACTGGGAGAGATGGCACAGGGCAGCTAGCAATGGTTTTACTGGAGTTTCCTGGACCTTATGGGACAACATGTTCAGGTTGTTGTATGACAAAAGCCTTGCTTTCTTTTTGCTAAAAAAAATGAAATAATCTCTGCTTCACAGAAGCGCTATGTGGGAGATGACTGGCCACTTCTCCCCCTTGCCAGGCACCAGCTTGCACAACCCCACTGGAGCAGTTTCCATTTTCTCCATTGTGTTCAGATGGTTTCCCTCTGGGAGTCCTGTGAATGCTATCTCAGAGCAGTCCTGCTTGTGTTGGACATGATCTCACTCCACTGGTGACAGGGACCTTGCTGTAAAACCTGTCGGTGGCCCCTTTGGCGGGGGATGCCCTGTGCGCCAGCTCACTGGGAAAAACTGAGGTCCCAGCTCCCCACCACCCTCTGATACATGGGTTGGGCACGGCTGCTGTGGTGGCAGGGCCATAAAGACCTTTTACCAGTCACCACCATAAGGGTTTGCAGCTGGCCATTGGGATATGGGCAGCAGCAGCATCCCTCCCCAGCATCCCCCCTGTGCCCAGCTTCGGTGGGGATTTGACAAAGGGGAGCTCTCATTTTCACGAGAAATGAGAGCTCCTCTGCTCCAAGTGTTTGGGAAAGAGCTGACCCAAGAGGACTCTCATTTTGGTTGTATCCAGCCTTCCTAACACTGACCACATCTCCTACCCAGAAGTGGGGGCTCTCGGGAGTTGCTTTCCCAACTCCTTTCTTGTTTTTGTGCACTTTGCTGGTGTTAATGGCTGTTCCGAAGGCAGATGCCGTGTTGGCTGAGTCACGTCTTTCTATTTTGAGGTGTGACACGCCTTGAAGACAGCACCGTCCATCAAATATGGTTTGGGCAGGAGCTCTCCAAGGGAGCTGCTGTTGTGAGAGAGCTGTGCTGGGATTGGTGTTGTCTGTGAGTCTCTAGTGTGATTCTTCAGCCCAGACTGGTGTTACTGGTGAGTGTTCATGGTCCTACTGAAAGCAGTGGTTTCTGTTGTTGCTTGTACCATGTAATTAAATCTCTTTATTGACTTTGTACTCCTAATGCAACATGATATACTCCCCCCTTCCTTGCTAATCTGCTTCTCTTCCCACTCCATCTTAGCCCTGTCAGCCATTGTCACACTGGTCGTTCCCCACTGCCAGGGCAATGTCAAGTGCACACTGTTAGCCTGGTCATCTGCTGACACCAGGGGAAGGTGCCACACACAACACGCTGGGCTCACTCTGGCTCTGGTCACCTTCCTCTGGTGACGCCTCGAGCCCATGGGCAAGTTCTCTGAGCCCCAGTGACTTCCCCTCTGCTGTTGGGCAGATGTGACCACCTGAGTGCAGCTTCCAGCAGAGCCTGGGTGAAATCCCCTCTGCTATGGAGGGGAACAGCACCATGTCCCTGCCCAGAGCCGGCACTGAGACACTGCTGCATCACCTGGGGAAGAAAAGACCTAAGTTATAAACAGTTCTGGATTTACCACTGAGGCTTCTGGATGCAGGTAGACCCCTGGTGGTCCCTCATTCTCTGGTCTCCAGATTGTGCCTGTGGTCAGGCAATGCAGATGGGTACAGATGTGCTACCACCAGCCGCACTGGTGGAGCACTGCAAGGAACAGCAGCATGATGTTGTGGCACCAGATCTGGTGGAGCACTGCAAGGAACAGCAGCATGACGTTGTGGCACCAGATCAACCATGCTCATGAACTTCTGCTTGGGCACGTCTCACTGCAGCCCCACGGGAGCTGCGTGCTCCACAGTATGAGATGCTGAGCACATGCTGAAACTGCTGTTTAAACCCTGAATTTCTTTGTGAGGGGCAAAGGATTTGCTGTCAAGACACAACTGCTTTCTCCCAGCTGGTGACACAACGAATGCCTGTGGAGTGAAGGGGCTGTACCACCAGCGACTGCTGGTGAAGGTACTGTACAAAGGCGGTCTTGCTCAGGGAATGGGACTGTACGGAGGTAGGGAGCAGTTGTGCCATCCCACAGCCCATTTGATCTCAAGAAAGTAGCTGGTTCCCTGCCTGGCCTCTCCCAGGCGGGCTGCATTCAGGAGCCCACTTTTATTTCCCCCTCAGGTGGACAGCACTTGCCTGGGCTGTTTGTGCGAGCAAACCTGGCAGCGGTTTTTGAAAAGCACTTATTTTTTCCCTCTGATTGTTTTTTCCAAAGTCAGCTCCGGGAATGGAAAGAGAGATGCTAAATCTAAAAAGCTGATGCTTCCGGAAAACTCATTTCTTTCCTTAGAAAGAATGAAACGTGACGTTGGCGAGGAAGTCTCCAAAGAGTCGTTAGTGTCCAGGAAGCCGCTCAACTTCCACACCAGCTTTAGCAAAGGGCTTCGGGGCCCATTCAGTGCTGATGGGCTGATGAATGTCTGCTGCAGTGCAAGCTGTGAAGGTGTTTCATTAGTGAAACGGCTGCAAGAGCCATTCTCGCCTTCTCCCTCCATGGGCATGAGTCTCTGGAAGGGAGGTGCCTTGCCAGAGCAGCCAGCAGGCAAGCGGCGCAGTAAAGTGTTGCTGGAAAGCAGAGTCTGAGCTTGAGATGTGTTTCCTTGGCAGTGAGAGCCTGAGGGAGAGCATCTGGTTTCGTATCAGAGCTGTCTGAAACCACAAGCCCTGCCAAGTTTTGAGATGAAACTGAAAATCAGTCCAGAAGCAGGGCTCCAGGCTGGTCCATAGCATGCACGGTCTCCCTGCCTCTGCTGCAGGTCTCCTCCGCCTCAGCAGGCTGTCTGAACAGGTCTGAAATAAGGCTCCTAAACAGAATCTGGCAGGTGACCTTTATGTGGTTTTTGAGTTTCATAATGAAACTTTTGCTTAGTTTTCATTTCAGCTGAGACACCTTGCTCTGGGGCGTTTGAGATGGAGCCAAATCCTGCCCTCGGTGTCTACCCATGGCCATGGTTCAGGTCCTCAGGGGATCCTGGAGCTGCTCTTGCCTGGACAGTATGGAGGGCTGATGGCTGGAAAGCTGCATTTGTCCCTGTTTCCTACCTGAGCTGTGCAGCTGGGCTGGAGCTCGGGATCAGGTCCAAAAATAGCGGCTGCTCCACTGGCAGACGGACATGGTTTAAGAGGACGGTGCAAACAGGATGTCAAAGCTGCCTCTGATGGACTCCCCGGGTAGGTTCTGCTGCAGCGTCGGTTTGTCCTGGTATAAGCAGTGACGCTGGGTCCAGCAGAGCAATTGCACAGTGTTCCGGGGGCTGTCGGCTGCGGTTCTGAGCAGCCCCGAGGATGCAATATCAAATACTCAGGTTGGCTTGGGGGAAACAGTCCTTCAACTCACACAGTGAAGAAACTCCCCTTCGGCTCACATTTGATATTTGTGCTCCAGCCACTCTCGCCAGAGCTCAAAGGCAACGCGGGCTGGGCGGCCGCCCCGGAATGAGAGCTTTGTAACGTTAGACGAAGCCTCTGATGTGCTACTTTCATAACCGACCTCGCTCGAAGGCAACTGCAGGGAGAAGGGGGAGGGCAGCACGAGGGGGTGGCGAATTCTGGTCTGCTCCACAGGACATCTGTCATCTCATGACGAAAAGCAGCGAGTACATGTGCTCGTGTGTCTCCCCTACAGCTGAGCACTCGCCGCGTCTCGCTTCAGGACGCTCCGACGCTGAACAGCTCGCTCGCCGCTGCCGATGGTATTTGTACGATCCTTCCTCGCACCGGGAGCAAGCCGGGGTGTCGGCTGCAGGAATGGGAAGAGTTGGGATTGGAGTGGTAACTGGTGGTGGGATGGGGGAGTGGGGAGAGGAGGAGCGCTGCTGGGGGAACAGCTTTCTATGCTCCCTTCCTGCGCAATACGCGGGTTTTTCTTTGCGAATGTCTGTAGTTGAGCTGATAAACAACCACAGGAAACCTCAGACGTACCCGTGTAGTGAATTTGTAACTAAATACAGGGCTGCAGAAGGCGTGGAGAGACTGGCTTTGGAGCGGGACTAAATATAACTCAGAGAAAGCAAGCGTGCATGCACCATTGGCTGCGCTTGCCCTGCCGTGTCATGGCTGTCCCCAGGCGAAGAGGGGAGGTGGGAGAGGGGACATCACCCAGGGCTGGCCATGGTCAGCGCAGCTCCAGGCCATGGCATCTGGCACCCAAGCCAGGGTGTGCAGGGCAGCGCAGGGTGCTCGGGCACAGGACGGCACAACCAGTCTTCCCAAGGGAGCCCGCACGCTCGCTGCTGGCCCAGCTCCCACCCCCAACAGGCTTAGGTCTAGGTTTTCTTGCACGGCTTCAGATACTTCTGCACCGCTCGGTCTGTGTCTCATGTGCCTCACCTAGTCTAGGGGTTTTGGTTTTTAGTGATTTCTGCCAGCTTTTGATGATCTGTGAGGCAGGGCAGCAGGGCTTTTGGGGAGGCTGTGGCATCCCCACGTTGAATGTCTCCAGGGGACAGTCTGAGTCGCTTCTCTCCACCAAGTAAGATGGGGTTAAAGTGACACATGTGGATGGACACATCTCCATCCTTCTGCCATGGGATTTTCAACCTCACCCCAGCATCCTCACATACTGAGGGCTGAGCTTCAACTCCTGCCACAGATCGGAGCTAAGAGGGAAATGTCTTTTTCTTGGGACAGGAATGTGCTTTCCTGCAGAGCTGGACACTTTGTCCAGCAGGTGCACCAGGCTGGGGAGGCAATCCCACTGCTGTGCCATCCACTCCCTGGGAAGTTTGCCTGGCTGGGCTTTGTCGTAATGGTCAGCAGAATGGAACAGGCTGGAGGAGCTGGGCTGCTGTGGGGTGGGACATGGCCCAGGTGGCCTCCTGGGACCAGTCTCTGGTCCTGGTCAGGCTGGATTCCCCTGCAACTCTCTTGGTGGTGAGGCTATGACCGTGTGATGCCTTGCTCTGACTGTCTCTGCTCAGGCTATGGCCGCTTAGAGGTGCGTGGAGTCTGGGGGCCAGGCAAGCCCTCCCTGGCAAGGGACCACGCAGTGCTGAGCCTGAACCAGGGCCCTTTGGGGCTGCAAGTGACATATCCTGACACCCACAAGGGTCCCAACCCATGGTATAAGTAAAACAATCTAACAAGGGCAGAGTGAGCATGAATCCTTCTGCATGGAGGCCAAGAGCAGCTGACGCAGCCCATCCTGGTCTCTGCGTGCAGTAGGGACCCGTGACCCTAGAGGGACCAATGACCTGGCTGTACAACCTGGTGGTGCCCACCCAGCCACAGCTAGGACCCTCCAGGCACATCCAGAAAGCAAAATGGTTAATGCGTGATCTGGTGAAACCTGTCTCGTCACAGTGTCTTTGCTGTCTGTCCGGCTAACGACCAGCCCTCAGAAAAAGGAGAGGGCATGGGTGTGCTCTCCTGCACACACCGGGGAGGGGAAAACCCTGGAGGAAGGTGACTATTTGCTTGTGCAGGCCTGCGACAGAGATGGGGAACCCCTGTTTAGGAGGAAGGTGGTTCAACGGGGTGAGCACTGGGAGGATGGAGAGGGGAGGAGGGAGGCAGACTGGAGGATCCCAGCCCCAGCAGCCTCACCTCACTCTGCTTCATCTTGTATCTGCTCGGATAAAATAGAGCAGCTGTCACGAACTCTTCCCCACCGCTGGGTCCCCATTAACTGCTGCCCTGCAGAGGAGAGATGCTGAGGATAGGTTTATGGGATGCTCAGCACCCAACGCTCAGCCAGGTCCTGCTTATGCTCTCTCCGGCACCCTGGTGGTTTGGAAGGGAGGATGAAGCTGCAAAGCCTTTAAACCAAACTCTTATCCGCCAGTTCCCAGGGTGAACTCTGCTTTCACTGCAAAGTTCTTCATTTTTAAGAATATAGCCAGATGGTTCCCATAACTACCCCAAACTCTTGGGAAAGGTGGCTTTCGAGTCGCGAAGGGTTTTTTTCACAAAAAAACCCTCATAGTTATTGAAACCTGAAGGGAGGAATGTGACTTCCCTTCTTGCCCTTCCTTTTTAAATTTTTCCTGCAAATGAAATAAAATACAGCTGATGCCATGGGTATTTTAAGAATTGCAGAGAGGAAGCGGGGATTTGCAGCTCTGCAAAGAAGTGGGATGAATGCAGAGAAGACTCTGGTCTTGCTGAGCTGGCAGACAGCAAAATAACCAGTTACGGGATGAAATGTGTCTCATGTCTGCTGCAGGGAAGGGAAGAGATCCAAGGGGGGAGGAGGGGGACAGAAAGCAGAGAAGCCCTCACGACTGTGGATCAGGGAACTGAGCGGCTTCTGCCTCTTGCTGGCACTTTTGCAGGGGTTGCTTTGACGCGACGCGCTGTCATATTTCCCCTCGACTCGTCTATCATCTCCGCGCCGTCATTTGGGTCGCCTGGGGCCCGTGAGCCCTTCCTGTTTCTGGGCAGAAATCTTGTGGTCACCGGTGAGCTCAGGCACAGGCACACGGAGCAGAAGCGAGCCCCGTCCGTGTTCAGCAGCATCGTGCGTGGGCTCCGGTGCAGATGCCACAGGGATGGCTGCTTTGCCGTCTAGCTCCCTCGGCTGAGGAGCCGGTGCCCTTCGGCTGCACCTGAGCTGCCTCCTCCTCCTCCTCCTCGCAATGTGCCTGCTGGGATGGTCTCGTGCCCCGAAGGGAGCTGTGATCCTGGGAGCTGGAAGGACGCAAGGGAAGGTGAGTGCAGCCGGGAGTCGAGCAGGTTTGGGGCAGGGTCCTTCCTCGTGTGGTCCCTCTGCTCCCGCTCGCCGTGGGGACGGTGCAGGGCCAGGCTGCGATGGGCGATCCGTCAGGGCAGCGGGGCAGGGGTTCTCTGGTGAAGGGTCTGAGTTAGCCCACCAGGCACTAGCACCCGTGCAGAGCCCACCCCCAGAAACGGGGACAATATCCCTCTGCTTTCCCCAGGGATCAGTCCCTGCGGGAGAGACAAGGCAGGCAGAGGGGGCTGTCTGTAGTGAGGGGCTCTGACCTCTTGTGCTCCCCTTCCCCTGGGGTCTGCGCTGACACTCGCTGTCGGCAGCAAGCCCTGTCTGCTGCGCTGGGATCTCGGGATGTGGCACAGTTAATGCTGAGGGTCTGGTCCTAGAGACTCAGTGAAGTCCTCTTGGATGAGAGTGGTCCTGCATGAGACACCAGGCCAGCAGCACAAACCTGGGAGAGGGGACCTGGCTCGCTTGCATCACTGGATGAGAAGGGGGGGCTGCAGCGCAGCTCAGACACATCTCTGTGCCTGCCATCCCCACGCAGTGCCTGAGCAAGAGGTGGGCTCACAGCATGTGGTGGGCCAGGGCTTGATGGGCACAAAGTGCAGAGGTGGAGGTAACCAGGTTCTTCAGCCCCATGGTCTGTGACCGGAAGGGGTGGCAATGGCAAAGGACTCAACAGGAAGGGACCTGTGCCTGCATGCAGAGGATGCAGGGACATCCCTCTCCATCCTCTCCAGGGAAGGAGTGGTCCCAGCATCACTGCATCACATCCCGGCATGTCGCATCTGATCTCCCAGAGGATTTATGGCTGCTGTGTCCTGGGAACAGCCTGGCAGGCAGAGGCACACAGCGTGCGTGCTGGGGACTGATCCTGTCTCAGCAGGCCAAGAAACAGCCTGGTGCACTGATAGGGATCCTGCTACACCCCAGGTTTCTGGGTGCCAGCGGGTGACATCTCCCACTGCTTTGACACTAGCACTGGGGTCTCCATGGTGTGTGCCTGCAGTTCCACACACCCTCTGCTAAAACACTTTTTCACCTAAATTAGCAGCTCTAAGTGCATTGTTGGAGCTTCAGATGGTGGTCATGTCCCTGCAGTGATGCATGGCTTCTCAGTGGTGTTCAAGGAATCCCTCCTGCCAGGTGATGGGCTTTACCCCTTCTGGTCAACCTCTGCCCAGAGCAGAGTCACTGCCAGGGCAGGGGCTGGCAGTCTCCTTCCCAGGGGTGCATAGGTTGGGTCTTTGCTCCCTGCCACTCTTGCTCAGCCAAGGAGGTGCCAAGGTCAGATCATTTGACATAAATCATCCTGGCTTCACTAATGTCACTCAGAAGCCACCCACACACCTCAACTGGGGAGCAGCCTCCATCTCCACAGGCAAGGAACTGTGTGTAAACGCTCTGCGCAGAGGCTGAATTTAGTCCTTGGTTACAGCACAGGCTCTTGCATCTTCAAAGTCTTCCTCGCCGTGTTACTGGGTTTGGATTTGTGTTGGGGTGACTGCAGGGCCAGCTGCTCTTGAGAAAGTCCTGATGAAGCCCAGGAGGGAAGGGCAGGCAGCATCCCCATCTGTTGTGGCCGCCAGTGTGGTCCCGCTGTCTGAACTGCTCCGAACCGGGGCTGATGCTGTCCAGCCCTTCCCACCCTCAGCCCCACATCCCTCCTGCTTCTTTGGTCGCCCTGGTACCCTCAACCTTGGGGAGCAAAGCAGGCAGAAAATGTCTCCAGTGAAAATGGGCGATTTTCTGCTCATTTAGGTCCCTGTGCTGGCTGCGGCCAGGCCAAGCAAGAACCAGCAGCTGGTGCCTGGCAGGAACCAGACTGACTCCAGTCGTCCTCACCAGCCTGTTCCCATGTATGTCCTTTCATTTCCCTTGTCATACGACATTTACGTGTCCTCCCGCAGATGGAATGACTGGACTCTGGATATGCTGGAGACCAGTTTTTGGCATTTTATGTTGAATTTTCTTGGAAGACCCAAGCACTTGGAGCAGGCAGGTGGACTATGGATTCGATCTCAGCTCCTCTCTGCTGACAGTGAGGAAAGCCACCACATTTTAAGCAGACAGGTGGACTGAAAACCAAAGTTTCTCAGGCTGGAGGAGCTCACATCACTCTGGCCCTGTTGCATCCCTTTCTAAATCTGGAAACTAAGCGCTGGTGAGCAGGTTCCACGTTTGGTCACCAGCTTCCCTCCCACGCTCGGGCAGGTAGGATGCGGATGTGGAAAACCACTGACGCAATTAGCAGCGGGCTGCGTTTCACTCTGGCAGGCGGCCTCGCCGAGCCCCGAGGCTGGTGCACCGAAGGAGCCCGGCGTGCAGCCCCGGCTCCGCTGCTCGGTGCAGGTGCTGGAGGTTTCCCACGGCACTGGGGACCAGGCGCTTCTCCCATCAGGAAATATGATTTTGAGAGCTGCCGTGCCAACCAGCTCACCGGCTGTGTAACGCTGCTGAACGGCATTTGGTGATCTTAGGCATGCAAGGGCTTAGGAAAATCATTCACTCGCCTTCTGTATCAGTGATTTGAGAGGGTGATTTGTAATTTTTGAAGGTAGAAGGATTATTTGATGTTCTCCTGCTCTGGTCCAGACCTTGGCATACCGGGAGGCACACGCCTGTGTGTGGTGCGGAGGGGGAAATGGTTTGCTGACCTCAGCAGACACCTTCTGCCCTGCTACGCACCCTTGGTGCACCCCAGGGTGGTCAGCCCAGAGGAAGGGGCACGTCTATCGCAGAAGGACTCCTGTCCTCATCAACCTTGTCCTCTCCACTTTCAGCCGTGGCCAGGAGCTGCCCCTGCGGCACGGCAGCTCGGCGGGTGGTGGAAATCCGCCACGGTGGCTCGGCGCCAGGCCTTGTTATCCAGCCCTGGGACCAGAAATAAAGGCCACACGGGTCTGGGGTGGGTTTTGAAAACTTTGCGTGCTGCAGGAAACCTTTAATGAGCTTCTGAAAGCTGCTGAGAGCAGGATGCTCTCGAGGCTCGGGTGGTGCGTGGCAGGGGCATTCCCGCGCGTGTCTGTCCATCTCCCCCTGCAGCCGCAGAGCTGTTGGGGTTGGCGGTGGATATTTACAGATTTAGCACCTACCTGGGTAAAGTTAGGTCCTAAATCTGCAAATTAAATAGAGCGAATCCTAAATAGAGCGAAGACATGAGCACAAGCGTGGGTTGATGGCCTGACGGTGCTTGGATGCGGAGGGCTGATGGGACTGTGCTGTTATTGCTGCCTGTGCTGGTTTGGGGACTGCTGGAGGTGGGTCCCACTGTTATCAGCCACTAATGTGGGTGATTCAGTGAAATCACAGTGTTCAGAGCTATGGGCTGGCTGTTTTCCATCCCCGAAGGCAAGAAGAGAGGGCAAAACCTGCAGGCTGGAAAAGCCTCAGTCTAGAAATACTGAAAGCGGTGTCGCAGCTCGCTCAGGCTGTAAATGCAGGCAGCACAGTCCTGTGGATGCTGCTGTGCCCACGGATTGGGAGAGACAAGAGAGCAATGCACGGGGGGAGATGCTGCCTTGCCGTGGGTGCTGGGGTCCAGGACCACGAGGTGCTGGAGACGTGGGCTGAGAGGGACTCGGCTGTGGGGCAGATGGTGACAGCTGAGCATCTCAGCAGTGGTATCTCATATAGAAGATGCCGGCGTCTCCTCTGCTCCCCTGCGGCTGCCCCGTGCCAGCTCCCCAGCCTGCATGTAGTCCTGTCACAGGCAAATCTCCCTTCCTTCCTCCTCAGCTCTTGGGATTTTTTTTCCTCTGTCTTTGGAGAGAACAATGCTTGAAGGCAAGGGAAGCCGTCTGGCTCCAGGCTGGCTTCCCTCTGCAGTGTAAGCAGCTCCCGAGCTTTCCTTGGGGTTTGTTTCTCTGGGATGCTGGATCAGGGTGGCAGCAGTTCAGCACATCAGGCGTAGAAATCTCATGGAAATTTGGGCCCTTTTCTTTATACTTTTCCTTTTCCTGGTTGGACTTTGCATTTGAGAATCAGCCTGAAATAACCTGAACATTTCTTCTTAAACCCTGGGGAGCATGAGGTTGCTGATCCTGCCCTGCTTGGTGATGCTGATGCTCATCCCTGGGGACCTTCTTGCTCTGGGAGGATTTGGGGGCCAAATGTTCAGGCGGGTTCAGCTTCAAGCTGAAGCTTTTTCCAGCAAAACGCAGCCCCTGTGACATGCTGTGCTCACCCTCAGGGCTCTGCCTCCCTGCCAGACGTCCTCCTTGCTGAGGTCCAATATCTGGGTGGCTTTGCGCTCCCCCGCCCAAGGTTCAGGCTGATCCCAAGCCAAGCGTGCCCTGTTTTTTCGCAGGCAGGAGACAGGACCCAAGGCCATGCCCGCGCGGAGTGAGGAGCAGCTGCGCACTCACCCCATCGTTGCAGACGCCCCGCGGCCGCCGTGCCTGCCCCGTGCCGCAGCATCGGCCCGGCCATGGAGAGCACAGGTGGGTGATGCTGATGCCAGGAAGGGGGGATCCCAACCAAATGAACCCACCTCATCCACCGCCTCGTGCCTCAGTTACCCTCTGACAAAATACGTGGGTATTTCTGGAGGGTTCTCGGCCGTGGGGCAGACCTTGATCTTTGAAAGCTGTTGGCAGACCCTGCAGCACAGGTGGGAAATGTGGCACGACGCTGCTGAGGGGCAGCCAAAAGATGTGCTGCAGAGGGGCACTTCTAAAGCACCAGGTCTGGCAACTATTCACATCTGAATTTTAAAGCAGTTTTATGTTTTTCTGTACTTTTTTTGGAACCAGATGATCTTTAAGGTCCCTTCCAACCCTTACCATTCTCTGATTCTATGATTTTTTTTCCCCATCTGTGTTTCATTTTCACGCTGTTTCACAAGGTGGTATTGGTCTCCCAGCACCCCAAGTTTAGGATATCAACACTGAAACAGTTTATTTCATTTCTAAGCCACTACTGTTTGTTGCTGGTAGGTTGAAACTGTTTTTAGATCAAAGTGCCTCTTGTTTGTGTTGGAACGAATGCTTTGACGCTCTGCTCCCCATGAAGAAACCTCAGCGTATCATGACTGTAGTCGCTTTGATTTAGAAAAAGAGTACAGTATTTATATCGGTGCTCAGGAAAAACTTCCCCTGGTAATTAAAAACATACACAAATGAAAAGAATAGGAGATTTCAAATAGTCCATTATTGCGTAATTCCTTAGTGCAAAACCAATGAGCATAATAGTGAAACTGAGGAGCTTTACAAAATCACTGGAGAGAAAACAAAAGGGAGAGAAAACACAAATTTCCAAGACATTTCCTCAAATGACACTTCCAAAAGGAGAAAAATCCCCTTTCTAAGGTCATTTTTGCAGTGTAGTTTCTCCCCGTGTGGATACGATGGCATGAACTGTGCTGGCAGAGGTGGGACTTGCCGCGTACGCACAGGCGACTTTGCCAGCACAAGTGAATAACTGCGAACCCAAGGGTGTGGCTGTCTTCTGACGCAGCTTCCACTGAAGCCGCAGTAGTAAGTACTCCTCTGCAGAAGAAGCCTGAATTGAAAGAAACCTCCGTACAAGCATCCTTAAGGGGATGCACTTCCCTGTGGTCAGTAAATAGGAGAACTATTTTGGCTACTGTGGTGTACTCAGGAATAGGCCATCCGAAATACTTCAGATTTTGCATTTCCCAGTTGTCTTTTGTGCAGGGCTCATGTCTGCTGTCCCTGTGCTCTGGTCACCATCTCACTGGAGCCATGGAACTGCAGTCTTGGGCTTGGAGAGGGCAAGAGTGGCTTGTCATGTGTCTGGCCATGCTGCCTGCCCTGCGAGCTGGTGACGAGGGGGCAGCAAGGATGCTATGAGGGGCAAAGTGCTCCTGCTCTCTGTTGTGTATCACCAGTGGGAATGGTAGCAACCATGGGCTACCACGTCCACTCCCCTGCATGATGACCCTGGGCCACCACTAAAAGATATAGTGGAAGAGCGAAAAATCATCTCTGGTTTTTGCTTCAAATCCATCCTGAGATGGTGCATGGGTCTGCACGGGATGAGGGGCCAGATACTCAAAGCTGCCCCATCTCCTGTGTGATCATATCTTGATGGTCTTCTGCCCACAGAAACACTCGCTGGAGTTGCCTCTGTTGGTCCGATCCTCCAGCTGAGCTGTAAAATCCCCCCAGTATTTGCCTGTTTCCCTCCCCATAGCTCCTAATCAGCCAGCTCCCAACCCAGCTCCCCCAGTCATCATTCCTTGCAAATCCCAAAGCACAGCCTGCTCCACCAACTGGACCCATCACAGTTGGCTTTGTCTCCTTCCAGAGCCAAGGATGCAGGTTTGGAGGCTGTGGAGCAGGTTTGGAGCTCTTCAGTAGCGTCACCCAGGCTGCCTCCTCTGTTTCTTGTAGGTACAGATGAGTGCCCACCACAGCCCTCCTGCCATCTCTCTGATGTTAGAGAAGATGGAGCTCTGTCAGAAGAGGATGTGGAGGCAATGAGAAAATTCAGGGCCAAAACTGGTCAGGAAAGGTGGTGGTGATGACAACAGTCCCAAAAGGCAATCCTGTATGGATGAGACAACTCAGAACGGGCAGTATGTGTCTGGAGCTCCCTTAGGACCTGGATTTATCGCTCCTTGCTTGCATCCTAGCCATGCAGGCAAGACCTGCTCAGCCACTGCTGGTCATGGTCCGGAACCCACCAGTGAACACGAAGGCAGGAACCTGCCCCAGGAAGGGCCCTGGGCTACAGTTACCACAAACGTCTGAGATCCTCCACTGGATGAGGCCATGTTCTGGCTGCTCCAGCCTACAGCTTCCTACAGAAGGAGAACATCACTGAATAATACCCAACTTTATATAATTTTTTTTTTTAATTACAAAGGAGCAAGAATCATTTTGCAGATAGGGAAAGAGTAGCGCAGTGTAAGGAGGGACACAAAGACAGGCCATGGCAGAGTAAAGGGACCTTGCAGCTTTCCTGGCCAACTCCCCACGTGCTTTCAGGGCTGACTTTTATTTTATGTCTGCGATGTGTCAGTGTGCGTGGCCAGCCAGCTGTCATGCGAGCTCACTCGTGATCATGAGCCCTTGCCGTACGTACGAGTCATACCCCGAGCTGGGTCTGAGGTTGTCGAGCTTATTTTTGGCCGAGAGCAGGATGCAGTTTGGTTTTGATGTGTATGAGGTGTGTGTGGTGGTTACTAGGCAGACACACCAACCTCGGGTCCCTGCCTGGGGGAGCAGAAGATGCTTGGAGCCCCGGGGTGGGCAGTTGCATGTCAAGGAGAAGCTGCGAGGGGTTGTGGGTGGAAGGCAGGAGGTGACATGCCAGCCTGGGGGCTCTGCCTCGGTTTCCCATGAGTGGTGATCTGCCGGTGCGGCAGCAGACCTTGTTGTAAGAGTGCTCCTTGTGACGGGTGTGAGGTTGAGGCTGAATCCATGCAGTGCCAAAACACAGAGGTGTTTCTGCTCTTTCATGGTGCCAAGTTGTGGTTTAATTTTTTTCATTTCTATATCTAATGTGTGATTTTTTTTATTGAACAAGAAGAGTGCAGTCCTCTGCAGAGGTGCTCTACCACCACATACCTGCAAGAGCACTTTGCTCTCCAGTATGGCTCCAGGGGCTACCAGTCCATGAGGTGGCACTCGCCCCCATCTCCAGAGATCGTGGGGAGAGCTCTGCTCTGTCTCCATTGAGGCTCATCCAGACTTCAGAACTGCTCAGGCAGCTATCCTGAGAGATGTGGTGAGGGTGCAGTCCCCGTACTCACCCAAACCCATGCCTTCTCCTCTGGGGTTGTCCCTGGGTGCCAGTCTCCCAGGGGTGCTGGCCTGGTTGCTCACGTCCTCTTTGTACCCCGCAGAGGTGGAGTCAGACATCCTGCGCCGTGTCCGGACGCTGCTGCGAGAGCTGGACGGTCACCACCCCGCCTGCCAGTGCGACCGAGGTGAGGCAGAACCCCGGCACGGCTCCCGGGGACCAGCTCCCCACATCCCCCATCCCACCTCGCTGGGGTGTTATTTGGCCCCAAACCCCCACCGCTCCCGTCTCGCCGATGGCTCAAAGGTGGAGGGGCAGAGGGTGGCCTCGTCTCCCCGGTGCTGCTCTGCACTTTGTAACTTGCTCTCGGAGTTGCTAAACCTTTGGCAAGCTCCTGGTGTCTGCCATGCACTGACCTCAGCAGCTCTCATCTCTCCTCCCCATGGCTGTTATGTCCTTCACCCTTCACTCACCCAGGGGGTCCAGCATTGAGATGAGACATCACAGGCCAGGGTTTGTGACGCTGTTTCCAGCTCTGACACCGACTGACTCGCCGCACAGCCCCATCCAACTCACTTAACACCTCTGAGCTGGAGGCTCCCTGTCTCTCTGCAGGGATATCACTTTGCCATGCACTACTCAGTTCCTCAGTAAAGAGTCACTTGAAATACCTCTGTTCTGATTTTGGAGAATAAAACTTTTGGTGACCAGGCAAATGGGCTGCTATAGCCTTAGGAAACTTACTTAACTTTGAAAAACTGATTTTACTTCGAATGCACAGAATATTTTACAGTTAATTAAATTTGATTTTGTCTGGAATGAGCCTTGACATCTGTAGGACTGAGAGGCTCTGTGGTCCTTGCTCTGAGTGGGAGCTATCGGCCGCCAGCATTCAGGTGCTGTGTGCTGGGACCAGCAGGAACCCAAAATCCTCGGGGCAGGCGGTGACAGCAGGCAGTCATAAACAGAGCAACAGAGGGAACGGGAAAGAAACTTCACATCCATTGCCCTGCCTTCCTTTTCTCCAGCCCCTCAGTCCTGGGATCTCTGGGACCTCTTTCCAAAGGTTTCCCAGTGTCGGAGGTATGATACATCAATGTTGCACCCAGAGTCAGGGCAGCAGCATGACTTGTCCCTTGCAGAGGGTCACTGATTGAAGCAGAGGGCACAGAAGCCTGGTTTAGCTGTGACAGTGACATCAATATAGCATCCCAGTGGGTGATTTTTGCAGCAACAGTGCCCAGGTCTCCTGGTTCCTCTGTGAAATCTGCCCCTGGCCCATCGCTGCTCTGCTTGGCAACCTGACCTCTTTCTTGGCTTTCACTTCTCAGGGATGCTGCGATGGACCCTGCACAAAAAAATCGACCAGAATCCCAGTAACAGCTCCATCCTGGTCAGGATCCTGGTGAAGGAGCTGGAAAGGGTGAGTGCTGCCTCAGAGACATCCCCTGAGCGCTAGGATCAGCCCCCCCGGGGCGTGTGTGGGGCCTGGGGGAGCAAAGGGATGGGGACTCAGCTCCACCTCAGACAGGTGCTTTTAGGGGTCCACAGCCTGGCTGGGGGCTGTGGCTCATAGCACACAGTGAAAAACTCCAAGGGGCACCAGGGCAAAGCTGTGGCTTGTCCCCAGCTGATGGCTGCAGGGACGAGGGTTTGCACCAAAAGCGATGGTGAACCACGGGCAGAGCAGGGAACCTCCCCGGGCTCCTCGATGCCGCAGCAGCCAAAGGCAGTCGGCCTCTATGGCTTGCAAACAGCAAAGTGCAAAACTCTTCCACCCATCCCCAAATCCCCCTCATTCCACCCCAGCCAGCTGGAGTCACAGGTACAGTGGAAATTTCTCCTCCATGTCACTCATTTCCTCCCCGGAGGGTGTCAGAGCAGAAGCATCTAACCCAGTATCCTGTCCCGAGAGCATCTGACGGAAACCCCATGATGGTGTTTTCGTTTCATTGATCTGTCTTGTCATTTTCTGATCTTGCATAAACCTTTAGCAGCCTCAGCATCCTGATGCAACCTGGTTTGTGGTTTGGTGAGATGTCATGTGTAGAAGTAGCATCTTTTCTTTCTTTTAAGCCCGCTTCATTTTACCCAGTGCCCTCTCATTCCGGGCCAGGCAGGAAAAGCCCATGTCCCCCCTCCACCTCCTCCTCCTCCTCCCCGTGAGGAGCCCCTGCTAGCCGTCCTTTGTGCAGAAACCTCCCCGTACCATTTTCTCTGCATCTTTGCCATTTCTCCTTTCCGGCTGGAAGGATGGAGCCGCCTTGCTCGGCATTGCTCAGCTCCTGTGTCTCCCGTCAGCTGCTGCGGGGGCAGAAGTACCCTCTGCAGAGGCTGTCACCCCCCCACCACCGCTCCTGTATCACACGCTTGAGCCGCGTCAGCCCAGCGCAGATCCCTGTGCACACATCTAAGTGCTGCGAACATCGAGCCTTCTTCTGAATCTTTATCTCCTGCCTTTTAGGCACCTCTGAGGCCGTTTGCACGCCGTCTCCCTCACCCTGCGGCAGTTTAGCTCCCACCAGCACCTTGGGGAGGGATCTGATCAAGCGGCTTTTGCAAATCCAGATAGACAGGAACACTCACATCACCCTTGGCTACAGATGCAGGGATTCCCCCAGAGGGTTTGAGGTCTGCTTTCCTCTGCAAAAGCTGTGTCTGTCCCTTCCCGTCATGCCTATTATCACTCTGCTGCTCTTATCTTTCCTTGCCCAGGAGGGGTGTCATGCCTCCTGGTCTGCAATTCCCTTCAACTCCCTGAAGCTCTTCTTTCTTTCTTTTTTTTTTTTTTTTTTATATATATTCCTCTGGTACTGCAGCAGCTTTGAGCAGTCACTACCAACCACAGAAAATAATTTAGCAATTTCATGCTTGAGTTCCTCCAGGGCTCTGGGCAAATATCAGCTGGTCTCAGCAATTCAGTATGATTCATTTTATTGATCATTTCTAAAGCGTTGCTGCCATCGGTTCCACTTAACTCACATCCATCAGCACGGCAGCCCTGAAGAAATGTGCTGGAAATATATTTGGGATGGAAATATCTTTCCCAGGTTTATCCAGGGGTATTCCCATTGCTGGAGTGGTCATTTAGATCCAGGCTGCAGGGAGGGGCTAGGGCTGTGTAGGCTTGAGCGTCCATCTGGCTTCCCATGGGCCAGGATGGAGATGCAAGAGCATCTCTCCTCCCTGCCCACTCTGGTCCCACACCCACCAGATGTAAAACAGGATTTTTCCAGAGGTTTCCCAGTGGTTTTATATTTTCACATGAATTTTTGCAACACAAAGGAATTCCTTAATGAGCTCAGAAAATTTTGCTCACGCTTTCCCACCATGACTGCTGCGCATGCTCTTCACAGCTCTCGATGTGAAAACCACACTCCCGCAGCAGCTCCTAGAGCCTTCACATCCCTACAGCAATCTCCAGCCCTGCAATGCTGTGGTGGCCAGGGCAGGGTGGTCCACCCCCGCCTCCCATCCCCAAGGCTTGTCTCGCATGGGATGCCCACTGGGCAGAACCTGTCTGCCCCAGGGACGTCCTGACCACCACGATGGTCTGTGGGGAGGGGTCCCAAACCCCACCTTGGCCTGGAACGCATCACCCTGAGCCAGGGCGAATGCCTGTTCCCACGCTGTGTGTCTGAGTCGCTGAGCAGTCGGGACCCAGCGCATCCCGGGGGCTGCTGCCTCCCCCAGCTCCAGCCTCTGCTCCTGCTGGTGCTGCTGCCCATCCCAGCACCCTGCCAGGCTCTGCCTGCGCTGACTCTGCCTTTTGGTCCCACAGGCGGAGCGAGGTGACTTCAGACGTTACATCATCCCCTTGCTGCACACGCTGATGTACACCTTGATAAAGGTAACCCACCCTGGGCTTCGCTGGGGCAAGATCCAGGGGAATCAGAAACCACAGGAGGGGCCACCTGAAGTCACTCAGCACCTATTCTTGTGCTGAAATATTCCAGTACTTGCCCAATAAAGCCATGGGCCTACCACAGATGGGCTCAACTGTGTGTTTCCCAGTGTGATGTTTGATGGCTGAGACACTGGTACGTGTCACATGTATGAGAGTGACAGGTCCTTCCAGCTAACCCCCTTTTCTGGAGGTGTTTAGGTGCAGGAAGCCACAACCTGGCAAAAATGTGCACCCACAGCCCTTCAGAGGGTATTGCTGGAGGTTTCGAAACTGTTGTAGGGTCTGGTTCTGCTTCACACATTGTATATTGAATTTGGTGTAGCTCCATGCCCTCCCACCCTGTGATCTATTGTGGGGAGAGCACCGTAAGGGATCACCGCCTGTGGCATCTCCTTAACTGCCCCTTTCTCACTCAAGGCTCCTTGCATCTCTGATGAGCTCTGCAGCAGAGTGTATGACTTCTGTAAGAAGCTGCTCACCCTGCCCAAGCCTTTCTGTACCATCGGTTTGGACTATGCCACCAGGCTGAAGATGGAAAGGACAGCACCAGGTATGAAGGTTCCTCCACTCTGCCTGTGCAGAGCACGGTGAATGGCTTGGGTGCTCGAGGCAACGGTAGTGGGGGTTTTGGGGGGTTTCCATACCTGATCTGGCCTTTGCCTAACGCAGCGAGCCACGGCAGAGATTTCTGCATGGGGCTGGCCAAACGCTTGGGTGTCGTAGGGATGCATTTGGATGGGAGGGTTCTTCCTCTCCTGATTCCAGGCTGCTGAGCCTCAGTTACTAGCAGAAAACCTTGGGGTCCTCCTGCTGTTGGTGTAGGCAACACCGGAGTCAAGTCCAGCCCATCCAAAGCAGGTGTTTGTGCACCCTCTGCCTATTTAGGAAACAAGGTGCTTATGCTCCCAGCCTGGGCATCTCAGTAAATTTTGCAGAGGTCTCCGTTTCACTAAATGAAGTGTCCAGCTGCAATTGAGTTGCAGGCTGTCCTTCAAAACAGTGCAAGGTGCAGACAGCTTGTGAGGCAGAATACGAGAAACCTGGTGGGAAATTAGAGAGAAAGTACCATCTTTGGTAGTCTCAGCCCACCACCATCACCCTGACCACGCTTGACCTGGTTTGTCTGGAGCTCCAAGGTCTGCCTTTATCTCACCTGACTTCTGGTAAAACAATGATTCAGTGTGGAGAGATGGGGATCTCCAGCGGGGCTTCTTTCCGAGCACCACAAGGTTCACAAGATGATTGCACCTGAGCGATGTGGGGTGGATGTATCTTCCCGACCCCAGAGCTGGGTGAGGGCAAGGCATATCTCTCCTGATTCAGAAAGACATCGTGCTCTTCATATCCACCCGAACGCTGTCCCCCGGGGACGGAGGCCAGGAGTAGGGCTCTTCCTCCTCCTTCTGACCCTGCTCTGAAGCTCATAATCCAGTAAACAAAGGAAGGGAAATACAGGAAATTGTCCCTGAATAGAAGGGGTTTTCTTTTTATGCAGCATGGCCTATTTTTGTCCTTAACTATTTTTAACTCTGGGCCCGATTCTCGGCTCTTTTAGATCTCTCCAGCAATGGGTGTTCTCTGCCTTCGCAGACCCCCCGTCAGCCTCCACAACTGGGAGCAGCGCTGAGCTGCTCCTGTGAGTTGCATTGTTTTCTGCTCGTGCTCTGACTGCTGCGTGTTTATCTGCTTGCGTTTGCTAGGTATGTTGTACCAAAGAATGGTCATTTCCGAACAAAGTCTCAAAAGCGACCCATACCCTTATCAGGAAAAGTGAGTAGTGCCTCTTTGAATGTATTGTTGTTTTTCTTTCTTTTATAGTCTTATAAACAAATCTGTCCTTTTCCTGTGCTCTGAATTAGTGTTGGATGGGACAGGCAATTTGGACACAAACCACATGGCCATATGTGGTCTTGGGGAACACAGTCTGGTGGCATCCAGTGCTTCACTAGAATGAGATTTGCACTGGGAGGAGCACGTTCCTCTCGTGTCCCAGTTTACTTTTGTGGTCCTGGGAGGCAGGGAGCTTCCCTTGGTGGGGAGATGGGGCAGAGAAGGGGAATATCAGCAGCAACCCTTTTCCTGTGCACGGGATAACAGAGACCTGAGCTGCTCATGCCAGCCCTGATGTCAGTAACGGAGAGTCCTCGTCTCATCTCACTCTTTTCCAACCCTCCTGCCCCACGCAGGATTTTCATCTTTGCTGATCCGGAGCTGCTCTCCGAAGCCATCTGCAATGCACTGGTCACCGACACGAAGGCAGCTCAGATCTCCCGGAGCCCCCGGGCGTGCATGTGCTACGTGATCATCCATGCCATGCAGGCAGCCCTGGGCCAGGGCTGCGACGTCAGCACCTTGAAGGCGAGCCTCCAGGTAACCGGCAGCGCTTCTGCAGTACCACGTGCAGTTTCCCAACGGTCCTGCTCTTGCCGGGCACCTTGGCGTAGGGGAAAGCTTTTTGGCAAGTGGACCACCCCAACCCTCCCCAGCTCCTCTCCTCATTGCTGGTCTCCATCCCCAGTAGTCCCAGTGTTACTTACAAGGCTGGGCTACGAGCAGAGCACTTCTCATATTCTTCAAATATGAGAAGAAGCTGGAGGTTTTGAATCTTCAGTTTGAGCCTTCAGTTTTGCACAGCAGAGATGGGCTCTGCGGCTGAAATAAAGGCTCCTCTGTGAGCCACTGGTCATTGCAAAAACATCTCAGCAGAAATGGTTCAACCAGTTTTCTCCAAAACATCCTTCAAGGACTGTGGGGCCATAGTAAGACGAACATCTGGTTCAGAAAGGCAACTTTGCAGGGGGTCTCAGAAGTGTCCACTCCAAGGACATCTTTGTGTGTCTGCTGTCCCCATCTCTTGAGGGCCACTTGAGCTGCCAGCTCTGCTGCTGACTCCCTGAGCTCACGGCAGCTGGCAGCACCATGCCCATCAGCTGCAGACCTGCCAGAAAAAAGCTTTAAGCAGACAGCACAGCCAGCATATCTCCTCCTCCAGCCTTCCCTGGGGACAGGAGGACATTTGTGACCTCTGCTGAGAAACAACAATTTTTGCAGGTCTCTTTTGCCCTCTTTCTGCCCCCTCCCGCGGCCCTGCCCGCCGAGCATCTCCTCTTTTCACACCTCCGGGTGTTAACAGCTGCTCCTCACGACAGGATATGCCCATGAGCGATGTCGAGCACTGGTTCCTGCAAGTGGTGGCGGCAGTCGAGCGTGCAGGAAACGAGGCGAGCGCAGACCGCAGCCAGCATGCAGCGAGGCTGGAGAAGATTTACCGTGCCGTCCTCAGCTCCTTGCAGGCGGGTAAGCTCCCGGCCAGCCACGCACGGTGGGTTGAGAGAGCCGTGCCGGCTGGCAGGCCACCGCCTCCCCTCTGCGTCCTCACCATTGCCCTCCCGCAGCTGTCCATCCCCACCTCCCTGCTTTAGCAGCACCCATCACCAGGATCAGGTCCTTGCTGCCTGGCTCCTTGTGGTGACCTGATGTCCAGGATGGCACAATGCACGTGGCAGTGGAAGGCAGGTTTGTCTCCTGAGGAAAGGGACTGTGGCAATCTCTGCTGCTAATTCAGCTGACCTGAGGCCCAGAGACATGTTTCCATCATTTGTGAAGGGTGCCATAGATGTCAACCAGGGGAGGTTGGACAGACCCTCTAGTCCTCTGCTGTTGAAAGATGCAATCCTGACATGGCCTAGACTGGGGAGACACCGTGCACCACTCCCTGAACCCTCCTTGCACTGATGTGGTGGAGCTTGGTACGGCCATCTCCTTCTATCCCTGGCATTGCTCTGTTCCAGCCTGGTGCCATCGGGGCTACACAGACTGTAACAAACATCCCCTTCCATCACAGCTCCTCACACAAATCTGGGGTAGACCAGAGGGAAATGGGGGTCATGTTTCCTTCTTCCTGGCTACTGCTGGTGGAAGGTCCCTGCAACCCAGCCCCCTCCCCAGAAAGAGCTGGAGATTGTACCAGTGCAAGATACGGGGAGTGCCAGTGGTGCAGGGAGAGGAGTGGGACCATCTCCTTTTGGTGGCAGTGAGCTATTAAATTGTCTCACTGCTTCTCACAGAGCCATAATGGTTGAAAAACAGCCAGCGATGGTAAGGTCAGAGGGCTCCATTGCATCTCAGCTGAGATCGCCAAGGGAGGTCCTGCCATGTGCGTTGGAGGCCCAGTGCTAGAAGAATGTTCCCTTTACTCTGCAATCCCATTGCTGCCTGCAGCAAAGCAAGGTCCTTCATTTGCCCATGCCTCAGTTTCCCTGTTTTCATTTCTCCCTTCCACTGATGGTGTAAGTACCTTCTTATGGCTTAATTTGTGAGAGCAGAAGTCTGTGATTACAGCCTCGTGTCTGGCCAGAAGGCAGCCAGGGTGGGAGAGCCCTGGGGGCTCAGCAAGGGCTATCCCAGCCAGCGTCTGAAGCACAGCACCACTGGGGAGTTCGTGCACCCAAGTGGGAAAACTGCTCCTGTGTGTGACAAGCATCCTTGTTTCCCCCAGGCGATGCTCCCATGGAAGGGCTGCAGGGTACCCCTCTGCCCAACCCCAACATCAGCTTTCACCTCTGGACAGAAGATGACCAGCTCTGTGAGTGCCCCGGGGGGGCTGTGGCAAGTTTGGACGCTGCCTGAGGCTGGCAAGCTTGTGCAAAACATGTCATTTAGCCCTGATTCTTGGGCAGTGAGTTTCATAATCGCTGCCCAAGGGCCAAGCTCGTGGAGGCTCATGCTGACTGCACCAGCCTTCCTTCAGTGGGGTGTCGAGGTCAGATCACAGAATCACAGAATGTTATGGGTTGGAAGGGACCTCTGTGGGTCAGCCAGCCCAACCCCCTGCCCAAGCAGGGTCACCCAGAGCAGGCTGCACAGCACCGCGTCCAGGCGGGTCTTGAATATCTCCAGAGAAGGAGACTCCACAACCTTTCTGGGCAACCTGGGATTAGCGGGGCAGTGGGGTGAAGGAGATGAGAGAGGACCGCTGTGGGGCAAGCTGCAGCAGGATGTGTCCCAAGTACCTGATCTGAGTGATGCTGAGATCTCTTCATGGTGCAATGTGAAATGGGAGTGAAAGACTGACTCCTCTAGAACCCGCTGGTGGAGGTGCTGGCCCTATGCTTTGCATGAGAAGAGGGGAGCCAGGGGACAACCACGACTCAGCCTGGCTTTGGTTGTGTTTCCCTCCTCGAGCTCCCTTCTGCCCGCAGGGAAGGAACTGGTGCTGTTCGTCCGCCCGCTGTCGCAGAGCTGTGAGCCTGACTGCCTAAGCCAGGACCTGGACAACTTTGAGATCCAGGACATCATTTCGGACTGCGAATGCTGCAAGCAGACCCGCTTCTCCGTGCTCTCCACCGACAGCGGCATTGAACGAGACCTGCCCGTGGCAGCTGAGGAGCCCTTCACCCCTTGCAGCGCTGAAACGGAGCAGTCCCGGCTCCACAGGAAGGGTGGCATTAAAAAAAAGGTGTCACCGCTGGAGAGCGTGGCCTTCCTGCAGGCTGGCTGCAACGGTCCCAGTGCAAAGCCCCCAGCGAAGCCGCAGAGGAGAGCGGGCGTCCCCCCAGAGCCTGCAGCCCCGCTCCAGAGGCTGCACACTGCCCGCATCGTGCTGCTGGGGGATGACCGGGTCCTGGGGCGCCTGGCACAAGCCTTCCACTCTTTGAGGTAACCGGTGGCCACAGCCTTTTTGGCTCTGGGGGGTTGGGGAAGGGAGGACAGAGTGGGGGCTTTGCGTTTCAGCCTGTTGAAGCAGCCAAGCTGGCTGGGGACGGGGTTGGGCTCCAGCGTTACCTGAGGCAGGATGGGACCCAGGTATTTTGCACCCAAATAGTCATTGGACCAGGCTTCCCAGGGAAGCGGTGGAGTCCCCATCCCTGGAGATGTTCAAAAAACATGTAGGTGTGGCACTTGGGGACATGGTTTAGCAGGCATGGTGGTGTTGGGTTGACGGTTGGACTTGGTGATCTTAGAGGTCTTTTCCGACATTTATGATTCTATAAAATGCATCTGACTGCGCTGGCTGCACGGCATCGTTTGGCTCTTTTGGCCCAAATGATGCACACAGCGAGTTTTTTCCCTTCTGTCCATGGAATGAGTTAAATGAGCAATAAAGGAGGCAAGAAATTTTCCTAGGTCGCAGTGCAGACAGGAGCCTTGGGAGAAGAGCTGGGTGCAGAGGGGACCACAAGTCCCAGCCAAGAGCCTGCCTGTGGGACACCCCTTACCCCCCCATCTCCCCTTGCTTGACCCAGGGGCATTCCTGCCATCCTGTCACACACGTGCTCTCCTTGCAGAGCAGCTGCGGTCTCCTGGCACTGCCCAGACTTGGCCAAGAGCCGTTTTCCTCCACCTTCTCCTCGTGACACAGCTATTTATTTTTCCATTTCAAGGAAACGAGAAACGCGGCGAGTTTTCCTGACTCCCAGGCTAAACCTGCAGTTCTACTACATCCCAGTTGTGACCGAGCAGCCAAACACTTTGGCCATCACGGTGAGCTTGGGCTCGGTAGCTCCGGGTGCTGCTGCCGGCTGCCAGCTACTGAGAGCGTTTTTGGAGGAAGAGTGGGGGGGGGTTACAGGAAATCATGGCCATTAATGCCTTGTTCCTAGAACAAGGAGGATGGGAGCCAAGACAGGGTGGCTGGACTTGATTTGCAGACTGGCTTTGGGAAGGATGGAGAGGGATTTTTCACAAGGGTGTGTAGTGATAGGACAAGGGGGAACGGCTCTAAACTAAAAAAGGGCAGATTTAGATTGGATATTAGGAAGAAATTCTTCCCCATGAGGGTGGTGAAAAACATTGGAACAGGTTGCCCAGAGAAGCTGTGGCTGCCCCCTCCCTGGCAGTGTTCAAGGCCAGGTTGCATGGAGCTCTGAGCACCCTGGGCTGGTGGAAGATGTCCCTGCTGATGGCAGCGGGGTTGGAACCAGATGAGCTTTAAGGTCCCTTCCAACCCTCACCATTCTATGATTCTATGATTCTGTGAATCCGTCAGCACCAGAAACATTCAAGTTGCTCCAACCACCCCGACGGGTGATAACTCACAGCCTAGCAATGGTATTTGGTTTTGCTTCTATGCCCCAGCTTTAGCAAAGGACCGATGCTTTTCTCACCTCCCAAACCCTTACGGGAAGCAGTCGCCCCTTGCTAACGGCTTTGTATGCTTGGTCATGGCCCCAGTTTTAGTTCTGCAAGTCACTACCTTGCAGTTTATCTTGGGCACATCTCTTCCCCTCTGACACCCTCAAGACAGTGACAAACAGTTGCACTTCTCATTAGATCTTAAGCTGGCCCAGAGCTGGCTATGAGTCCTGACAAACATGCCATCACAGAAATGAGTATTTCTTCTTTCTTCTTTTCATTCTTCGCTTAATTTTTGTTCTTGAGCACCTGCTAAATGAGTGCTGCAAGAAAAGTTTTGCCATATTCTCTAGACCAAGCAGGGAAGGGGGAGGGATTGGTGAGCTGCTCATGGGGCATTCGTGCCCCCGCTCCCTCTGCCTCCTCTATGGCTTCTGGTATTTTGAGCCATGATCGCACTCTGAGTTGTGTGTTTCTGCCGCAGGACCACGCTGCCACCAGCCAAGAGGAGCTCTGCGAGGTGGCCGGGTACCTGAGCAGAGCCGACCCGTGGTACGAGAGCAACATCAACACGCTGTGCCACGTGATTCCCAAGCTGGCCACCATGGTACGAGGGAAACCTTCCCACCTCCCCAGCCTGGCCCAGTTTCCCAAACACATCTGCTGTACCTGAGGACGAGCTCCTGCCCCGCAGGGCTCCTCCGTGCCCCAGACAGAGGCTTTCTTTCCAAAAATCTGCCCCAGGGCCCAGCAGCCGGGAAGGCGACTGACGCTGCCCCAGACCACAAGACCCATTTGCTGCGATGGGTTTTTTTGGCCAGCGCACAGGAAATGGCAGATTTCAAGAAAGAAAATGTCAGTGAGGCATTTGCTGAAATAGCCCCAGCTCTCATTTCCTGACAGTTTGAGCCACCATCGATAGCCTACAAAAAAGGCTGGTAGGTGGGCGCAAGCCTTTGCTTCTCCCATTTGTTTTGAGTAGTTATGGCAGAACTGGGCGACAGCTCATTGCTCATTATTTATCTAGCAAGGCGTGAGGGTTTGTGGCAGTGTTTTTGAGAAGTAACTGTGGCTGATCCAGAATGTGATTTTGCCTCCCCAGCCTTCTTCTCCGAGCAAACATCTTGTGACTGATCTGTTCATCACTGATGTGATCGCTTACTACGTTCGCATGGGCATCCAGCCCGTCTGCTTCCAGGTCTACGCCGTGAAGGTGGGTGCCTCATCTCTTGTGCCTTCCTGTGGCCCTGCAAGGGCTTGCAGAGCCCCACTGCTGGCAGAACTGAGCAGGGGCAACAGGGTCTGGGGGCTTTCAGCAGATTGGAGCTTGGGTCTCTGTGCTCCTCAGCCTGTCCCCTCCTTGCCATGCGCCTGGATCTAGGGACGCCATGAAGCACAGCTCAGCCAGAGTTAATGATCCCAGGAAGGCTATTTCAGGATCACACCAGGCAGCAAACTGAGCCTTGAAATTACCCCGTAAGGACACAGATTCTCTGCTCCACTGAATTCAGGTCTGCTCAGGAGTGTTAGCACCTCCTGCTGCTTTAGACGCTGTGAGCAAACAGGACTTTTCTGAGTGGCTTTGCCAAAGCCTTCCTGTATCTTGCAGGGACTTTGCAGGGCTTCCTGAAACACCGTTCTATTTATTTCCTACCAGCTTTTCTCTGAAATGGTATCAGAGTGAGACCTGCCATTTGATATGAGAGCAAAGAACTACTGTATTCGGTCACGTAACATCAACCCCCCTTCAGCTCCTCTGGCAGTTTTCCCCTTTCACAGCTCAGGGTGGCACTGATGCCCATATCTCCATTTAATCTACTCGTAGCCAGTGTGGTAACCTATTGCAGCAAAGGAGCAGCCATCACACGAGCAAACTGGCCTGTGGCTTGTAAAGAGCTGGAAGAGCTTTGGTAATTACTGGTAGAGCATCACCAGGACTTGAACTAGTAACATGTAAACACTTGGAGCACTTGGTCCTCAGCTTGCGTGGCTGGGGATTTTTGGTTTTCGGTGCATTTTTATTCCACTCATTTCTCCTCCAAGACAAAAGTCAAAAGCAAGCAAGAGAGTGGGTGACTAAAGCAGAGGAAGAGGAACTGACTCCAGATGTGGTTTTCAGATAAAGGCACCTAACCTACCCTGTTGTCACACAGGGTGTGATGCTGCTTCATCTGGAAACACTAAGCCTGTTTCGCTTTTTTGGTTAATACCATGCTGTTCCTCTTTGGGTGCAGAGAGTTTTGCTGGAAGTGAGGGTCAAGTGCCACAGGAGTGGGATGTAGGGCTAGGAGTGGCTAGGAGAGGTTCTCTAGGACCTTATCTTCACATTTTTCTCAAAACAACCCCATGAAAAGAAAACAATTAATAGATCTGAAGTAGCCAGTTGATTTAGGTGTATCAGGTAGAAATTCTGTGCCTTGAAGCAAAGCTGGGGTCTGCAGCCAGGCCAGGGAAGCTGCTCCCTTTGACCTGGGCTGCCTGTGGGTGGATGGCTGGGCACAGACCCATCTGTGAATGCGCAGTGACACCCAGTGGCAGGGGACATTGCCCGTGGCTCTGCTGGCCAGGTCCACCTGGCAAGGCCTGCTATGCTCCTGGGCTTCAGAATGAAGAGCAAGAGCAGGTCTCTCCATCCCATGGGCCCTCTGGCTGCCACAATGATGTCATAGATTTTCTTTGACGATGTCACACCTGGGGGCTCTGGAGAACCTTTTGATGTCACAAGACCAGTGTGATGCCATAGGGTGACTGAGAAGGAGCTGTTCATGAAGATTTTCCTCTCTTCCAGATTTTCTTCAATGACCCGGCGCAGGAGCCGGCTGAGGACGTGTTCCTCACGGAGCTGCGCACAGAGATGCAGGAGAGCATCGCCCACAAAGGTGCATGCATCCCCTCAAGCTGAGGGCTGCAGCAGGGTTGCCATCCTGGGTGGGGATCCTGCCTTGCCCAGTTCCCACTCGCCCTGTCCCTCAGCCTGCAGCAGTCAAAGCCACACCATGGAGCAATATCCTGTGTTCCCTGACAAGCAGCAGGCTTCCCTAAACACCTCCATCTCCCTCTCAGGCGCATGACATGAGGCTGAATGAGAGACCTTGTGGTCTCTGGTTCCTGGTCTCAACCAGGTGTTGCAGACTGTGCCTTTGGTTGGCTCCAGGACCCCCTGAAGTTGGACCAGCACCATATTTTTGTTGAAGAAACAAGCTGGGCCTTACAGCCTTCCGCTTTGCCAGATGCCTATTAGAAATACAGCTTCCTTGAGTTTCCAGTGATGGGACAAGGGTGCTTGAAGGCTGAACCATTACAGAGGTCATATCCAGCCATTCCATCAGTGCACCCTGGTGCCTGATCCAATAGATGTTTGTGGGTGGGGACAGAGCCTCAGATGAGTCCATCTCACTGGATCTGTTGAGTGCACAGAGCCTCAGCTCCCGTAGAAGACAACTGCTGTGTGATGGATGGGGTGGCTCATCCCATGGGAGGACCTCTCTCTGCTGACCACAGACATGTGGGATGAGTGAAACCTCAATCCTACATGGTTCCCTCCTTGCAGATTTAAACATGACCAAGAAGAAAACAACTCTGGATGGCCCTGGCATAGACCTGACAGTAACCTACAGAAAGGTAAGTGGGGCTCTTGGCAGCCCAGAATGTCTCTGCTCACCGGGATCCCCAGCATGGCACCAATCTCCTAAAAGGAGTGCTATGGCCCTGCTACTTTCTTCTGGAATTACACTACAGGAGAGGACAGAGAGGTCGTGGTGAACTTTCAAAGCCTGTTAGCTAACCTTGCATTCGTGAAAAACTGCCCCCAGACCTCTCCATGTCTACCCTCTCTGCCATGGTGAACTAACAGAGCCTTTCCTGCAGGTTGTGGTGAGCGACCGAGCGAAGGAGCTGGCTACATCCCTGCGCTCCACAGGTCTGGTGATGAAAGCCATCCCTGCCGATGAGGCTGAAGGTGTGTTCTTCCTGCTTGGAACCACGTGAAGAGGGTTTGCTGAGTTTTCTGGTGCTCGATAGAGTAAATCTGACTGTGGTAGTTAGTGCAAATTGTGCCTGGGCTGTGGGGGTTGAATCAGTGACGTGCATATGTTGGTGTCACCACAGTCTGTGGTTGTGTGTTTTCTCATGAATGAAGTGACTGGGGCTCCCTGTAACACAGGGTTCAGCACAACCATAATCTAGGCTTAGCAGCATCTTCCTCTTGCTGCAGCCTTCCTCTTTCACCTTGCCCTTTGCATAGCCTCTGAGCTTTCCACCCTGAGCGTGATCCCACGCAAGCCCCTAGCCCACGGAGCTTGCTGGGGTCCTCCTTTTGTTCTGTCCTATGTATCCCATGGAGCTCTGGTAGTGCACCTAAATGTTGGATCCGCCACCAGCCCCACTCAAAGCTGAGTTGAGATCGTGCCATGGTCTAAGGCTAACATGCTGCTTCTGTTGCAGACCTGGTGTGTCTGAATGTGAACATCACTGAAATCGTTAGGATCAACAACTTGTCGGGACGGTCGTTCTCAGTAAGTACCTGTGATGCTCATGGTCGTCCAACCCATGGAAATCCCTTACAACAACAGTGAAGGGGGAAACACTCTGTGGGGAGGAGGAGGCTTTGGGGCCACCCTGCTCAAAGGGTGTTTTGCAATTTGATTCCATGGAAAAGTCTAGATTTTTGAGTCAAAGCCCGAGATGCTATCACTGCTCGTAAATGCTACACTGAATCCTGTCTCAGGAGACCCTGAAAGACTGAGCTGCCACGGTTATTCCGTGACCTGAGGGACAATGTGGAGAAATAAAGCGTAGCCCCGGTCATCGTGGCTCCACCTGGGTACAGGAGAGGGTCTGTAGTTTTGTGATCAGCTCCATTACCTCCACTCTTCCAGCTGCAGTGCCCTGCCCAGACCTCATGTGTTAACACCGACGGAGCTCACGAGAATAGAGGCCATTGGAGAAATATTTTAACACAGCGTAAACAAGAAGCAGGAACTTCAATAAATCTCATTACCAACTCAGAAAGATGGATATGCTAGAGATGGAACTGAAAACTTGAACTCCTGTCCTTTTTGTTTTATATGAGAGTTCAAGCAGGCTCCAGAGGACATGCTGCCCCATGGGAATGTGTCACTGCAGTTGGGGTAGCATTCAATATGATTGTGCCTCGGTCACTTGGGCCCTGGAGCCTCCGGTCTCTCAGCTGGCAGTTTCAGGTAGCCGGCACGCTTTTGCTGATTTTCACCTGGCTTTTGGAAACACCAGGGTACTGCAGCCCACACTGCCCATCAAGGCACACCACAGCCCTGGAGAGCAGACCATGCCACACATCAGATGTCCTAAACCTTGCAAGCTCTGCAAAAATTGCCAATTTGGAAAGTTTGTCCTCACAAAATAGGACCAGGCTGTGATTACAGAAAGAGGACAAGAAAGACAATTGCCTCCTTAAAGAAGTCATCTTGTGTCACATCTGAGGTTAGAAAAAAAAGAGAAATGTCATCTTTTGTGCCTTTCATACCCAGTATGCTCACACCACCCATCACCGTGCAGCCAAGGGAAGGGAAGTGAGACACTCACTGGTCTCTTCTTCCTCTCTCAATCCAGGCTGTGGCAAACAGATTGAAAACACGCAACATCAAAATCAGGAGCTCAGAGCAGAGGCCCTTCGTGGTGTGTCTGGACAAGGACAGCAGAAGAGCCTACAGGAACGTGATCAGGTGAGAATGCCATGCGTGCCAGGCTCTGCGCTTCTTGCCAGTTACCTTGCATCCCTCCCTCGAAGGGCTCCCAAGCTGGCAGAGCTGTTTCCCAGGGAGTCCTAGTCCCAATCCTCATACGTGACAAAAGACCCACAGGCAAATATATTGCTTCTCCAGGGAAGGCAGGACAGAGTGGTGCCCTCCTACCTTTGTGTTTTTGGGTGATGGTGTGAGAAACAAAATGCTTCTTCCATTTTATGTAAGGTGCTGTCATTAAGATAGTAGTAGGATAGGCACCTCCAGGGACAAACAGATCTTAGATTTCCTTAATTATATTGTGCAGCTGATGCTGTCTCCAGGGGCTGTATTCCTCACCAGGCTATCTGAAGCATGTGAGGTAGGGGGAGAGACTTGAGCCCTGTGAAAACAGCAGGGACCAATGTGCCTATAGTAGTTGCAGTGAGATATGATGCATTAGAAGCAGACAGACCAGGTGGTTCATGGTCCATGGGCCACGTGGAACATACACAAAATGTGAATTTCTGAGAATCGAACCGAGCCAGGCTAAGGACACTGTTTTTCTGGTCAAACACTAATACACATCAGCTCATCTTTCCAGCCAAACCCAGCTGAAAAAGCATAAAAGCAGCTGTACATCTCAATACGACAGGCCTTCCTCAGCAGTCAGTGGAGACACCTGAGATCAGACTCTGGCCCTCAAGGGCAGATTTGCACATGCAATAACTATGTTCTTCTGCTCTTGCAGTGTGGAAGTGTCTCCTTGCCTGGAGCCCAGCTACTGCTTGCAAAAGACAAGGACAGTGAAGTTCAACCTGAATGAAACAGAAGATGTGGGGCTTGTGAAATACATGCCCAAGTCTCTGCTGCTGCCTATCAACACGTTTGCAGGCATCATCCAGTGAAGAAAATGAGAAAAAGCTGGTGTAAGAGATGTGACATTGGGTCATCACAGAGGAGGTGGAAAAAGAAAACACGCTAAAAGCCACCAACCGTGCTATTACAACGGTAATGATGTAAAAAGCAGCAATAGCAGAGGTGGATAGGGCTCAGGGAGGACAGCCGTGCCCTGCTGAAGGAGTGATGACCACAGCTAACGCCCCCCTGCCGAGGGGCAGAGCGTCGCTGCAGAACTGAATTTTAACATTTTGCACAAGTCAGGGAAAAGCTTTGAGCTTCTTTCTTTCAGGAAGGCTGGGGAAAACACAGCTGAGATGATGGTGCTTGCTGTGCTTGTGGATCACAGAGCAGTTGCAATCGATAATGTTTATTATGGTGGTGTCTGATGGCCTGGCAGGGGATCGGGGCCTGTTGTGCGGGGTTCTGCACAGCAAATTCTTCATTCTGGCACAGGGTGATATATGTGGGAAAACGAGCAATTACTCCCCTGACTGGTTTAGGAAACCTCATTGTAAGCCTGACCACAGCTGGGAGAGCAAGTGTGTTTCATGAAGCTTCTGTGGAAGTCAGTGGAAAACCTGCTGCTGTTTCAAAGGGGCCACACAGGGCAACGAGGAATGGTGTGAAACAGGGACCTGGGAAATCCAGTGCAATATTTGGCAGCCATGAACAGGGCAAGACCAGCTCAGGCTGCCTAGGAAGCGCCGTGGGATGTGCTTGGCTGTGAAGGGTATAGATCTGCTTGAAGAAGAAACCTTCTTTTGGGCAGACAACGGAGACTGCACAACAGCTCTTTGGCATCTGAGCTGTACCTTTGAGCCCAGCTGGGATTTCACTGTTGCTTCACCATGCAACCTCTCCACATCTGGCCTGAAGCCTCACGAGTGCCGGATGCGTTCCTCCAGCCGCACATCCCGGGAACAACAACCTCCAACCCCAGCAGCAGTGGAGCTCCTCCACGAGGTCAGCCAGCAATACCTCTGCGTCCCAGCCTGCCTTGCAGTCGTGGTTTGGCCTGTGTCTGCTGTGCGGGTAAGAGATGTGGAAGAACGGAGCAGGGATCCTGGGGCTGATGGATGGGCAGGATGCTTGCAAGGCTTCTCCATTCCTTTCCTGTGCTACTACCACAGTGTAGAAACCCTCCCCTGGTTCACCGGTGGGCCAGGCTGAGCCGCGACAGCACAGCTCCTGCTTCCACCCAGGCTCAGACTCACCCGGGGTTAAGGATGGTTGCGTAGGAGGACCCTGTCTTTGTACCAGTTTGTGACTGACTGAAATAACGGAAGAAACATGGTGCGTGTTTGTTGACTTTCTGAATGCAATCTGTGGTTTCTGGGGTGTTTCCAGGGAGTCTTCCCTAAATTCACATTGGAGGGGATTTGGGGGCATTCCTTCTGTGACACTATCATTATTTTATTCTCTCAGTTCCCGGATAACCCATTACCTGGGTTGCCTTCACTCAGAGGTTCTTGCTTGGGTCAAGCAGCCTAAAGAAAGTGTCCTTTAGGTTTGTATACGTGCATAGAAACTATTCCCAGTCACGCCTGGCTGCCACCGATGGGCAGTCCCTGGAGCCGGCTCTGTGCTACAGGGTGATGCTGACCCAGCTGCAGTGGCGCTGGCAAACGCCTGTGTTGGCCCCGATGGCTGGGGACAAATCCACCCCTGTCCCCTGTGCCAGATCCGCCCAGCCCTGGGGAGCTGCACCTCTGGAAAGGCATTTCTGTTTAATCCCCCACACCTGGAACAAGCTGCCCACCTGCTGGTATCCCAGTTTGGGGCACTGGGGAGGAGCTTCCCTTCCGCAGAAAGGCTCTGAGGTTCTGGGTTGTCTGGGCTGGCTCGGCCCGATAGAATTTGGCTTTGCACTTCTTGCCACGTGCACAAGGCTTTAGGGGTTCAAATCTCAGACTTCCCTGGTCCCTCTCTTTGCCAACGTGCACAGGGCTGTGGTATTCCTGCTCTTGTCCCGCGCTGTCACTTGGCACAGGAGGCATTTTCGCTTCCTATACCCAAGCTCAAGGTTTATTCACTCTCACTTTAAATGTACCACGCAGCCCAAAACAACGGCAGAAATAAATACACTACTGGGGGCACAGCAGCCCTAGAGCTGTTGGCAGGTGATGGGTTATTTATCAGTGTAAAAAGCCTCCAGGTCCCAAGAAATATTTAATCCCAAACCAGCAGAGAAGGCTGCGAGGGGACCTAATAAATGTCTATAAATATCTGCAGGGTGGGTGTCAGGAGGATGGGGCCAGACTCTTTCCAGTGGTGCCCAGCGACAGGACAAGGGGCAACGGGCACAAACTGAAGCCGAGGAAGTTCCAGCTGAACCCGAGGAAGAACTTCTTCCCTCTGAGGGTGATGGAGCCCTGGCCCAGGCTGCCCAGGGAGGTTGTGGAGTCTCCTTCTCTGGAGATATTCCAGCCCCGCCTGGACGCGGTGCTGTGCAGCCTGCTCTGGGTGACCCTGCTTCATCAGGGGGCTTGGACTGGGTGACCCATAGAGGTCCCTTCCAACCCCGGCCATGCTGGGATTCTGTGATTCTGTGAAAGATCATGCTGGGCAACAGCAACATGACGATTTCCTAAGGAAGCTACCTTGAAATGCTGGCAGACATAGCCCCTTGCTCCCAGCTGAGACAAGCACAGTCCCCGAGACTTAACGTCGTCCCCCCCCAGGAGTCACAAAGCTGCAAGATCTCAGCAACAGCGTTTGGTTCTTCAGCACTGTTTTTCACTTCACAAGTCAAAAATCGTTGATGCCCACCAGTGCCAGCAAACCTTTTGGCCCTGAAGGTAGCTGAAGTTAGACAGGATGCTCAGAAACAGGCCAGGAAACCCTGCTTGCACCAGCTGCTTTCCTCCGTGAGCTGCTGCACAGGGCAACCCAGAGTCTGAGGGGTGACCAGCAGCTCTTCACACCTCTGCCTCCTCGGGGCTTCACCGGGGGGTTCGGGTATCCCGGCACGCAAGGCAAATGCTTACAAAGCCAGGAGACCACGTGCTGGGTTGGAGCGTGGTCCTCAGTGTCCGGAGTTTGCTCTGTACAGTTGTAAATGATGTGGATGGATTGTAAGTTATTTGTATAGGTGTCAGCGATGACCTGTGTCAGAAGGTGCAATCCTTTTAATGCCAATAAAAAAAACCAAACAAACCTGCAGAAACTGTAAGTTTGGTTGTTTTTTGATGTTTGTGTGTGGCTGGAGGAGGGTGGGAAGTAAGCCAGCAGTAACAGAAAGACATCAGCATCATTTGGTCCCCTGTGGCCGATGCCTTCTGCTCCCCACCTGGGGCCTTCACGCTGCGTCACGCAGAGACACGGCATGGCCAGAGAGCTCCTCTGCGAAGGGACGGACAGAAATGGCTGAACTGCAGAAACTCGGAAGCAAGAGTCTACAACCCCCCCGCTGGCTGCCCCTGGAGTACCCTCTGTGCCGGACCCTCTGTCCCTGCAGCCTGTTCCCCTCAAAGTCTGCCACTTCAAAGCACCCCATGCCCTTAGCGGGGACAGTGCTTGGCCCAGCACTTTCCCATGGCCACGGACATCCCACAACCACGGACATCCCACAACCATGGACATCCCGTGGACATGGACATCCCATGGACATGGACATCTCACAACCATGGACATCCCATGGCCATGGACATCCTGCAGCCACAGGAACCCGCGGCCATGGACTTCCCATGACCGCAAACATCCCATGGCCACGGACATCCCGCGTCCACGGACACCCCGCAGCCACGGACACCCCGTGTCCATGGAGACGCACATCCCACGCCCCGGTGGCCTGGGCCTCGATCTTCCCCACGGCCCGCCGATCTCATTCCCTCCAGGGAAAGCCGGAGCGTGGGGAGCCAGAGCGGGGGGAGCCTGGGCCGAGGTGAGCCGGAGCGAGGGGTGCCTGGGTGGGGGGAGCTGGGGCCGGGGGTGCCCGGGGCCGGGGGAGCCCCGGGCGCGGGGCGCTGCGGGGCAGGAACGAGGCGGGCCGCGGCGCTGCCCCTCTCGGCCGGCAGGAGGCGCTGTCCCGCCCACCGCCCGCCGTCTCCTGGCAACGGGGCGGGCCGGGACGCGCGGCGGAGGCGCAGGCCGAGCGGGTGCGGTGACCGCGGCCCTGGGGAGCGGGGGGCCCGGAGCTGCGTGGCCGGTACCCGCGGGAGGAGCACGCGGTAGCGCCATGAGCGAGCAGTGGGACGTCGGCCGGGCCTTGGCCCTGTCCGCCTTTTTCCGTCTGCTGCATGGCGCGGGCCGGGCCTGCGCGGTCCCGTTCCTGACGCTGTACCTGCGGCAGCTGGGGCTGTCGGCCCCGCTGGTGGGGGTGGCGGCCGGAGCCAGGTACATGGTGACAGCGCTCTGGGTCCCGCTCTGCTCGCGCTGCCCCCGGGGCCGCAGGAAGCAGCGGCTGCTGCTTGCCAGCTGCTTGCTGGGCTCGGCCGGGGCCAGCCTGCTGCTCACCCTCGTCCCCCCCGTCGGCGGGGCCCCGGGGAGCACGGCCTGTAACGGCAGCCGGCAGCCGCGTGACCGAGGGGCCGCCGCCACGCCAGGCCCGGCCACGGGCAGCTACCCGGGTCCGAGCGTGGGCGTTGTCACCGACGCAGAGGCAAGGGTGAAAACAACGGCTGGCGTTCTGATGGCGAGCAGAAAGCCGACGCTGAGCAGTGCGGCCTTCCAGGGATCGTTTGGGCTGACGGACACGCTTGGGAAAGGAGGCAGAGGGGTTGCTGGAGGCGATACAAAGGCGAGCGGCTACTTGGCCGGTCCCTCCGGCTGGACGGCTTCTGCGAAAGCGGTTAACCGGGAGACGCAAGAACCAGAAGTGACGGCTTCCTCCGGAGCTCGCTTGCCTGGACTCGAGAAGGAAGCGAGCAGTCTGGCTTCTGCTGCAACAGATCTCGCTGATAATGCTGAAAAAAGCCTTTATTCTACTGAGAGCAGCGAGCTCTCTGTGTTTAAAACAACTCTTCCTGCTGTTGGAGATGCTTACGTGCCTGGAAACCTTTCAGACCACCAGAAAGACACTCCAGATGTCAGCTTCAAGGCAGTGCGAAACATCTTTCCGGACAGAGAGTATCACATTTTTCTTATGGTACTGAGCATTGTTGTGCTTTGGGAGCTGCTGGCTACTTCTCTCGAGTGGATGGTGGATAAGGGTCTCTACGAATATCTCGACTTCGTTGACGCGACTGACAGGTATGGCAGGCTGTGGATTTGGAGTTACCTGGGTGCATCTATAGGTGCCTGCAGCATTGCCGCATTCGTGGATCAACTGAGTTGCTTCCTCGGCAGCACGGTCGCCCGCCTCGCTGTCCACTTCTATGTCTGTGCTCTCCTGGTAATGCTCTCGTCGCTTGGCAGCGTCTTTCTTCCCATCCACATTCCCAAGAAAACCAACCGTGTTAACAAAACCGCCAAAGCCCTGGCCCTGCTGTGGAGCGATGGCCGAGCGATCCTGTACGTCATCACCATCTTCCTCACCGGTGCGGCTGGGTCGGCGGTGCAGAACTTTCTCTTCTGGCAGATGCAGGACCGAGGTAGCAGTGAGCTGTACATGGGGCTCTCCGTGGCCGTTGGGCTGCTTGCTGAAATTTTGCTTTATTTCTTCAAGGGGAAGTTGCTGAGGACTTTCTCGGGCAGCAAAATTGTTGCAGTCAGTCTAAGCCTCCTGGCAGTACAGCTTCTGTGCTACTCCTTCTTGTGGACTGTGTGGTCAGTTCTCCTTATCCAGATACTATCTGCCTTCAGTAGCGGTGCTTTGTGGTGGGTGGTTACCACGACGGTGGATGACATAGCCACTCCAGGCATGGAGAGGCCCCTGCACGCTGTTCTCCAGGGCCTCTTCTACGGTGGAGGAGCAAGCTTGGGCAGTTTTGCAGGAGGGTTTGTCGTGAAGCACTTTGGCTTGGCAGTTCTGTACAGGGCATGCTGCATGTGCCTGGTGCTGTGGCTCCTCTTGTTCTTAACTCTCCAATCTAAATTGCCACAGCAGAAACTAATTAATTATTCTCATCTCCTGGCTGCGGATTCCAGGGATATGAGTGACTCTGACGAGGAGAACAAGAAGAGCTGGCTGGTAAATCTATGAAGAGTGGAAGTTTTAGCAGGAATTGGTCACAGCAGCATGCTATCAACAGATCTGTGCTTCAGTGTGGGTGGAGTAGTAACCTGGTGTGATGACGCTGCCCAGAAATGACCGTTAATTCTAAAGTGCTAAATATATACAGTATCTATCTGACCGGACAGATTTTTATTAAAGAAAAAATTATAAATCTTTTTATTGTCTTAATTTTTAGCATTTTTGTAATAATTTTTCCTTTTTAACTTAATGATTTTGCTTCCAAAATCGTATCAAGGTATTTCAGGTATACATTTGCTGAAATGAATGTAGCTAAGTTTTCAGTCAAAAAACAAACCTGAATTGGATTCTCGCTCCCCAGAGCTGATGCTGGGGAAACTGCGAGCGAAAGCTGTGACCGGTACTTTGAATTGCAGGAAAACTACTCTAATGCACAACAGCACACTGAACTTTTTCCAGGTGCTATGTCTCTGAACTTCTTTCGATGAATAAGGGATGTGAATGAAAAAACGGTTCATTTGCTCTGCTTCGATTTGTAAAATCGGGTTTTGCTACAGACTATCTGTCTTCTCACTTTTTAGGGTGTAAGTGTGTTTCTGCATCGGCGTCTATTGGAAAAAACCGACTGTGTCTGCTCACAGTCAGTGCCTGCCGGCTGTCCAGATTCAGCAGAGCAGCCTGTGGACTTCCTCCTGTCTGTTCACCTAAGGTGGCAGCCGGGCATTCAGGGTGACCAGGAAGCAGTCTGCCCTCCTGATCTGGTTAGCTTCTGTGGGCTGGGAGTGAAGGTAGGGCGGTATTCAGTCAGAAGGCACTGGGCGCTTGGTGAGTTGGTCTGGTTGAAGGTGGTGGTCCTCCCTGGGTCAGTTTGGCCTGAGAGCAGCCCTCTGCTCACGTCTCCTATTTAGAACTAACTCTGTGTCCTGAACAGAGCCTGCTAAGCCCAGAAGGCTCCTCAAGCTGCCTTATCTGCGTTGCCTTAACCTCAAAGCACGCAGATTTCAACAACGCTTCCATAGGTAAGATTTGCTTACAAATTAAAATTTGGTGGTCTGATCTCATTAAAAGATCTGTGTCAGACCTGAAACAGGGCTGGTGGAGCCACTTTGAGCCTCACAGTCCTTTCAGCTGCCATCAAAAGCTGCTGTCAGTTTATTAGGTACTTCCTTGGTCAAGTGACTGCATCATTCCTTTGCGGAGGGATAGATTTTAATAACACCTTCGGGATGTTTTACAAGCCATGAGACAAACAGCTGCAAAAAGCAAAATATTTATTTAAATGTGTATTTAAAATGTAATATGTAAGTGACATTGCAATCTGTCACCCTGCTGCCTTCTGGACTCAGTAGAAAGTGGTTGGAGACAAGGAACAGCAACGCCGTTGAAGATAATCGCTTTCTCTGCATGCATCGATTCCAGATTATCTGTACATCACATGCTTTCAGGGCAATTAGCTCTCTGTTTTCCCGGCACAAATCACCGTGCCGTACAGAATACGCTACTAGAATGACTCTATAGATAGAGTTGTCCTCGTGCCAAGAATAGCTGGAACTTTTTATCAAGGTATTACCTTCTCCCGGGAATTCAAACGCAGGAACAATTTTAGTGTCAAGAATTTATCCCAGCCTGATTACCATGTAACACCTCAGGAACTCTAATTACTTGTGAACAGAGTATCTCACTTCAGTCTCGAGAAGCTGACTGCAGGCAGCACACCACAGAGCCGTGTGTGCTTTTGTGAGATGAGCGCTGCGGAAATAGTTTAAAATGCGGTTGCTTCTTTAGCTGGAAGTGAGTGCCCTCATTTGAAGCCAATGAAATCGGTTATATGTGCTCTTTTTATCTGGCTCGGCACAAAATCAGCTGCTGTAATTCCAGTTTGGCAAACAGAAACCTTGAAGAGGAAAGCGCTCGTGGTGCAATCCGTCCGGCAGCCGCGGCAGAGGGTGGTAGCGGCTGCGGGGCAGAGCCGCGAGGGGACTCCCCGGGCTCTTGCCGCCGTGGCCATTTGGGCCGTGGGTGTTTAGATGTGCTCAGCCACTGCCGCTGTGGACAGGGAGGGTTTAAGGTATGGCCCAAAGCTTAACTTGCGTGTAATGGTCTTGCATAAGAAGATTTTTTTAAATAGTTATTAATCGAATAAACACATTTAGCTAATGGGCTCCTGGGATGCATTAGGAGGAGTGTGGCCAGCAGGACGAGGGAGGTTCTCCTTCCCCTCTACTCTGCCCTAGTGAGGCCCCATCTGCAGTGCTGTGTCCAGTTCTCAAGAAGGATGAGGAGCTACTGGAGAGAGTCCAGCGGAGGGCTACGAGGATGGTGAGGGGACTGGAGCATCTCTCCTAGGAGGAGAGGCTGAGGGAGCTGGGCTTGTTCAGCCTGGAGAAGAGAAGGCTGAGAGGGGACCTTAGAAATGCTGATAAATATCTGCAGGGTGGGGGTCAGGAGGACGGGGCCAGACTCTTTCCAGTGGTGCCCAGCGACAGGACAAGGGGCAATGGGCACAAACTGAAGCCGAGGAAGTTCCAGCTGAACATGAGGAAGAACTTCTTCCCTCTGAGGGTGACGGAGCCCTGGCCCAGGCTGCCCAGGGAAGTTGTGGAGTCTCCTTCTCTGGAGATATTCCAGCCCCGCCTGGACGCGGTGCTGTGCAGCCTGCTCTGGGTGACCCTGCTTCAGCAGGAGGTTGGACTGGGTTGGGCTGGGTGACCCACAGAGGTCCCTTCCAACCCCGGCCATGCTGGGATTCTGTGATTCTGTGAAAGATCATGCTGGGCAACAGCAACATGACGATTTCCTAAGGAAGCTACCTTGAAATGCTGGCAGACGTAGCCCCTTGCTCCCAGCTGAGACAAGCACAGTCCCCAAGACTTAACGTCGTCCCCCCCCAGGAGTCACAAAACGGCAAGATCTCAGCAACAGCGTTTGGTTCTTCAGCACTGTTTTTCACTTCACAAGTCAAAAATTGTTGATGCCCACCAGTGCCAGCAAACCTTTTGGCCCTGAAGGTAGCTGAAGTTAGACAGGATGCTCAGAAACAGGCCAGGAAACCCTGCTTGCACCAGCTGCTTTCCTCCGTGAGCTGCTGCACAGGGCAACCCAGAGTTTGAGGGGTGACCAGCAGCTCTTCACACCTCTGCCTCCTCGGGGCTTCACCGGGGGGTTCGGTTATCCCGGCACGCAAGGCAAATGCTTACAAAGCCAGGAGACCACGTGCTGGGTTGGAGCGTGGTCCTCAGTGTCCAGAGTTTGCTCTGTACAGTTGTAAATGATGTGGATGGATTTGTATAGGTGTCAGCGATGACCTGTGTCAGAAGGTGCAATCCTTTTAATGCCAATTAAAAAAACCAAACAAACCTGCAGCAACTGTAAGTTTGGTTGTTTTTTTATGTTTGTGTGTGGCTGGAGGAGGGTGGGAAGTAAGCCAGCAGTAACAGAAAGACATCAGCATCATTTGGTCCCCTGTGGCCGATGCCTTCTGCTCCCCACCTGGGGCCTTCACGCTGCGTCACGCAGAGACACGGCATGGCCAGAGAGCTCCTCTGCGAAGGGACGGGCAAAAATGGCTGAACTGCAGAAACTCGGAAGCAAGAGTCTACAACCCCCCCGCTGGCTGCCCCTGGAGTACCCTCTGTGCCGGACCCTCTGTCCCTGCAGCCTGTTCCCCTCAAAGTCTGCCACTTCAAAGCACCCCATGCCCTTAGCGGGGACAGTGCTTGGCCCAGCACTTTCCCATGGCCACGAACATCCCATGGCCACGGACATCCCACAACCATGGACATCCCACAACCATGGACATCCCACAACCATGGACATCCCGTGGACATGGACATCCCATGGACATGGACATCTCACAACCATGGACATCCCATGGCCATGTACATCCTGCAGCCACAGGAACCCGCGGCCATGGACTTCCCATGACCGCAAACATCCCATGGCCACGGACATCCCGCGTCTACGGACACCCCGCAGCCACGGACACCCCGCGTCCATGGAGACGCACATCCCACGCCCCGGTGGCCTGGGCCTCGATCTTCCCCACGGCCCGCCGATCTCATTCCCTCCAGGGAAAGCCGGAGCGTGGGGAGCCAGAGCGGGGGGAGCCTGGGCCGAGGTGAGCCGGAGCGAGGGGTGCCTGGGTGGGGGGAGCTGGGGCCGGGGGTGCCCGGGGCCGGGGGAGCCCCGGGCGCGGGGCGCTGCGGGGCAGGAACGAGGCGGGCCGCGGCGCTGCCCCTCTCGGCCGGCAGGAGGCGCTGTCCCGCCCACCGCCCGCCGTCTCCTGGCAACGGGGCGGGCCGGGACGCGCGGCGGAGGCGCAGGCCGAGCGGGTGCGGTGACCGCGGCCCTGGGGAGCGGGGGGCCCGGAGCTGCGTGGCCGGTACCCGCGGGAGGAGCACGCGGTAGCGCCATGAGCGAGCAGTGGGACGTCGGCCGGGCCTTGGCCCTGTCCGCCTTTTTCCGTCTGCTGCATGGCGCGGGCCGGGCCTGCGCGGTCCCGTTCCTGACGCTGTACCTGCGGCAGCTGGGGCTGTCGGCCCCGCTGGTGGGGGTGGCGGCCGGAGCCAGGTACATGGTGACAGCGCTCTGGGTCCCGCTCTGCTTGCGCTGCCCTCGGGGCCGCAGGAAGCGGCGGCTGCTGCTTGCCAGCTGCTTGCTGGGCTCGGCTGGGGCCAGCCTGCTGCTCACCCTCGTCCCCCCCGTCGGCGGGGCCCCGGGGAGCACGGCCTGTAACGGCAGCCGGCAGCCGCGTGACCGAGGGGCCGCCGCCACGCCAGGCCCGGCCACGGGCAGCTACCCGGGTCCGAGCGTGGGCGTTGTCACCGACGCAGAGGCAAGGGTGAAAACAACGGCTGGCGTTCTGATGGCGAGCAGAAAGCCGACGCTGAGCAGTGCGGCCTTCCAGGGATCGTTTGGGCTGACGGACACGCTTGGGAAAGAAGGCAGAGGGGTTGCTGGAGGCGATACAAAGGCGAGCGGCTACTTGGCCGGTCCCTCCGGCTGGACGGCTTCTGCGAAAGCGGTTAACCGGGAGACGCAAGAACCAGAAGTGACGGCTTCCTCCGGAGCTCGCTTGCCTGGACTCGAGAAGGAAGCGAGCAGTCTGGCTTCTGCTGCAACAGATCTCGCTGATAATGCTGAAAAAAGCCTTTATTCTACTGAGAGCAGCGAGCTCTCTGTGTTTAAAACAACTCTTCCTGCTGTTGGAGATGCTTACGTGCCTGGAAACCTTTCAGACCACCAGAAAGACACTCCAGATGTCAGCTTCAAGGCAGTGCGAAACATCTTTCCGGACAGAGAGTATCACATTTTTCTTATGGTACTGAGCAGTGTTGTGCTTTGGGAGCTGCTGGCTACTTCTCTCAAGTGGATGGTGAATGAGGGTCTCTACGAATATCTCGACTTCGTTGACGCGACTGACAGGTATGGCAGGCTGTGGATTTGGAGTTACCTGGGTGCATCTATAGGTGCCTGCAGCATTGCCGCATTCGTGGATCAACTGAGTTGCTTCCTCGGCAGCACGGTCGCCCGCCTCGCTGTCCACTTCTATGTCTGTGCTCTCCTGGTAATGCTCTCGTCGCTTGGCAGCGTCTTTCTTCCCGTCCACATTCCCAAGAAAACCAACCGTGTTAACAAAACCGCCAAAGCCCTGGCCCTGCTGTGGAGCGATGGCCGAGCGATCCTGTACGTCATCACCATCTTCCTCACCGGTGCGGCTGGGTCGGCGGTGCAGAACTTTCTCTTCTGGCAGATGCAGGACCGAGGTAGCAGTGAGCTGTACATGGGGCTCTCCGTGGCCGTTGGGCTGCTTGCTGAAATTTTGCTTTATTTCTTCAAGGGGAAGTTGCTGAGGACTTTCTCGAGCAGCAAAATTGTTGCAGTCAGTCTAAGCCTCCTGGCAGTACAGCTTCTGTGCTACTCCTTCTTGTGGACTGTGTGGTCAGTTCTCCTTATCCAGATACTATCTGCCTTCAGTAGCGGTGCTTTGTGGTGGGTGGTTACCACGACGGTGGATGACATAGCCACTCCAGGCATGGAGAGGCCCCTGCACGCTGTTCTCCAGGGCCTCTTCTACGGTGGAGGAGCAAGCTTGGGCAGTTTTGCAGGAGGGTTTGTCGTGAAGCACTTTGGCTTGGCAGTTCTGTACAGGGCATGCTGCATGTGCCTGGTGCTGTGGCTCCTCTTGTTCTTAACTCTCCAATCTAAATTGCCACAGCAGAAACTAATTAATTATTCTCATCTCCTGGCTGCGGATTCCTGGGATATGAGTGACTCTGACGAGGAGAACAAGAAGAGCTGGCTGGTAAATCTATGAAGAGTGGAAGCTTTAGCAGGAATTGGTCACAGCAGCATGCTATCAACAGATCTGTGCTTCAGTGTGGGTGGAGTAGTAACCTGGTGTGATGACGCTGCCCAGAAATGACCGTTAATTCTAAAGTGCTAAATATATACAGTATCTATCTGACCGGACAGATTTTTATTAAAGAAAAAATTATAAATCTTTTTATTGTCTTAATTTATAGCATTTTTGTAATAATTTTTCCTTTTTAACTTAATGATTTTGCTTCCAAAATCGTATCAAGGTATTTCAGGTATACATTTGCTGAAATGAATGTAGCTAAGTTTTCAGTCAAAAAACAAACTTGAATTGGATTCTCGCTCCCCAGAGCTGATGCTGGGGAAACTGCGAGCGAAAGCTGTGACCGGTACTTTGAATTGCAGGAAAACTACTCTAATGCACAACAGCACACTGAACTTTTTCCAGGTGCTATGTCTCTGAACTTCTTTCGATGAATAAGGGATGTGAATGAAAAAACGGTTCATTTGCTCTGCTTCGATTTGTAAAATCGGGTTTTGCTACAGACTATCTGTCTTCTCACTTTTTAGGGTGTAAGTGTGTTTCTGCATCGGCGTCTATTGGAAAAAACCGACTGTGTCTGCTCACAGTCAGTGCCTGCCGGCTGTCCAGATTCAGCAGAGCAGCCTGTGGACTTCCTCCTGTCTGTTCACCTAAGGTGGCAGCCGGGCATTCAGGGTGACCAGGAAGCAGTCTGCCCTCCTGATCTGGTTAGCTTCTGTGGGCTGGGAGTGAAGGTAGGGCGGTATTCAGTCAGAAGGCACTGGGCGCTCGGTGAGTTGGTCTGGTTGAAGGTGGTGGTCCTCCCTGGGTCAGTTTGGCCTGAGAGCAGCCCTCTGCTCACGTCTCCTATTTAGAACTAACTCTGTGTCCTGAACAGAGCCTGCTAAGCCCAGAAGGCTCCTCAAGCTGCCTTATCTGCGTTGCCTTAACCTCAAAGCACGCAGATTTCAACAACGCTTCAATAGGTAAGATTTGCTTTAAAATTAAAATTTGGTGGTCTGATCTCATTAAAAGATCTGTGTCAGACCTGAAACAGGGCTGGTGGAGCCACTTTGAGCCTCACAGTCCTTTCAGCTGCCATCAAAAGCTGCTGTCAGTTTATTAGGTACTTCCTTGGTCAAGTGACTGCATCATTCCTTTGCGGAGGGATAGATTTTAATAACACCTTCGGGATGTTTTACAAGCCATGAGACAAACAGCTGCAAAAAGCAAAATATTTATTTAAATGTGTATTTAAAATGTAATATGTAAGTGACATTGCAATCTGTCACCCTGCTGCCTTCTGGACTCAGTAGAAAGTGGTTGGAGACAAGGAACAGCAACGCCGTTGAAGATAATCGCTTTCTCTGCATGCATCGATTCCAGATTATCTGTACATCACATGCTTTCAGGGCAATTAGCTCTCTGTTTTCCTGGCACAAATCACCGTGCCGTACAGAATACGCTACTAGAATGACTCTATAGATAGAGTTGTCCTCGTGCCAAGAATAGCTGGAACTTTTTATCAAGGTATTACCTTCTCCCGGGAATTCAAACGCAGGAACAATTTTAGTGTCAAGAATTTATCCCAGCCTGATTACCATGTAACACCTCAGGAACTCTAATTACTTGTGAACAGAGTATCTCACTTCAGTCTCGAGAAGCTGACTGCAGGCAGCACACCACAGAGCCGTGTGTGCTTTTGTGAGATGAGCGCCGCGGAAATAGTTTAAAATGCGGTTGCTTCTTTAGCTGGAAGTGAGTGCCCTCATTTGAAGCCGATTAAATCGGTTATATGTGCTCTTTTTATCTGGCTCGGCACAAAATCAGCTGCTGTAATTCCAGTTTGGCAAACAGAAACCTTGAAGAGGAAAGCGCTCGTGGTGCAATCCGTCCGGCAGCCGCGGCAGAGGGTGGTAGCGGCTGCGGGGCAGAGCCGCGAGGGGACTCCCCGGGCTCTTGCCGCCGTGGCCATTTGGGCCGTGGGTGTTTAGATGTGCTCAGCCACTGCCGCTGTGGACAGGGAGGGTTTAAGGTATGGCCCAAAGCTTAACTTGCGTGTAATGGTCTTGCATAAGAAGATTTTTTTAAATAGTTATTAATCGAATAAACACATTTAGCTAATGGGCTCCTGGGATGCATTAGGAGGAGTGTGGCCAGCAGGACGAGGGAGGTTCTCCTTCCCCTCTACTCTGCCCTTGTGAGGCCCCATCTGCAGTGCTGTGTCCAGTTCTCAAGAAGGATGAGGAGCTACTGGAGAGAGTCCAGCGGAGGGCTACGAGGATGGTGAGGGGACTGGAGCATCTCTCCTAGGAGGAGAGGCTGAGGGAGCTGGGCTTGTTCAGCCTGGAGAAGAGAAGGCTGAGAGGGGACCTTAGAAATGCTGATAAATATCTGCAGGGTGGGGGTCAGGAGGACGGGGCCAGACTCTTTCCAGTGGTGCCCAGCGACAGGACAAGGGGCAATGGGCACAAACTGAAGCCGAGGAAGTTCCAGCTGAACATGAGGAAGAACTTCTTCCCTCTGAGGGTGACGGAGCACTGGCCCAGGCTGCCCAGGGAGTTGTGGAGTCTCCTTCTCTGGAGATATTCCAGACACGCCTGGAAGCGGTGCTGTGCAGCCTGCTCTGGGTGACCCTGCTTCAGCAGGAGGTTGGACTGGGTTGGGCTGGGTGACCCACAGAGGTCCCTTCCAACCCCGGCCATGCTGGGATTCTGTGATTCTGTAAAAGATCATGCTGGGCAACAGCAACATGACGATTTCCTAAGGAAGCTACCTTGAAATGCTGGCAGACGTAGCCCCTTGCTCCCAGCTGAGACAAGCACAGTCCCCAAGACTTAATGTCGTCCCCCCCCAGGATTCACAAAACTGCAAGATCTCAGCAACAGCGTTTGGTTCTTCAGCACTGTATTTCACTTCAGAAGTCAAAACTCGTTGATGCCCACCAGTGCCAGCAAACCTTTTGGCCCTGAAGGTAGCTGAAGTTAGACAGGATGCTTAGAAACAGGCCAGGAAACCCTGCTTGCACCAGCTGCTTTCCTCCGTGAGCTGCTGCACAGGGCAACCCAGAGTTTGAGGGGTGACCAGCAGCTCTTCACACCTCTGCCTGCTCGGGGCTTCACCGGGGGGTTCGGTTATCCCGGCACGCAAGGCAAATGCTTACAAAGCCAGGAGACCACGTGCTGGGTTGGAGCGTGGTCCTCAGTGTCCAGAGTTTGCTCTGTACAGTTGTAAATGATGTGGATGGATTGTAAGTTATTTGTATAGGTGTCAGCGATGACCTGTGTCAGAAGGTGCAATCCTTTTAATGCCAATTAAAAAAACCAAACAAACCTGCAGCAACTGTAAGTTTGGTTGTTTTTTTATGTTTGTGTGTGGCTGGAGGAGGGTGGGAAGTAAGCCAGCAGTAACAGAAAGACATCAGCATCATTTGGTCCCCTGTGGCCGATGCCTTCTGCTCCCCACCTGGGGCCTTCACGCTGCGTCACGCAGAGACACGGCATGGCCAGAGAGCTCCTCTGCGAAGGGACGGGCAGAAATGGCTGAACTGCAGAAACTCGGAAGCAAGAGTCTACAACCCCCCCGCTGGCTGCCCCTGGAGTACCCTCTGTGCCGGACCCTCTGTCCCTGCAGCCTGTTCCCCTCAAAGTCTGCCACTTCAAAGCACCCCATGCCCTTAGCGGGGACAGTGCTTGGCCCAGCACTTTCCCATGGCCACGAACATCCCATGGCCACGGACATCCCACAACCATGGACATCCCACAACCATGGACATCCCGTGGACATGGACATCCCATGGACATGGACATCTCACAACCATGGACATCCCATGGCCATGTACATCCTGCAGCCACAGGAACCCGCGGCCATGGACTTCCCATGACCGCAAACATCCCATGGCCACGGACATCCCGCGTCTACGGACACCCCGCAGCCACGGACACCCCGCGTCCATGGAGACGCACATCCCACGCCCCGGTGGCCTGGGCCTCGATCTTCCCCACGGCCCGCCGATCTCATTCCCTCCAGGGAAAGCCGGAGCGTGGGGAGCCAGAGCGGGGGGAGCCTGGGCCGAGGTGAGCCGGAGCGAGGGGTGCCTGGGTGGGGGGAGCTGGGGCCGGGGGTGCCCGGGGCCGGGGGAGCCCCGGGCGGGGGACGCTGCGGGGCAGGAACGAGGCGGGCCGCGGCGCTGCCCCTCTCGGCCGGCAGGAGGCGCTGTCCCGCCCACCGCCCGCCGTCTCCTGGCAACGGGGCGGGCCGGGACGCGCAGCGGAGGCGCAGGCCGAGCGGGTGCGGTGACCGCGGCCCTGGGGAGCGGGGGGCCCGGAGCTGCGTGGCCGGTACCCGCGGGAGGAGCACGCGGTAGCGCCATGAGCGAGCAGTGGGACGTCGGCCGGGCCTTGGCCCTGTCCGCCTTTTTCCGTCTGCTGCATGGCGCGGGCCGGGCCTGCGCGGTCCCGTTCCTGACGCTGTACCTGCGGCAGCTGGGGCTGTCGGCCCCGCTGGTGGGGGTGGCGGCCGGAGCCAGGTACATGGTGACAGCGCTCTGGGTCCCGCTCTGCTCGCGCTGCCCCCGGGGCCGCAGGAAGCAGCGGCTGCTGCTTGCCAGCTGCTTGCTGGGCTCGGCCGGGGCCAGCCTGCTGCTCACCCTCGTCCCCCCCGTCGGCGGGGCCCCGGGGAGCACGGCCTGTAACGGCAGCCGGCAGCCGCGTGACCGAGGGGCCGCCGCCACGCCAGGCCCGGCCACGGGCAGCTACCCGGGTCCGAGCGTGGGCGTTGTCACCGACGCAGAGGCAAGGGTGAAAACAACGGCTGGCGTTCTGATGGCGAGCAGAAAGCCGACGCTGAGCAGTGCGGCCTTCCAGGGATCGTTTGGGCTGACGGACACGCTTGGGAAAGGAGGCAGAGGGGTTGCTGGAGGCGATACAAAGGCGAGCGGCTACTTGGCCGGTCCCTCCGGCTGGACGGCTTCTGCGAAAGCGGTTAACCGGGAGACGCGAGAACCAGAAGTGACGGCTTCCTCCGGAGCTCGCTTGCCTGGACTCGAGAAGGAAGCGAGCAGTCTGGCTTCTGCTGCAACAGATCTCGCTGATAATGCTGAAAAAAGCCTTTATTCTACTGAGAGCAGCGAGCTCTCTGTGTTTAAAACAACTCTTCCTGCTGTTGGAGATGCTTACGTGCCTGGAAACCTTTCAGACCACCAGAAAGACACTCCAGATGTCAGCTTCAAGGCAGTGCGAAACATCTTTCCGGACAGAGAGTATCACATTTTTCTTATGGTACTGAGCATTGTTGTGCTTTGGGAGCTGCTGGCTACTTCTCTCAAGTGGATGGTGAATGAGGGTCTCTACGAATATCTCGACTTCATTGACGCGACTGACAGGTATGGCAGGCTGTGGATTTGGAGTTACCTGGGTGCATCTATAGGTGCCTGCAGCATTGCCGCATTCGTGGATCAACTGAGTTGCTTCCTCGGCAGCACGGTCGCCCGCCTCGCTGTCCACTTCTATGTCTGTGCTCTCCTGGTAATGCTCTCGTTGCTTGGCAGCGTCTTTTTTCCCGTCCACATTCCCAAGAAAACCAACCGTGTTAACAAAACCGCCAAAGCCCTGGCCCTGCTGTGGAGCGATGGCCGAGCGATCCTGTACGTCATCACCATCTTCCTCACCGGTGCGGCTGGGTCGGCGGTGCAGAACTTTCTCTTCTGGCAGATGCAGGACCGAGGTAGCAGTGAGCTGTACATGGGGCTCTCCGTGGCCGTTGGGCTGCTTGCTGAAATTTTGCTTTATTTCTTCAAGGGGAAGTTGCTGAGGACTTTCTCGGGCAGCAAAATTGTTGCAGTCAGTCTAAGCCTCCTGGCAGTACAGCTTCTGTGCTACTCCTTCTTGTGGACTGTGTGGTCAGTTCTCCTTATTCAGATACTATCTGCCTTCAGTAGCAGTGCTTTGTGGTGGGTGGTTACCACGACGGTGGATGACATAGCCACTCCAGGCATGGAGAGGCCCCTGCACGCTGTTCTCCAGGGCCTCTTCTACGGTGGAGGAGCAAGCTTGGGCAGTTTTGCAGGAGGGTTTGTCGTGAAGCACTTTGGCTTGGCAGTTCTGTACAGGGCATGCTGCATGTGCCTGGTGCTGTGGCTCCTCTTGTTCTTAACTCTCCAATCTAAATTGCCACAGCAGAAACTAATTAATTATTCTCATCTCCTGGCTGCGGATTCCAGGGATATGACTCTGACGAGGAGAACAAGAAGAGCTGGCTGGTAAATCTATGAAGAGTGGAAGTTTTAGCAGGAATTGGTCACAGCAGCATGCTATCAACAGATCTGTGCTTCAGTGTGGGTGGAGTAGTAACCTGGTGTGATGACGCTGCCCAGAAATGACCGTTAATTCTAAAGTGCTAAATATATACAGTATCTATCTGACCGGACAGATTTTTATTAAAGAAAAAATTATAAATCTTTTTATTGTCTTAATTTTTAGCATTTTTGTAATAATTTTTCCTTTTTAACTTAATGATTTTGCTTCCAAAATCGTATCAAGGTATTTCAGGTATACATTTGCTGAAATGAATGTAGCTAAGTTTTCAGTCAAAAAACAAACTTGAATTGGATTCTCGCTCCCCAGAGCTGATGCTGGGGAAACTGCGAGCGAAAGCTGTGACCGGTACTTTGAATTGCAGGAAAACTACTCTAATGCACAACAGCACACTGAACTTTTTCCAGGTGCTATGTCTCTGAACTTCTTTCGATGAATAAGGGATGTGAATGAAAAAACGGTTCATTTGCTCTGCTTTGATTTGTAAAATCGGGTTTTGCTACAGACTATCTGTCTTCTCACTTTTTAGGGTGTAAGTGTGTTTCTGCATCGGCGTCTATTGGAAAAAACCGACTGTGTCTGCTCACAGTCAGTGCCTGCCGGCTGTCCAGATTCAGCAGAGCAGCCTGTGGACTTCCTCCTGTCTGTTCACCTAAGGTGGCAGCCGGGCATTCAGGGTGACCAGAAAGCAGTCTGCCCTCCTGAACTGGTTAGCTTCTGTGGGCTGGGAGTGAAGGTAGGGCGGTATTCAGTCAGAAGGCACTGGGCGCTTGGTGAGTTGGTCTGGTTGAAGGTGGTGGTCCTCCCTGGGTCAGTTTGGCCTGAGAGCAGCCCTCTGCTCACGTCTCCTATTTAGAACTAACTCTGTGTCCTGAACAGAGCCTGCTAAGCCCAGAAGGCTCCTCAAGCTGCCTTATCTGCGTTGCCTTAACCTCAAAGCACGCAGATTTCAACAACGCTTCCATAGGTAAGATTTGCTTTAAAATTAAAATTTGGTGGTCTGATCTCATTAAAAGATCTGTGTCAGACCTGAAACAGGGCTGGTGGAGCCACTTTGAGCCTCACAGTCCTTTCAGCTGCCATCAAAAGCTGCTGTCAGTTTATTAGGTACTTCCTTGGTCAAGTGACTGCATCATTCCTTTGCGGAGGGATAGATTTTAATAACACCTTCGGGATGTTTTACAAGCCATGAGACAAACAGCTGCAAAAAGCAAAATATTTATTTAAATGTGTATTTAAAATGTAATATGTAAGTGACATTGCAATCTGTCACCCTGCTGCCTTCTGGACTCAGTAGAAAGTGGTTGGAGACAAGGAACAGCAACGCCGTTGAAGATAATCGCTTTCTCTGCATGCATCGATTCCAGATTATCTGTACATCACATGCTTTCAGGGCAATTAGCTCTCTGTTTTCCTGGCACAAATCACCGTGCCGTACAGAATACGCTACTAGAATGACTCTATAGATAGAGTTGTCCTCGTGCCAAGAATAGCTGGAACTTTTTATCAAGGTATTACCTTCTCCCGGGAATTCAAACGCAGGAACAATTTTAGTGTCAAGAATTTATCCCAGCCTGATTACCATGTAACACCTCAGGAACTCTAATTACTTGTGAACAGAGTATCTCACTTCAGTCTCGAGAAGCTGACTGCAGGCAGCACACCACAGAGCCGTGTGTGCTTTTGTGAGATGAGCGCCGCGGAAATAGTTTAAAATGCGGTTGCTTCTTTAGCTGGAAGTGAGTGCCCTCATTTGAAGCCAATGAAATCGGTTATATGTGCTCTTTTTATCTGGCTCGGCACAAAATCAGCTGCTGTAATTCCAGTTTGGCAAACAGAAACCTTGAAGAGGAAAGCGCTCGTGGTGCAATCCGTCCGGCAGCCGCGGCAGAGGGTGGTAGCGGCTGCGGGGCAGAGCCGCGAGGGGACTCCCCGGGCTCTTGCCGCCGTGGCCATTTGGGCCGTGGGTGTTTAGATGTGCTCAGCCACTGCCGCTGTGGACAGGGAGGGTTTAAGGTATGGCCCAAAGCTTAACTTGCGTGTAATGGTCTTGCATAAGAAGATTTTTTTAAATAGTTATTAATCGAATAAACACATTTAGCTAATGGGCTCCTGGGATGCATTAGGAGGAGTGTGGCCAGCAGGACGAGGGAGGTTCTCCTTCCCCTCTACTCTGCCCTAGTGAGGCCCCATCTGCAGTGCTGTGTCCAGTTCTCAAGAAGGATGAGGAGCTACTGGAGAGAGTCCAGCGGAGGGCTACGAGGATGGTGAGGGGACTGGAGCATCTCTCCTAGGAGGAGAGGCTGAGGGAGCTGGGCTTGTTCAGCCTGGAGAAGAGAAGGCTGAGAGGGGACCTTAGAAATGCTGATAAATATCTGCAGGGTGGGGGTCAGGAGGACGGGGCCAGACTCTTTCCAGTGGTGCCCAGCGGCAGGACAAGGGGCAATGGGCACAAACTGAAGCCGAGGAAGTTCCAGCTGAACATGAGGAAGAACTTCTTCCCTCTGAGGGTGACGGAGCCCTGGCCCAGGCTGCCCAGGGAAGTTGTGGAGTCTCCTTCTCTGGAGATATTCCAGCCCCGCCTGGACGCGGTGCTGTGCAGCCTGCGCTGGGTGACCCTGCTTCAGCAGGAGGTTGGACTGGGTTGGGCTGGGTGACCCACAGAGGTCCCTTCCAACCCCGGCCATGCTGGGATTCTGTGATTCTGTGAAAGATCATGCTGGGCAACAGCAACATGACGATTTCCTAAGGAAGCTACCTTGAAATGCTGGCAGACGTAGCCCCTTGCTCCCAGCTGAGACAAGCACAGTCCCCAAGACTTAACGTCGTCCCCCCCCAGGAGTCACAAAACGGCAAGATCTCAGCAACAGCGTTTGGTTCTTCAGCACTGTTTTTCACTTCACAAGTCAAAAATTGTTGATGCCCACCAGTGCCAGCAAACCTTTTGGCCCTGAAGGTAGCTGAAGTTAGACAGGATGCTCAGAAACAGGCCAGGAAACCCTGCTTGCACCAGCTGCTTTCCTCCGTGAGCTGCTGCACAGGGCAACCCAGAGTCTGAGGGGTGACCAGCAGCTCTTCACACCTCTGCCTCCTCGGGGCTTCACCAGGGGGTTCGGGTATCCCGGCACGCAAGGCAAATGCTTACAAAGCCAGGAGACCACGTGCTGGGTTGGAGCGTGGTCCTCAGTGTCCAGAGTTTGCTCTGTACAGTTGTAAATGATGTGGATGGATTGTAAGTTATTTGTATAGGTGTCAGCGATGACCTGTGTCAGAAGGTGCAATCCTTTTAATGCCAATTAAAAAAACCAAACAAACCTGCAGCAACTGTAAGTTTGGTTGTTTTTTGATGTTTGTGTGTGGCTGGAGGAGGGTGGGAAGTAAGCCAGCAGTAACAGAAAGACATCAGCATCATTTGGTCCCCTGTGGCCGATGCCTTCTGCTCCCCACCTGGGGCCTTCACGCTGCGTCACGCGGAGACACGGCATGGCCAGAGAGCTCCTCTGCGAAGGGACGGGCAGAAATGGCTGAACTGCAGAAACTCGGAAGCAAGAGTCTACAACCCCCCCGCTGGCTGCCCCTGGAGTGCCCTCTGTGCCGGACCCTCTGTCCCTGCAGCCTGTTCCCCTCAAAGTCTGCCACTTCAAAGCACCCCATGCCCTTAGCGGGGACAGTGCTTGGCCCAGCACTTTCCCATGGCCACGAACATCCCGTGTGTTTCCTTCAGGCGTGGCGACCTGGTTCAGGAATGGCACGGCGACCTACCCCCCACCGCTTGGGCCATCAGCTCGCAGACACCAACGTGGTGGACAGCAAATGGCGTTTATTGAGAAGTAGCACAGTATTATATAGCTTAGGTTTACAGCGTCACTTCCGTCTGCTTACGTCATGGGCTGAACCCTATTGGCTATCAGGAGAGGAGGGGGGGGCCCACCTTTCCGTACAGCGCGACATCTTCCGACCGCCAGGCCCTAACTATCCACATTTCCCCCCTCCTTATGCTTAACTAAATAGGCTAATATGAAATATAAAAGTTTGAATACTTAACCTTAAGATTTAAACTTAATATCTGGCCAGACTTAACCTTAATTAACCTTAACTACAATTAAAAAATGTAAATATTAAAATCTTACGATAACAAGGATAAGGTACCTTAAACAAATGCATTTGTAAATTAGCTAAAATATAATCTTAAATTATAATCTTAAAATCTTAAAAATTCTATCGGTATTCTTATTCTATATTGTACAGTAGTCTTAAAAGTATATGCTATAAACTTGAATAAAAACATAAGGCACAGTAAACGGGTAGAAGCTGAGGTAACTTTTAGGGACGATTGAGGATAACACTGGGTAGGTACGTTTTTAAAGCAGTTGATGGTGTTCTACGAACATAATGTTAACTTTCTCTAGCCGACTCTTGACGAATGACACGATCTTGTTCAGTATACAGGGTCCAAAAATTAGTGTCCTCACGATCATCGCGATCGGCCCTATCAAGGTGGATATCAGGGTGGTTAACCATGGCGAATGGTTAAACCACGATTCAAACCACCCTTGTTGAGCTTCTTTGTCTCGTTTTCTTTTTTCTAGACCCTCTCTAAGTTTGGCCATGGTATCTCTAACGACTCCGGTGTTATCTGCGTATACACAACATTCCTCACCTAACGCAGCGCACATTCCACCTCGTTGTAGAAACACGAGATCTAATCCTCGACGGTTTTGTAAAACTACTTTTGACAACGATCTCAATGACGCTTCTAAAGCGCTGATCGATTGTTCTATTCGAGCTAAATCTTCGTCCACTGTTATTCTGAGGGAGTGAAACTTCTGGTTCTGTTCGACTAATGAGGCTATTCCTGTTGCTGCCCCTGCGGTCCCTATAGCTAGTAGGGTTGCTATGGTCAAGGCAGTGAGGGGTTCTCGTTTTTGTATATGATGAGAAGTTAAAAGGGTTTGATAATTATATACAAATTCCTCAGGATGGTATATGATTCTTGGGATAATTATTGCTTGTATACAGAATTCATTGCTTCTGTTGAGTTGCTTAAGAGATATACATGGGGTAACTCCAGTTTTCGAACATATCCATTTAGTATTTTTGGCAGGGACTAGCCAATCAGATTTAGATCCCCCTTTTAACGTGGTTTTGTTTGTACATAAACGCCTTTTTTCGAGGGGTATATCGCCGACACATGTGCCCTGTCCCGATAGATATTGCATCGTTATTCCTGGGTTGCTCGCAGTGTTCCATACACATTGTGGAGGATTAGGCCCATCCACTAGTTCTGGGTCAGAGGGTACACCTATCGCTTCATAAAAAGGGGGCCTTATGTCATAACAAAGCCAGCAGTTTGTTGTTATATTTGGATTTGTAGAGTTCAATATCTGGTATGTTGAGTTTAGCAGTTTCCATAGGGGAGGCATTTCAAATTCTAAAGTATTCAGAGTTTCGGTGTCAGAGGAAGCTGCGTTCTTAGTGTTGTTTTTGGTGTTAGATAATAAAGGTTTAGATGTTCGTGGGTTAAGAACTGGGTTAGGCCCGACTGCTTGGGGTGTTTGTGGCATGGTTCTAATGATTTGTATCACTGTTCCTGGATCTTTGAGACTGTGATGAATAAATACTGACCACATTTTCCCTATCATCCAACCCGTATTAGCCGGGTTTTGGATTTCCAAAATCAAATGGGAACGAGTACCTCTTTCAGCCAGCAATCCATCGCGCGCGAATTTTGGATGTTTACACTTATTTGGTCCCCATCTTACCCGCAAAAATTCGTCTTCTTTTTTTGGTTTCCATCTATCGCTTGTCACAATGGTTTCGCATCCCCAATATCCACAGAAATAATATCCTGGATAGTTACAATAACTCTTCCCTGGGTTTGAACTGGGACACCAATATGTTCCCCATAATGACTTGGGTCCTCCAACTCTAGAGAATAAATCAAAATTCGTTATCGTAAAAGTTGGGGCACCTACTGTTACGTTCTTTTTTATCACTCGATCATTTGCAAGGACCCGCAGGATCCACCTGTATGGCTGATGGTGATGGTAACCTAATTCTGCCTGTCCTATAGTGACAAGCTCCAAGATCAGGATCACACAAAGGCATCGTAGCCCCCCTTTACGGAGGCTATTCTGTACGGGTTACGGGGGTGTCCGATGATCCGGTCCTGTGAACAAAAACTCAGTTTTCATTAGTGTTATTCTGGAGGTCTGGTTTAATGGACTTAAGCGGACACCACTTAACTTTTCCATCTTTTTTAACAGCGGCATACCCTCGCCCTGTAAGGACTAACCTCCACCCTTGTTCCCACTCTCCCAGCTCATTTCTGATTATAACCAACGGGCCTTCTTCTAGTGCTCGGGTGGCCCAATGTTTTTGGGTGGGGCTATTTACCTCTTCCCCCCTGGGGAACTGATTTACTGCTAAAAGAGCGGTAGCTAACAGGCGTGCTTGGTCTCCCGCGGGAACGGCGTTAGCAAAACCCTCTGTTTTCGCTCACACTTCTAATTTAGATTTTAAAGTCTGATTTGCTCGTTCGACTATAGCTTGTCCTGTGCTATTATACGGAATACCGTGTGTTAGGGTGATACCCCACTTCAAAGTAAATGTCTGGACTGATTTAGAGATGAAATTCGGACCATTGTCTGTTTTGATCTGATTAGGGATACCGAGCCACGCCATGGCTGTTAACCAATGTTGGACGGTTGCTTTAGAGTTGGTGTTAAGGTGTTGTGTGGCTATGATTATTCCGCTATATGTATCTACGGTTACCGCTAGCCACGCTCGAGGTTTTAGACACTGACAGAGCGTAAAGTCTGTTTGCCACACTTCAGAGGCCTTGAGACCTCGGGGGTTGACTCCACTGGACCACAGTGGTGTTTTCTGACAGTGAGGACACGTGGCTACTATGTGTTTCGCGTCGGTGACTGAGATCCCGCAATTTTTTGCTAGTGCTTTAGCTCCGATATGGAGAGACTCATGTAGCTGACGGGCATCTCTTAGCGTCCACACCCCTTTTGCAGCGGCGTCTGCCTTGTCATTACCGATTTGGAAAAACCCTTTAATTGGGTTGTGGCTGTTAACGTGAATGACTGATATGGTGCCCTTTCGGGAGAAAAGTGCTTCTTCTAGCATTAGAGCTGTTGTGGATGTTGACACGCCGGGCCCCGACATGGCTAAACAAAGCTTGGCCACGAACATTGAGTCAGTCACTATGTTGAGATGTTCTGTTGGGAACAGTCCGCACGCTAGCACTACGGCCGTCGCTTCTAATTGTTGGACTGAAAGCGCACGATCGGTCATTTTAACACAGTGCCATTCTTCTCCCGATTGCCATACCGCCGCCGCTGTTGAGGTCGCTGAGGATGCATCTGTGAAGACCGTTGGTCCTTGTTGGGGCCAGTCTATGATTTTTTGCGGGAGGTCGATGTTGACAACTGCCATCATTTGAGTCCAGGGAGGCTTTGCAGCGTAACTAACTTCTCCGCCAAATCCAACGAGGGCTAAGGCCAGATACTCTGACGTTGCCACTGATTGCGCAGGGAGTTGTTTGCGGAAGGGTAGGCATATCCTGGCGGGTTCGATGCCTAGGTGTCTTAGGGCGAGTTTTCTGCCTTTCGTGATGAGATTACCAAGGCATTCGACTCCTGGAGAGAATGCGCGTGATGGTTTTCCCAGAACTACCCATTGTATTGGTTGAGCTTTTTCAGGGGGTCCCTGTGCTAGTGCTCCCACTCCCCCTCCTTTTGTGAAGTGTACATACAGATCAAGTGGCAGATTTGGATTCCATCTGGCAAGTGTGCTTGACGATACCTGTTGCTCGATAAAGTCGAGAGAGTTTGCTGCTTCCGTTGTCAGAGTTTTTTGTTCCCATGGGTTCTTTCCTTTTAAGAGATCATACAGGGGAGCCATGGTTTCAGGAGGGATCAAGACAATGTTGCGGAGCCATTGTAAGGACCCCACTAACTGCTGCATATCATAGAGCGTTTTAATGTGACGGCGGATTTTTATTTGGGGGGGGGTCACGTAAGAACTCGTGATCCCCGCTCCTAAAAAGCTTACGCATGGTCCTCTTTTAATTTTTGCGCTCGCGATTTCGAACCCGTTTGTTTTCAGAGTTTCCGAGACTGTTGACACTAGCTGCTCCACCTGACTTCCCGACGGTGCGGCGATTAAAATATCGTCCATGTACTGAATGATGGTCGCGGTCGGATTGTTGTGTCGGACTGGTGTTAACGCCCGGTCCACCGCAATCTGGCAGATGGTAGATGAGTTGATCATTCCTTGAGGCAGCACTTTCCACTGGAAACGTAAGTTGGGGCGTTGGCTGTTTGGAAACACAACAGAAAAAGCAAACCGCTCCTTGTCTTCCTCATGCAAAGGTATCGAGAAAAAACAGTCTTTAATATCAAGGACAGCACAGGGTTGTCCTTCCGGTATCATAGAGTTCATGGGTAAAAACGTTTGAACAGGACCCATTGGTTGGATTTTTTTGTTTACCTCACGTAGGTCATGGAGGAGACAAAACCCCTCGCCGGTTCGTTTGGGTATTACAAAAACTGGGGTGTTCCACGGGCTAGTGGAAGGCTCTATGTGACCTCGTTGTAACTCGCGGTCAACTAACTCGAGAAGGGCGTCCATTCGAGGCTTCGACAGGGGCCACTGCTCGACCCACACTGGGTCAGACGATTTCCACGTCAGTTTAATTGGTGGAAGTGGGTGTGCGGCAGTGGCCCTTACGGTAAATTTGTCACCCTGGCTTTTAATAGGGTTAGAGCGTCCCTTCCTAGCAGGGGTGGGACTCCTGACATGACATATGGGAAGAGGGTGATGGTTTTTTCTGGTCCTTTTTCAGTGTGAAGCGTTATTGCTACCAATTGGGCACTCTTTCGAGCTCGGGTTAATCCCCTGACTCCTCCCACCATGGGGGCGTCTTCCAGTTTCCAACGTGGGGGCCATTTTGTCTCAAGGATAACTGTAACATCTGCTCCGGCGTCGATTAAAAAGGGGACACTAATGGTGGTGCCGTTTGGGGTGTCATAGAGGGAGCAGATTCCTCACACTACTGGCGGGTTATCACAATTAACCGCCAGGGCCACCCTGGGGTCTCGCCCCCAAGGGGTGGTTCTTGCTCTCCCTGAGGTGGGGACGGGTTCGGCTGGACCATCGGTTGAACCATAAAATTGGTTGCTTCTCGAGGGGGTAGCGGGTTCGGAAGCGCCTCGCCCCACTTGGGGTTGGCATAATTGGGCCGCCTGATGTCCCAAGTGGGAGAGGGCTGTGCACGGCCCAAGTGCCCTCTCCCCCTTCCGTTTCCCTGGTTTGTAGATTTGCATTCTTTGGCGAAATGCCCTTTCTTTCCACAGGCCCAACACGGTCCTCTGGGTCGATTTTGGCATGGGTCCCTCAACCGAGGACAGTTTGCTACAACATGGCCTGCCTGGCCACATTTAAAACATGTCATCACGTTAGCTATTATGGTACGAACAGCCGTCTCGATCGGGGTTAGATGCTCTTCCTTCGCGACATGTTTAATCATGTCCGCGATACTCGACCCCGCTGATAGTGATCGCAAGATTTCTTTGGTTGTCGAATTACACTGCTGACGTAAATATGCTGCGACTGGGCCTTTTGCCTCCACAGGCAAGGCCGAAGAATCGACCACTGCTTGGAGACGATCCAGAAACTTCGTGAAACTCTCACTTTCACTTTGCTTTATTGTGGACCATGGCGATGGTTTGGCAATGACTCTAGAGGCTGTGCGAATAGCTTCTCTGGCCGCACGAGTAGTTGCCATAACTTCATGGGCCCGCAGGCCCTGGGCTTGTGCCTGGGGGGTAATCACTGTGGGATCTGTGCCCATTAACCGCTGCAGGCTGGAGCCATGCAGTGGATGGTCTGCCCCAGTTACTTGGGCCAGTTGCTTCGCGCAGTTGTCCTCCCATTCTTGTTTAAAAATGATCATCCCTGCCCCGTCAAAGATTAATCTACAAGTTTGTTTTATATCGAACGGGAGCATATCGTCTCCCCCGAATATACCATCTATGAGGGTGGAGACCATGGCAGAATTAAGGCCTTTATCCGCGATTGCCTTAACAATCGCTTGTATATCCTTAGGGTTTACCGGTGTGTGGACCCTCTGTCCCCCGTCCGTCACCCGGACCGGGAACGCTAGCGCGGCCGATGGGGCCAAATCGGCGCACGCAATCTTTATTTTCCTCAAGTCCGTGAGAGGGATTTCTCCCCCTCGCGGTTTCTCTTTAATTTGGATGGGGATATTTTGGGTCTTGACTTTATTTATCTCTGTTTTCTTTTCTTCTAAGTTTAAATCAGTTACGAGCCACTCGTCCCCGCTAGTGTTTCAATCGGAGTCGGAACTCGACTGACTGGTTACTTCCGGTCTCCAGTACCTTTTTGCCGAGCTCCGGCCCCCTCCCCTATGGGCGGGCCGCTCCTCCTGCCCACCCCCCCCCCCCCCCCGGGCCCGCCCTGCCCTCCGCTCGGCGGGGTGCCCACCCCACAGGAGCACCTTTCGAAATGCACGCTCTGGTTGGCTCTCTGCCCCCCGCTCGCCCCCCTTTCCCCTTCTAGGTCGCTCCCACCGCCCCTCTCCCCTCTGTTCTCCTCCGCCTCCCGTTTGTGTGCACTTGATAACTTTAGCGCTTCCTCCCTGTTATCGCGAAAGGAATTTTCGTCCCGCCCTTCCCCTTTGTGCTCGGCGCCATCTTGGGGTCATAGGGCGGTGGTGTGGGCCAGACTTCCTCAGACTCTGTTTCTTTCGCGGCACCCCTAGCCTCCTCGGCTAACCCGCCCCAGAAGGACTTAGCTTGTTTCTCTCCCTCTGTAAGCAGGTCGGGGTTCGGGAGTTGAGGGGACGTGTCGCCCTCTTGCTGATTTTTCGGCTCAGCAGAGCCGTTATCGTCCCGGGGGTGCAAAGTCTGTGTGGCTGCCCCGATTCCCAATTTTGGGGTAGCTAACAAACAGTTCTTTGCCGCCTTCCAGGTCTCCTGTTCTTGTATAGCTTTTTGCAGGGCCTGTACGACTTTCCCCCACGACTTAAGGTTTTTCGCAGAACCCGAGGACATCGTCTCCTCGGCTAACGCTTTAGTGCACTTATCCCACACTTCACGGTGGAGAATATCCACCGGGTGGTCAATGACCCCAATTTGCAAAAGCCTCGCAACTGCGAGCGTAAAATCTTTGGGCTTACAATCAATTCCCCACTGCTTATGTAATTGCGATACGACCTTCACAAGGGCTTCCACCCCCCTTGTTGGTCCGGCAGTGTCCTCCCCGCCGGGCTGGTCCTGCCGCTCCGGCCGCCGTTCACCCGATTCCAGGTGAGTCTTTCCCGGGTTTCGGCACCACTTGTTGCCTTCATAGGCGTGGTGACCCATGGACATCGTATGGCCACAGACATCCCAAAACCATGGACATCCCGTGAATACAGATATCCTGTGGCCACAGACATCCAACAACCATGGACATCCTGTGGACATGGACATTCCGCAGCCACGGACATCCCACAACCATGGACATCCCGTGGACATGGACATCCCACAACCATGGACATCCCGCAGCCATGGACATCACGTGGCCATGGACGCTCTGCCGCCATGGACATCCCAAAACCATGGACATCCCGTGGCCATGGACATCCCATGGACATGGACATCCCACAACCATGGACATCCCATGGCCATGGACATCCTGCAGCCACAGGCACCCGCGGCCATGGACTTCCCATGACCGCAAACATCCCATGGCCACGGACATCCCGCGTCCACGGACACCCCGCAGCCACGGACACCCCGCGTCCATGGAGACGCACATCCCACGCCCCGGTGGCCTGGGCCTCGATCTTCCCCACGGCCCGCCGATCTCATTCCCTCCAGGGAAAGCCGGAGCGTGGGGAGCCAGAGCGGGGGGAGCCTGGGCCGAGGTGAGCCGGAGCGAGGGGTGCCTGGGTGGGGGGAGCTGGGGCCGGGGGTGCCCGGGGCCGGGGGAGCCCCGGGCGGGGGACGCTGCGGGGCAGGAACGAGGCGGGCCGCGGCGCTGCCCCTCTCGGCCGGCAGGAGGCGCTGTCCCGCCCACCGCCCGCCGTCTCCTGGCAACGGGGCGGGCCGGGACGCGCGGCGGAGGCGCAGGCCGAGCGGGTGCGGTGACCGCGGCCCTGGGGAGCGGGGGGCCCGGAGCTGCGTGGCCGGTACCCGCGGGAGGAGCACGCGGTAGCGCCATGAGCGAGCAGTGGGACGTCGGCCGGGCCTTGGCCCTGTCCGCCTTTTTCCGTCTGCTGCATGGCGCGGGCCGGGCCTGCGCGGTCCCGTTCCTGACGCTGTACCTGCGGCAGCTGGGGCTGTCGGCCCCGCTGGTGGGGGTGGCGGCCGGAGCCAGGTACATGGTGACAGCGCTCTGGGCCCCGCTCTGCTTGCGCTGCCCTCGGGGCCGCAGGAACCGGCGGCTGCTGCTTGCCAGCTGCTTGCTGGGCTCGGCTGGGGCCAGCCTGCTGCTCACCCTCGTCCCCCCCGTCGGCGGGGCCCCAGGGAGCACGGCCTGTAACGGCAGCCGGCAGCCGCGTGACCGAGGGGCCGCCGCCACGCCAGGCCCGGCCACGGGCAGCTACCCGGGTCCGAGCGTGGGCGTTGTCACCGACGCAGAGGCAAGGGTGAAAACAACGGCTGGCGTTCTGATGGCGAGCAGAAAGCCGACGCTGAGCAGTGCGGCCTTCCAGGGATCGTTTGGGCTGACGGACACGCTTGGGAAAGGAGGCAGAGGGGTTGCTGGAGGCGATACAAAGGCGAGCGGCTACTTGGCCGGTCCCTCCGGCTGGACGGCTTCTGCGAAAGCGGTTAACCGGGAGACGCAAGAACCAGAAGTGACGGCTTCCTCCGGAGCTCGCTTGCCTGGACTCGAGAAGGAAGCGAGCAGTCTGGCTTCTGCTGCAACAGATCTCGCTGATAATGCTGAAAAAAGCCTTTATTCTACTGAGAGCAGCGAGCTCTCTGTGTTTAAAACAACTCTTCCTGCTGTTGGAGATGCTTACGTGCCTGGAAACCTTTCAGACCACCAGAAAGACACTCCAGATGTCAGCTTCAAGGCAGTGCGAAACATCTTTCCGGACAGAGAGTATCACATTTTTCTTATGGTACTGAGTAGTGTTGTGCTTTGGGAGCTGCTGGCTACTTCTCTCGAGTGGATGGTGGATGAGGGTCTCTACGAATATCTCGACTTCATTGACGCGACTGACAGGTATGGCAGGCTGTGGATTTGGAGTTACCTGGGTGCATCTATAGGTGCCTGCAGCATTGCCGCATTCGTGGATCAACTGAGTTGCTTCCTCGGCAGCACGGTCGCCCGCCTCGCTGTCCACTTCTATGTCTGTGCTCTCCTGGTAATGCTCTCGTCGCTTGGCAGCGTCTTTCTTCCCATCCACATTCCCAAGAAAACCAACCGTGTTAACAAAACCGCCAAAGCCCTGGCCCTGCTGTGGAGCGATGGCCGAGCGATCCTGTACGTCATCACCATCTTCCTCACCGGTGCGGCTGGGTCGGCGGTGCAGAACTTTCTCTTCTGGCAGATGCAGGACCGAGGTAGCAGTGAGCTGTACATGGGGCTCTCCGTGGCCGTTGGGCTGCTTGCTGAAATTTTGCTTTATTTCTTCAAGGGGAAGTTGCTGAGGACTTTCTCGAGCAGCAAAATTGTTGCAGTCAGTCTAAGCCTCCTGGCAGTACAGCTTCTGTGCTACTCCTTCTTGTGGACTGTGTGGTCAGTTCTCCTTATCCAGATACTATCTGCCTTCAGTAGCGGTGCTTTGTGGTGGGTGGTTACCACGACGGTGGATGACATAGCCACTCCAGGCATGGAGAGGCCCCTGCACGCTGTTCTCCAGGGCCTCTTCTACGGTGGAGGAGCAAGCTTGGGCAGTTTTGCAGGAGGGTTTGTCGTGAAGCACTTTGGCTTGGCAGTTCTGTACAGGGCATGCTGCATGTGCCTGGTGCTGTGGCTCCTCTTGTTCTTAACTCTCCAATCTAAATTGCCACAGCAGAAACTAATTAATTATTCTCATCTCCTGGCTGCGGATTCCTGGGATATGAGTGACTCTGACGAGGAGAACAAGAAGAGCTGGCTGGTAAATCTATGAAGAGTGGAAGCTTTAGCAGGAATTGGTCACAGCAGCATGCTATCAACAGATCTGTGCTTCAGTGTGGGTGGAGTAGTAACCTGGTGTGATGACGCTGCCCAGAAATGACCGTTAATTCTAAAGTGCTAAATATATACAGTATCTATCTGACCGGACAGATTTTTATTAAAGAAAAAATTATAAATCTTTTTATTGTCTTAATTTATAGCATTTTTGTAATAATTTTTCCTTTTTAACTTAATGATTTTGCTTCCAAAATCGTATCAAGGTATTTCAGGTATACATTTGCTGAAATGAATGTAGCTAAGTTTTCAGTCAAAAAACAAACTTGAATTGGATTCTCGCTCCCCAGAGCTGATGCTGGGGAAACTGCGAGCGAAAGCTGTGACCGGTACTTTGAATTGCAGGAAAACTACTCTAATGCACAACAGCACACTGAACTTTTTCCAGGTGCTATGTCTCTGAACTTCTTTCGATGAATAAGGGATGTGAATGAAAAAACGGTTCATTTGCTCTGCTTTGATTTGTAAAATCGGGTTTTGCTACAGACTATCTGTCTTCTCACTTTTTAGGGTGTAAGTGTGTTTCTGCATCGGTGTCTATTGGAAAAAACCGACTGTGTCTGCTCACAGTCAGTGCCTGCCGGCTGTCCAGATTCAGCAGAGCAGCCTGTGGACTTCCTCCTGTCTGTTCACCTAAGGTGGCAGCCGGGCATTCAGGATGACCAGGAAGCAGTCTGCCCTCCTGATCTGGTTAGCTTCTGTGGGCTGGGAGTGAAGGTAGGGCGGTATTCAGTCAGAAGGCACTGGGCGCTTGGTGAGTTGGTCTGGTTGAAGGTGGTGGTCCTCCCTGGGTCAGTTTGGCCTGAGAGCAGCCCTCTGCTCACGTCTCCTATTTAGAACTAACTCTGTGTCCTGAACAGAGCCTGCTAAGCCCAGAAGGCTCCTCAAGCTGCCTTATCTGCGTTGCCTTAACCTCAAAGCAAGCAGATTTCAACAACGCTTCCATAGGTAAGATTTGCTTTAAAATTAAAATTTGGTGGTCTGATCTCATTAAAAGATCTGTGTCAGACCTGAAACAGGGCTGGTGGAGCCACTTTGAGCCTCACAGTCCTTTCAGCTGCCATCAAAAGCTGCTGTCAGTTTATTAGGTACTTCCTTGGTCAAGTGACTGCATCATTCCTTTGCGGAGGGATAGATTTTAATAACACCTTCGGGATGTTTTACAAGCCATGAGACAAACAGCTGCAAAAAGCAAAATATTTATTTAAATGTGTATTTAAAATGTAATATGTAAGTGACATTGCAATCTGTCACCCTGCTGCCTTCTGGACTCAGTAGAAAGTGGTTGGAGACAAGGAACAGCAACGCCGTTGAAGATAATCGCTTTCTCTGCATGCATCGATTCCAGATTATCTGTACATCACATGCTTTCAGGGCAATTAGCTCTCTGTTTTCCTGGCACAAATCACCGTGCCGTACAGAATACGCTACTAGAATGACTCTATAGATAGAGTTGTCCTGGTGCCAAGAATAGCTGGAACTTTTTATCAAGGTATTACCTTCTCCCGGGAATTCAAACGCAGGAACAATTTTAGTGTCAAGAATTTATCCCAGCCTGATTACCATATAACACCTCAGGAACTCTAATTACTTGTGAACAGAGTATCTCACTTCAGTCTCGAGAAGCTGACTGCAGGCAGCACACCACAGAGCCGTGTGTGCTTTTGTGAGATGAGCGCCACGGAAATAGTTTAAAATGCGGTTGCTTCTTTAGCTGGAAGTGAGTGCCCTTATTTGAAGCCAATGAAATCGGTTATATGTGCTCTTTTTATCTGGCTCGGCACAAAATCAGCTGCTGTAATTCCAGTTTGGCAAACAGAAACCTTGAAGAGGAAAACGCTCGTGGTGCAATCCGTCCGGCAGCCGCGGCAGAGGGTGGTAGCGGCTGCGGGGCAGAGCCGCGAGGGGACTCCCCGGGCTCTTGCCGCCGTGGCCATTTGGGCCGTGGGTGTTTAGATGTGCTCAGCCACTGCCGCTGTGGACAGGGAGGGTTTAAGGTATGGCCCAAAGCTTAACTTGCGTGTAATGGTCTTGCATAAGAAGATTTTTTTAAATAGTTATTAATCCAATAAACACATTTAGCTAATGGGCTCCTGGGATGCATTAGGAGGAGTGTGGCCAGCAGGACGAGGGAGGTTCTCCTTCCCCTCTACTCTGCCCTAGTGAGGCCCCATCTGCAGTGCTGTGTCCAGTTCTGGGCTCCCCAGTTCAAGAAGGATGAGGAGCTACTGGAGAGAGTCCAGCAGAGGGCTACGAGGATGGTGAGGGGACTGGAGCATCTCTCCTAGGAGGAGAGGCTGAGGGAGCTGGGCTTGTTCAGCCTGGAGAAGAGAAGGCTGAGAGGGGACCTTAGAAATGCTGATAAATATCTGCAGGGTGGGTGTCAGGAGGACGGGGCCAGACTCTTTCCAGTGGTGCCCAGCGACAGGACAAGGGGCAATGGGCACAAACTGAAGCCGAGGAAGTTCCAGCTGAACATGAGGAAGAACTTCTTCCCTCTGAGGGTGACGGAGCCCTGGCCCAGGCTGCCCAGGGAAGTTGTGGAGTCTCCTTCTCTGGAGATATTCCAGACCCGCCTGGACGCGGTGCTGTGCAGCCTGCTCTGGGTGACCCTGCTTCAGCAGGAGGTTGGACTGGGTTGGGCTGGGTGACCCACAGAGGTCCCTTCCAACCCCGGCCATGCTGGGATTCTGTGATTCTGTGAAAGATCATGCTGGGCAACAGCAACATGACGATTTCCTAAGGAAGCTACCTTGAAATGCTGGCAGACGTAGCCCCTTGCTCCCAGCTGAGACAAGCACAGTCCCCAAGACTTAACGTCGTCCCCCCCCAGGAGTCACAAAACGGCAAGATCTCAGCAACAGCGTTTGGTTCTTCAGCACTGTTTTTCACTTCACAAGTCAAAAATCGTTGATGCCCACCAGTGCCAGCAAACCTTTTGGCCCTGAAGGTAGCTGAAGTTAGACAGGATGCTCAGAAACAGGCCAGGAAACCCTGCTTGCACCAGCTGCTTTCCTCCGTGAGCTGCTGCACAGGGCAACCCAGAGTTTGAGGGGTGACCAGCAGCTCTTCACACCTCTGCCTGCTCGGGGCTTCACCAGGGGGTTCGGGTATCCCGGCACGCAAGGCAAATGCTTACAAAGCCAGGAGACCACGTGCTGGGTTGGAGCGTGGTCCTCAGTGTCCAGAGTTTGCTCTGTACAGTTGTAAATGATGTGGATGGATTGTAAGTTATTTGTATAGGTGTCAGCGATGACCTGTGTCAGAAGGTGCAATCCTTTTAATGCCAATTAAAAAAACCAAACAAACCTGCAGCAACTGTAAGTTTGGTTGTTTTTTTATGTTTGTGTGTGGCTGGAGGAGGGTGGGAAGTAAGCCAGCAGTAACAGAAAGACATCAGCATCATTTGGTCCCCTGTGGCCGATGCCTTCTGCTCCCCACCTGGGGCCTTCACGCTGCGTCACGCAGAGACACGGCATGGCCAGAGAGCTCCTCTGTGAAGGGACGGGCAGAAATGGCTGAACTGCAGAAACTCGGAAGCAAGAGTCTACAACCCCCCCGCTGGCTGCCCCTGGAGTACCCTCTGTGCCGGACCCTCTGTCCCTGCAGCCTGTTCCCCTCAAAGTCTGCCACTTCAAAGCACCCCATGCCCTTAGCGGGGACAGTGCTTGGCCCAGCACTTTCCCATGGCCACGAACATCCCATGGCCACGGACATCCCGCGTCTATGGACACCCCGCAGCCACGGACACCCCGCGTCCATGGAGACGCACATCCCACGCCCCGGTGGCCTGGGCCTCGATCTTCCCCACGGCCCGCCGATCTCATTCCCTCCAGGGAAAGCCGGAGCGTGGGGAGCCAGAGCGGGGGGAGCCTGGGCCGAGGTGAGCCGGAGCGAGGGGTGCCTGGGTGGGGGGAGCTGGGGCCGGGGGTGCCCGGGGCCGGGGGAGCCCCGGGCGGGGGACGCTGCGGGGCAGGAACGAGGCGGGCCGCGGCGCTGCCCCTCTCGGCCGGCAGGAGGCGCTGTCCCGCCCACCGCCCGCCGTCTCCTGGCAACGGGGCGGGCCGGGACGCGCGGCGGAGGCGCAGGCCGAGCGGGTGCGGTGACCGCGGCCCTGGGGAGCGGGGGACCCGGAGCTGCGTGGCCGGTACCCGCGGGAGGAGCACGCGGTAGCGCCATGAGCGAGCAGTGGGACGTCGGCCGGGCCTTGGCCCTGTCCGCCTTTTTCCGTCTGCTGCATGGCGCGGGCCGGGCTTGCGCGGTCCCGTTCCTGACGCTGTACCTGCGGCAGCTGGGGCTGTCGGCCCCGCTGGTGGGGGTGGCGGCCGGAGCCAGGTACATGGTGACAGCGCTCTGGGTCCCGCTCTGCTTGCGCTGCCCTCGGGGCCGCAGGAACCGGCGGCTGCTGCTTGCCAGCTGCTTGCTGGGCTCGGCCGGGGCCAGCCTGCTGCTCACCCTCGTCCCCCCCGTCGGCGGGGCCCCGGGGAGCACGGCCTGTAACGGCAGCCGGCAGCCGGGTGACCGAGGGGCCGCCGCCACGCCAGGCCCGGCCACGGGCAGCTACCCGGGTCCGAGCGTGGGCGTTGTCACCGACGCAGAGGCAAGGGTGAAAACAACGGCTGGCGTTCTGATGGCGAGCAGAAAGCCGACGCTGAGCAGTGCGGCCTTCCAGGGATCGTTTGGGCTGACGGACACGCTTGGGAAAGGAGGCAGAGGGGTTGCTGGAGGCGATACAAAGGCGAGCGGCTACTTGGCCGGTCCCTCCGGCTGGACGGCTTCTGCGAAAGCGGTTAACCGGGAGACGCAAGAACCAGAAGTGACGGCTTCCTCCGGAGCTCGCTTGCCTGGACTCGAGAAGGAAGCGAGCAGTCTGGCTTCTGCTGCAACAGATCTCGCTGATAATGCTGAAAAAAGCCTTTATTCTACTGAGAGCAGCGAGCTCTCTGTGTTTAAAACAACTCTTCCTGCTGTTGGAGATGCTTACGTGCCTGGAAACCTTTCAGACCACCAGAAAGACACTCCAGATGTCAGCTTCAAGGCAGTGCGAAACATCTTTCCGGACAGAGAGTATCACATTTTTCTTATGGTACTGAGCAGTGTTGTGCTTTGGGAGCTGCTGGCTACTTCTCTCAAGTGGATGGTGAATGAGGGTCTCTACGAATATCTCGACTTCGTTGACGCGACTGACAGGTATGGCAGGCTGTGGATTTGGAGTTACCTGGGTGCATCTATAGGTGCCTGCAGCATTGCCGCATTCGTGGATCAACTGAGTTGCTTCCTCGGCAGCACGGTCGCCCGCCTCGCTGTCCACTTCTATGTCTGTGCTCTCCTGGTAATGCTCTCGTCGCTTGTCAGCGTCTTTCTTCCCGTCCACATTCCCAAGAAAACCAACCGTGTTAACAAAACCGCCAAAGCCCTGGCCCTGCTGTGGAGCGATGGCCGAGCGATCCTGTACGTCATCACCATCTTCCTCACCGGTGCGGCTGGGTCGGCGGTGCAGAACTTTCTCTTCTGGCAGATGCAGGACCGAGGTAGCAGTGAGCTGTACATGGGGCTCTCCGTGGCCGTTGGGCTGCTTGCTGAAATTTTGCTTTATTTCTTCAAGGGGAAGTTGCTGAGGACTTTCTCGAGCAGCAAAATTGTTGCAGTCAGTCTAAGCCTCCTGGCAGTACAGCTTCTGTGCTACTCCTTCTTGTGGACTGTGTGGTCAGTTCTCCTTATCCAGATACTATCTGCCTTCAGTAGCGGTGCTTTGTGGTGGGTGGTTACCACGACGGTGGATGACATAGCCACTCCAGGCATGGAGAGGCCCCTGCACGCTGTTCTCCAGGGCCTCTTCTACGGTGGAGGAGCAAGCTTGGGCAGTTTTGCAGGAGGGTTTGTCGTGAAGCACTTTGGCTTGGCAGTTCTGTACAGGGCATGCTGCATGTGCCTGGTGCTGTGGCTCCTCTTGTTCTTAACTCTCCAATCTAAATTGCCACAGCAGAAACTAATTAATTATTCTCATCTCCTGGCTGCGGATTCCTGGGATATGAGTGACTCTGACGAGGAGAACAAGAAGAGCTGGCTGGTAAATCTATGAAGAGTGGAAGCTTTAGCAGGAATTGGTCACAGCAGCATGCTATCAACAGATCTGTGCTTCAGTGTGGGTGGAGTAGTAACCTGGTGTGATGACGCTGCCCAGAAATGACCATTAATTCTAAAGTGCTAAATATATACAGTATCTATCTGACCGGACAGATTTTTATTAAAGAAAAAATTATAAATCTTTTTATTGTCTTAATTTATAGCATTTTTGTAATAATTTTTCCTTTTTAACTTAATGATTTTGCTTCCAAAATCGTATCAAGGTATTTCAGGTATACATTTGCTGAAATGAATGTAGCTAAGTTTTCAGTCAAAAAACAAACTTGAATTGGATTCTCGCTCCCCAGAGCTGATGCTGGGGAAACTGCGAGCGAAAGCTGTGACCGGTACTTTGAATTGCAGGAAAACTACTCTAATGCACAACAGCACACTGAACTTTTTCCAGGTGCTATGTCTCTGAACTTCTTTCGATGAATAAGGGATGTGAATGAAAAAACGGTTCATTTGCTCTGCTTTGATTTGTAAAATCGGGTTTTGCTACAGACTATCTGTCTTCTCACTTTTTAGGGTGTAAGTGTGTTTCTGCATCGGCGTCTATTGGAAAAAACCGACTGTGTCTGCTCACAGTCAGTGCCTGCCGGCTGTCCAGATTCAGCAGAGCAGCCTGTGGACTTCCTCCTGTCTGTTCACCTAAGGTGGCAGCCGGGCATTCAGGATGACCAGGAAGCAGTCTGCCCTCCTGATCTGGTTAGCTTCTGTGGGCTGGGAGTGAAGGTAGGGCGGTATTCAGTCAGAAGGCACTGGGCGCTTGGTGAGTTGGTCTGGTTGAAGGTGGTGGTCCTCCCTGGGTCAGTTTGGCCTGAGAGCAGCCCTCTGCTCACGTCTCCTATTTAGAACTAACTCTGTGTCCTGAACAGAGCCTGCTAAGCCCAGAAGGCTCCTCAAGCTGCCTTATCTGCGTTGCCTTAACCTCAAAGCAAGCAGATTTCAACAACGCTTCCATAGGTAAGATTTGCTTTAAAATTAAAATTTGGTGGTCTGATCTCATTAAAAGATCTGTGTCAGACCTGAAACAGGGCTGGTGGAGCCACTTTGAGCCTCACAGTCCTTTCAGCTGCCATCAAAAGCTGCTGTCAGTTTATTAGGTACTTCCTTGGTCAAGTGACTGCATCATTCCTTTGCGGAGGGATAGATTTTAATAACACCTTCGGGATGTTTTACAAGCCATGAGACAAACAGCTGCAAAAAGCAAAATATTTATTTAAATGTGTATTTAAAATGTAATATGTAAGTGACATTGCAATCTGTCACCCTGCTGCCTTCTGGACTCAGTAGAAAGTGGTTGGAGACAAGGAACAGCAACGCCGTTGAAGATAATCGCTTTCTCTGCATGCATCGATTCCAGATTATCTGTACATCACATGCTTTCAGGGCAATTAGCTCTCTGTTTTCCTGGCACAAATCACCGTGCCGTACAGAATACGCTACTAGAATGACTCTATAGATAGAGTTGTCCTGGTGCCAAGAATAGCTGGAACTTTTTATCAAGGTATTACCTTCTACCGGGAATTCAAACGCAGGAACAATTTTAGTGTCAAGAATTTATCCCAGCCTGATTACCATATAACACCTCAGGAACTCTAATTACTTGTGAACAGAGTATCTCACTTCAGTCTCGAGAAGCTGACTGCAGGCAGCACACCACAGAGCCGTGTGTGCTTTTGTGAGATGAGCGCCACGGAAATAGTTTAAAATGCGGTTGCTTCTTTAGCTGGAAGTGAGTGCCCTCATTTGAAGCCAATGAAATCGGTTATATGTGCTCTTTTTATCTGGCTCGGCACAAAATCAGCTGCTGTAATTCCAGTTTGGCAAACAGAAACCTTGAAGAGGAAAGCGCTCGTGGTGCAATCCGTCCGGCAGCCGCGGCAGAGGGTGGTAGCGGCTGCGGGGCAGAGCCGCGAGGGGACTCCCCGGGCTCTTGCCGCCGTGGCCATTTGGGCCGTGGGTGTTTAGATGTGCTCAGCCACTGCCGCTGTGGACAGGGAGGGTTTAAGGTATGGCCCAAAGCTTAACTTGCGTGTAATGGTCTTGCATAAGAAGATTTTTTTAAATAGTTATTAATCCAATAAACACATTTAGCTAATGGGCTCCTGGGATGCATTAGGAGGAGTGTGGCCAGCAGGACGAGGGAGGTTCTCCTTCCCCTCTACTCTGCCCTAGTGAGGCCCCATCTGCAGTGCTGTGTCCAGTTCTGGGCTCCCCAGTTCAAGAAGGATGAGGAGCTACTGGAGAGAGTCCAGCAGAGGGCTACGAGGATGGTGAGGGGACTGGAGCATCTCTCCTAGGAGGAGAGGCTGAGGGAGCTGGGCTTGTTCAGCCTGGAGAAGAGAAGGCTGAGAGGGGACCTTAGAAATGCTGATAAATATCTGCAGGGTGGGTGTCAGGAGGACGGGGCCAGACTCTTTCCAGTGGTGCCCAGCGACAGGACAAGGGGCAATGGGCACAAACTGAAGCCGAGGAAGTTCCAGCTGAACATGAGGAAGAACTTCTTCCCTCTGAGGGTGACGGAGCCCTGGCCCAGGCTGCCCAGGGAAGTTGTGGAGTCTCCTTCTCTGGAGATATTCCAGACCCGCCTGGACGCGGTGCTGTGCAGCCTGCTCTGGGTGACCCTGCTTCAGCAGGAGGTTGGACTGGGTTGGGCTGGGTGACCCACAGAGGTCCCTTCCAACCCCGGCCATGCTGGGATTCTGTGATTCTGTGAAAGATCATGCTGGGCAACAGCAACATGACGATTTCCTAAGGAAGCTACCTTGAAATGCTGGCAGACGTAGCCCCTTGCTCCCAGCTGAGACAAGCACAGTCCCCAAGACTTAACGTCGTCCCCCCCCAGGAGTCACAAAACGGCAAGATCTCAGCAACAGCGTTTGGTTCTTCAGCACTGTTTTTCACTTCACAAGTCAAAAATTGTTGATGCCCACCAGTGCCAGCAAACCTTTTGGCCCTGAAGGTAGCTGAAGTTAGACAGGATGCTCAGAAACAGGCCAGGAAACCCTGCTTGCACCAGCTGCTTTCCTCCGTGAGCTGCTGCACAGGGCAACCCAGAGTCTGAGGGGTGACCAGCAGCTCTTCACACCTCTGCCTCCTCGGGGCTTCACCAGGGGGTTCGGGTATCCCGGCACGCAAGGCAAATGCTTACAAAGCCAGGAGACCACGTGCTGGGTTGGAGCGTGGTCCTCAGTGTCCAGAGTTTGCTCTGTACAGTTGTAAATGATGTGGATGGATTGTAAGTTATTTGTATAGGTGTCAGCGATGACCTGTGTCAGAAGGTGCAATCCTTTTAATGCCAATTAAAAAAACCAAACAAACCTGCAGCAACTGTAAGTTTGGTTGTTTTTTGATGTTTGTGTGTGGCTGGAGGAGGGTGGGAAGTAAGCCAGCAGTAACAGAAAGACATCAGCATCATTTGGTCCCCTGTGGCCGATGCCTTCTGCTCCCCACCTGGGGCCTTCACGCTGCGTCACGCAGAGACACGGCATGGCCAGAGAGCTCCTCTGCGAAGGGACGGGCAGAAATGGCTGAACTGCAGAAACTCGGAAGCAAGAGTCTACAACCCCCCCGCTGGCTGCCCCTGGAGTGCCCTCTGTGCCGGACCCTCTGTCCCTGCAGCCTGTTCCCCTCAAAGTCTGCCACTTCAAAGCACCCCATGCCCTTAGCGGGGACAGTGCTTGGCCCAGCACTTTCCCATGGCCACGAACATCCCACAACCATGGACATCCCACAACCATGGACATCCCACAACCATGGACATCCCGTGGACATGGACATCCCATGGACATGGACATCTCACAACCATGGACATCCCATGGCCATGGACATCCTGCAGCCACAGGAACCCGCGGCCATGGACTTCCCATGACCGCAAACATCCCATGGCCACGGACATCCCGCGTCTACGGACACCCCGCAGCCACGGACACCCCGCGTCCATGGAGACGCACATCCCACGCCCCGGTGGCCTGGGCCTCAATCTTCCCCACGGCCCGCCGATCTCATTCCCTCCAGGGAAAGCCGGAGCGTGGGGAGCCAGAGCGGGGGGAGCCTGGGCCGAGGTGAGCCGGAGCGAGGGGTGCCTGGGTGGGGGGAGCTGGGGCCGGGGGTGCCCGGGGCCGGGGGAGCCCCGGGCGGGGGACGCTGCGGGGCAGGAACGAGGCGGGCCGCGGCGCTGCCCCTCTCGGCCGGCAGGAGGCGCTGTCCCGCCCACCGCCCGCCGTCTCCTGGCAACGGGGCGGGCCGGGACGCGCGGCGGAGGCGCAGGCCGAGCGGGTGCGGTGACCGCGGCCCTGGGGAGCGGGGGGCCCGGAGCTGCGTGGCCGGTACCCGCGGGAGGAGCACGCGGTAGCGCCATGAGCGAGCAGTGGGACGTCGGCCGGGCCTTGGCCCTGTCCGCCTTTTTCCGTCTGCTGCATGGCGCGGGCCGGGCCTGCGCGGTCCCGTTCCTGACGCTGTACCTGCGGCAGCTGGGGCTGTCGGCCCCGCTGGTGGGGGTGGCGGCCGGAGCCAGGTACATGGTGACAGCGCTCTTTGTCCCGCTCTGCTCGCGCTGCCCCCGGGGCCGCAGGAAGCAGCGGCTGCTGCTTACCAGCTGCTTGCTGGGCTCGGCCGGGGCCAGCCTGCTGCTCACCCTCGTCCCCCCCGTCGGCGGGGCCCCGGGGAGCACGGCCTGTAACGGCAGCCGGCAGCCGCGTGACCGAGGGGCCGCCGCCACGCCAGGCCCGGCCACGGGCAGCTACCCGGGTCCGAGCGTGGGCGTTGTCACCGACGCAGAGGCAAGGGTGAAAACAACGGCTGGCGTTCTGATGGCGAGCAGAAAGCCGACGCTGAGCAGTGCGGCCTTCCAGGGATCGTTTGGGCTGACGGACACGCTTGGGAAAGGAGGCAGAGGGGTTGCTGGAGGCGATACAAAGGCGAGCGGCTACTTGGCCGGTCCCTCCGGCTGGACGGCTTCTGCGAAAGCGGTTAACCGGGAGACGCGAGAACCAGAAGTGACGGCTTCCTCCGGAGCTCGCTTGCCTGGACTCGAGAAGGAAGCGAGCAGTCTGGCTTCTGCTGCAACAGATCTCGCTGATAATGCTGAAAAAAGCCTTTATTCTACTGAGAGCAGCGAGCTCTCTGTGTTTAAAACAACTCTTCCTGCTGTTGGAGATGCTTACGTGCCTGGAAACCTTTCAGACCACCAGAAAGACACTCCAGATGTCAGCTTCAAGGCAGTGCGAAACATCTTTCCGGACAGAGAGTATCACATTTTTCTTATGGTACTGAGCATTGTTGTGCTTTGGGAGCTGCTGGCTACTTCTCTCAAGTGGATGGTGAATGAGGGTCTCTATGAATATCTCGACTTCGTTGACGCGACTGACAGGTATGGCAGGCTGTGGATTTGGAGTTACCTGGGTGCATCTATAGGTGCCTGCAGCATTGCCGCATTCGTGGATCAACTGAGTTGCTTCCTCGGCAGCACGGTCGCCCGCCTCGCTGTCCACTTCTATGTCTGTGCTCTCCTGGTAATGCTCTCGTCGCTTGGCAGCGTCTTTTTTCCCGTCCACATTCCCAAGAAAACCAACCGTGTTAACAAAACCGCCAAAGCCCTGGCCCTGCTGTGGAGCGATGGCCGAGCGATCCTGTACGTCATCACCATCTTCCTCACCGGTGCGGCTGGGTCGGCGGTGCAGAACTTTCTCTTCTGGCAGATGCAGGACCGAGGTAGCAGTGAGCTGTACATGGGGCTCTCCGTGGCCGTTGGGCTGCTTGCTGAAATTTTGCTTTATTTCTTCAAGGGGAAGTTGCTGAGGACTTTCTCGGGCAGCAAAATTGTTGCAGTCAGTCTAAGCCTCCTGGCAGTACAGCTTCTGTGCTACTCCTTCTTGTGGACTGTGTGGTCAGTTCTCCTTATCCAGATACTATCTGCCTTCAGTAGCAGTGCTTTGTGGTGGGTGGTTACCACGACGGTGGATGACATAGCCACTCCAGGCATGGAGAGGCCCCTGCACGCTGTTCTCCAGGGCCTCTGCTACGGTGGAGGAGCAAGCTTGGGCAGTTTTGCAGGAGGGTTTGTCGTGAAGCACTTTGGCTTGGCAGTTCTGTACAGGGCATGCTGCATGTGCCTGGTGCTGTGGCTCCTCTTGTTCTTAACTCTCCAATCTAAATTGCCACAGCAGAAACTAATTAATTATTCTCATCTCCTGGCTGCGGATTCCAGGGATATGACTCTGACGAGGAGAACAAGAAGAGCTGGCTGGTAAATCTATGAAGAGTGGAAGTTTTAGCAGGAATTGGTCACAGCAGCATGCTATCAACAGATCTGTGCTTCAGTGTGGGTGGAGTAGTAACCTGGTGTGATGACGCTGCCCAGAAATGACCGTTAATTCTAAAGTGCTAAATATATACAGTATCTATCTGACCGGACAGATTTTTATTAAAGAAAAAATTATAAATCTTTTTATTGTCTTAATTTATAGCATTTTTGTAATAATTTTTCCTTTTTAACTTAATGATTTTGCTTCCAAAATCGTATCAAGGTATTTCAGGTATACATTTGCTGAAATGAATGTAGCTAAGTTTTCAGTCAAAAAACAAACTTGAATTGGATTCTCGCTCCCCAGAGCTGATGCTGGGGAAACTGCGAGCGAAAGCTGTGACCGGTACTTTGAATTGCAGGAAAACTACTCTAATGCACAACAGCACACTGAACTTTTTCCAGGTGCTATGTCTCTGAACTTCTTTCGATGAATAAGGGATGTGAATGAAAAAACGGTTCATTTGCTCTGCTTTGATTTGTAAAATCGGGTTTTGCTACAGACTATCTGTCTTCTCACTTTTTAGGGTGTAAGTGTGTTTCTGCATCGGCGTCTATTGGAAAAAACCGACTGTGTCTGCTCACAGTCAGTGCCTGCCGGCTGTCCAGATTCAGCAGAGCAGCCTGTGGACTTCCTCCTGTCTGTTCACCTAAGGTGGCAGCCGGGCATTCAGGGTGACCAGGAAGCAGTCTGCCCTCCTGATCTGGTTAGCTTCTGTGGGCTGGGAGTGAAGGTAGGGCGGTATTCAGTCAGAAGGCACTGGGCGCTCGGTGAGTTGGTCTGGTTGAAGGTGGTGGTCCTCCCTGGGTCAGTTTGGCCTGAGAGCAGCCCTCTGCTCACGTCTCCTATTTAGAACTAACTCTGTGTCCTGAACAGAGCCTGCTAAGCCCAGAAGGCTCCTCAAGCTGCCTTATCTGCGTTGCCTTAACCTCAAAGCACGCAGATTTCAACAACGCTTCCATAGGTAAGATTTGCTTTAAAATTAAAATTTGGTGGTCTGATCTCATTAAAAGATCTGTGTCAGACCTGAAACAGGGCTGGTGGAGCCACTTTGAGCCTCACAGTCCTTTCAGCTGCCATCAAAAGCTGCTGTCAGTTTATTAGGTACTTCCTTGGTCAAGTGACTGCATCATTCCTTTGCGGAGGGATAGATTTTAATAACACCTTCGGGATGTTTTACAAGCCATGAGACAAACAGCTGCAAAAAGCAAAATATTTATTTAAATGTGTATTTAAAATGTAATATGTAAGTGACATTGCAATCTGTCACCCTGCTGCCTTCTGGACTCAGTAGAAAGTGGTTGGAGACAAGGAACAGCAACGCCGTTGAAGATAATCGCTTTCTCTGCATGCATCGATTCCAGATTATCTGTACATCACATGCTTTCAGGGCAATTAGCTCTCTGTTTTCCTGGCACAAATCACCGTGCCGTACAGAATACGCTACTAGAATGACTCTATAGATAGAGTTGTCCTGGTGCCAAGAATAGCTGGAACTTTTTATCAAGGTATTACCTTCTCCCGGGAATTCAAACGCAGGAACAATTTTAGTGTCAAGAATTTATCCCAGCCTGATTACCATGTAACACCTCAGGAACTCTAATTACTTGTGAACAGAGTATCTCACTTCAGTCTCGAGAAGCTGACTGCAGGCAGCACACCACAGAGCCGTGTGTGCTTTTGTGAGATGAGCGCCGCGGAAATAGTTTAAAATGCGGTTGCTTCTTTAGCTGGAAGTGAGTGCCCTCATTTGAAGCCAATGAAATCGGTTATATGTGCTCTTTTTATCTGGCTCGGCACAAAATCAGCTGCTGTAATTCCAGTTTGGCAAACAGAAACCTTGAAGAGGAAAGCGCTCGTGGTGCAATCCGTCCGGCAGCCGCGGCAGAGGGTGGTAGCGGCTGCGGGGCAGAGCCGCGAGGGGACTCCCCGGGCTCTTGCCGCCGTGGCCATTTGGGCCGTGGGTGTTTAGATGTGCTCAGCCACTGCCGCTGTGGACAGGGAGGGTTTAAGGTATGGCCCAAAGCTTAACTTGCGTGTAATGGTCTTGCATAAGAAGATTTTTTTAAATAGTTATTAATCGAATAAACACATTTAGCTAATGGGCTCCTGGGATGCATTAGGAGGAGTGTGGCCAGCAGGACGAGGGAGGTTCTCCTTCCCCTCTACTCTGCCCTAGTGAGGCCCCATCTGCAGTGCTGTGTCCAGTTCTGGGCTCCCCAGTTCAAGAAGGATGAGGAGCTACTGGAGAGAGTCCAGCGGAGGGCTACGAGGATGGTGAGGGGACTGGAGCATCTCTCCTAGGAGGAGAGGCTGAGGGAGCTGGGCTTGTTCAGCCTGGAGAAGAGAAGGCTGAGAGGGGACCTTAGAAATGCTGATAAATATCTGCAGGGTGGGGGTCAGGAGGACGGGGCCAGACTCTTTCCAGTGGTGCCCAGCGACAGGACAAGGGGCAATGGGCACAAACTGAAGCCGAGGAAGTTCCAGCTGAACATGAGGAAGAACTTCTTCCCTCTGAGGGTGACGGAGCACTGGCCCAGGCTGCCCAGGGAGTTGTGGAGTCTCCTTCTCTGGAGATATTCCAGACCCGCCTGGAAGCGGTGCTGTGCAGCCTGCTCTGGGTGACCCTGCTTCAGCAGGAGGTTGGACTGGGTTGGGCTGGGTGACCCACAGAGGTCCCTTCCAACCCCGGCCATGCTGGGATTCTGTGATTCTGTAAAAGATCATGCTGGGCAACAGCAACATGACGATTTCCTAAGGAAGCTACCTTGAAATGCTGGCAGACGTAGCCCCTTGCTCCCAGCTGAGACAAGCACAGTCCCCAAGACTTAATGTCGTCCCCCCCCAGGATTCACAAAACTGCAAGATCTCAGCAACAGCGTTTGGTTCTTCAGCACTGTTTTTCACTTCACAAGTCAAAACTCGTTGATGCCCACCAGTGCCAGCAAACCTTTTGGCCCTGAAGGTAGCTGAAGTTAGACAGGATGCTTAGAAACAGGCCAGGAAACCCTGCTTGCACCAGCTGCTTTCCTCCGTGAGCTGCTGCACAGGGCAACCCAGAGTTTGAGGGGTGACCAGCAGCTCTTCACACCTCTGCCTCCTCGGGGCTTCACCAGGGGGTTCGGGTATCCCGGCACGCAAGGCAAATGCTTACAAAGCCAGGAGACCACGTGCTGGGTTGGAGCGTGGTCCTCAGTGTCCAGAGTTTGCTCTGTACAGTTGTAAATGATGTGGATGGATTGTAAGTTATTTGTATAGGTGTCAGCGATGACCTGTGTCAGAAGGTGCAATCCTTTTAATGCCAATTAAAAAAACCAAACAAACCTGCAGCAACTGTAAGTTTGGTTGTTTTTTTATGTTTGTGTGTGGCTGGAGGAGGGTGGGAAGTAAGCCAGCAGTAACAGAAAGACATCAGCATCATTTGGTCCCCTGTGGCCGATGCCTTCTGCTCCCCACCTGGGGCCTTCACGCTGCGTCACGCAGAGACACGGCATGGCCAGAGAGCTCCTCTGCGAAGGGACGGGCAGAAATGGCTGAACTGCAGAAACTCGGAAGCAAGAGTCTACAACCCCCCCGCTGGCTGCCCCTGGAGTACCCTCTGTGCCGGACCCTCTGTCCCTGCAGCCTGTTCCCCTCAAAGTCTGCCACTTCAAAGCACCCCATGCCCTTAGCGGGGACAGTGCTTGGCCCAGCACTTTCCCATGGCCACGAACATCCCATGGCCACGGACATCCCACAACCATGGACATCCCACAACCATGGACATCCCACAACCATGGACATCCCGTGGACATGGACATCCCATGGACATGGACATCTCACAACCATGGACATCCCATGGCCATGGACATCCTGTAGCCACAGGAAGCCGCGGCCATGGACTTCCCATGACCGCAAACATCCCATGGCCACGGACATCCCGCGTCCACGGACACCCCGCAGCCACGGACACCCCGCGTCCATGGAGACGCACATCCCACGCCCCGGTGGCCTGGGCCTCGATCTTCTCCACGGCCCGCCGATCTCATTCCCTCCAGGGAAAGCCGGAGCGAGGGGTGCCTGGGTGGGGGGAGCTGGGGCCGGGGGTGCCCGGGGCCGGGGGAGCCCCGGGCGGGGGACGCTGCGGGGCAGGAACGAGGCGGGCCGCGGCGCTGCCCCTCTCGGCCGGCAGGAGGCGCTGTCCCGCCCACCGCCCGCCGTCTCCTGGCAACGGGGCGGGCCGGGACGCGCGGCGGAGGCGCAGGCCGAGCGGGTGCGGTGACCGCGGCCCTGGGGAGCGGGGGGCCCGGAGCTGCGTGGCCGGTACCCGCGGGAGGAGCACGCGGTAGCGCCATGAGCGAGCAGTGGGACGTCGGCCGGGCCTTGGCCCTGTCCGCCTTTTTCCGTCTGCTGCATGGCGCGGGCCGGGCCTGCGCGGTCCCGTTCCTGACGCTGTACCTGCGGCAGCTGGGGCTGTCGGCCCCGCTGGTGGGGGTGGCGGCCGGAGCCAGGTACATGGTGACAGCGCTCTGGGCCACGCTCTGCTTGCGCTGCCCTCGGGGCCGCAGGAACCGGCGGCTGCTGCTTGCCAGCTGCTTGCTGGGCTCGGCCGGGGCCAGCCTGCTGCTCACCCTCGTCCCCCCCGTCGGCGGGGCCCCAGGGAGCACGGCCTGTAACGGCAGCCGGCAGCCGCGTGACCGAGGGGCCGCCGCCACGCCAGGCCCGGCCACGGGCAGCTACCCGGGTCCGAGCGTGGGCGTTGTCACCGACGCAGAGGCAAGGGTGAAAACAACGGCTGGCGTTCTGATGGCGAGCAGAAAGCCGACGCTGAGCAGTGCGGCCTTCCAGGGATCGTTTGGGTTGACGGACACGCTTGGGAAAGAAGGCAGAGGGGTTGCTGGAGGCGATACAAAGGCGAGCGGCTACTTGGCCGGTCCCTCCGGCTGGACGGCTTCTGCGAAAGCGGTTAACCGGGAGACGCAAGAACCAGAAGTGACGGCTTCCTCCGGAGCTCGCTTGCCTGGACTCGAGAAGGAAGCGAGCAGTCTGGCTTCTGCTGCAACAGATCTCGCTGATAATGCTGAAAAAAGCCTTTATTCTACTGAGAGCAGCGAGCTCTCTGTGTTTAAAACAACTCTTCCTGCTGTTGGAGATGCTTACGTGCCTGGAAACCTTTCAGACCACCAGAAAGACACTCCAGATGTCAGCTTCAAGGCAGTGCGAAACATCTTTCCGGACAGAGAGTATCACATTTTTCTTATGGTACTGAGCATTGTTGTGCTTTGGGAGCTGCTGGCTACTTCTCTCAAGTGGATGGTGAATGAGGGTCTCTACGAATATCTCGACTTCATTGACGCGACTGACAGGTATGGCAGGCTGTGGATTTGGAGTTACCTGGGTGCATCTATAGGTGCCTGCAGCATTGCCGCATTCGTGGATCAACTGAGTTGCTTCCTCGGCAGCACGGTCGCCCGCCTCGCTGTCCACTTCTATGTCTGTGCTCTCCTGGTAATGCTCTCGTCGCTTGGCAGCGTCTTTTTTCCCGTCCACATTCCCAAGAAAACCAACCGTGTTAACAAAACCGCCAAAGCCCTGGCCCTGCTGTGGAGCGATGGCCGAGCGATCCTGTACGTCATCACCATCTTCCTCACCGGTGCGGCTGGGTCGGCGGTGCAGAACTTTCTCTTCTGGCAGATGCAGGACCGAGGTAGCAGTGAGCTGTACATGGGGCTCTCCGTGGCCGTTGGGCTGCTTGCTGAAATTTTGCTTTATTTCTTCAAGGGGAAGTTGCTGAGGACTTTCTCGGGCAGCAAAATTGTTGCAGTCAGTCTAAGCCTCCTGGCAGTACAGCTTCTGTGCTACTCCTTCTTGTGGACTGTGTGGTCAGTTCTCCTTATCCAGATACTATCTGCCTTCAGTAGCGGTGCTTTGTGGTGGGTGGTTACCACGACGGTGGATGACATAGCCACTCCAGGCATGGAGAGGCCCCTGCACGCTGTTCTCCAGGGCCTCTTCTACGGTGGAGGAGCAAGCTTGGGCAGTTTTGCAGGAGGGTTTGTCGTGAAGCACTTTGGCTTGGCAGTTCTGTACAGGGCATGCTGCATGTGCCTGGTGCTGTGGCTCCTCTTGTTCTTAACTCTCCAATCTAAATTGCCACAGCAGAAACTAATTAATTATTCTCATCTCCTGGCTGCGGATTCCAGGGATATGACTCTGACGAGGAGAACAAGAAGAGCTGGCTGGTAAATCTATGAAGAGTGGAAGTTTTAGCAGGAATTGGTCACAGCAGCATGCTATCAACAGATCTGTGCTTCAGTGTGGGTGGAGTAGTAACCTGGTGTGATGACGCTGCCCAGAAATGACCGTTAATTCTAAAGTGCTAAATATATACAGTATCTATCTGACCGGACAGATTTTTATTAAAGAAAAAATTATAAATCTTTTTATTGTCTTAATTTATAGCATTTTTGTAATAATTTTTCCTTTTTAACTTAATGATTTTGCTTCCAAAATCGTATCAAGGTATTTCAGGTATACATTTGCTGAAATGAATGTAGCTAAGTTTTCAGTCAAAAAACAAACTTGAATTGGATTCTCGCTCCCCAGAGCTGATGCTGGGGAAACTGCGAGCGAAAGCTGTGACCGGTACTTTGAATTGCAGGAAAACTACTCTAATGCACAACAGCACACTGAACTTTTTCCAGGTGCTATGTCTCTGAACTTCTTTCGATGAATAAGGGATGTGAATGAAAAAACGGTTCATTTGCTCTGCTTCGATTTGTAAAATCGGGTTTTGCTACAGACTATCTGTCTTCTCACTTTTTAGGGTGTAAGTGTGTTTCTGCATCGGCGTCTATTGGAAAAAACCGACTGTGTCTGCTCACAGTCAGTGCCTGCCGGCTGTCCAGATTCAGCAGAGCAGCCTGTGGACTTCCTCCTGTCTGTTCACCTAAGGTGGCAGCCGGGCATTCAGGGCGACCAGGAAGCAGTCTGCCCTCCTGATCTGGTTAGCTTCTGTGGGCTGGGAGTGAAGGTAGGGCGGTATTCAGTCAGAAGGCACTGGGCACTGGGTGAGTTGGTCTGGTTGAAGGTGGTGGTCCTCCCTGGGTCAGTTTGGCCTGAGAGCAGCCCTCTGCTGACGTCTCCTATTTAGAACTAACTCTGTGTCCTGAACAGAGCCTGCTAAGCCCAGAAGGCTCCTCAAGCTGCCTTATCTGCGTTGCCTTAACCTCAAAGCACGCAGATTTCAACAACACTTCAATAGGTAAGATTTGCTTACAAATTAAAATTTGGTGGTCTGATCTCATTAAAAGATCTGTGTCAGACCTGAAACAGGGCTGGTGGAGCCACTTTGAGCCTCACAGTCCTTTCAGCTGCCATCAAAAGCTGCTGTCAGTTTATTAGGTACTTCCTTGGTCAAGTGACTGCATCATTCCTTTGCGGAGGGATAGATTTTAATAACACCTTCGGGATGTTTTACAAGCCATGAGACAAACAGCTGCAAAAAGCAAAATATTTATTTAAATGTGTATTTAAAATGTAATATGTAAGTGACATTGCAATCTGTCACCCTGCTGCCTTCTGGACTCAGTAGGAAGTGGTTGGAGACAAGGAACAGCAACGCCGTTGAAGATAATCGCTTTCTCTGCATGCATCGATTCCAGATTATCTGTACATCACATGCTTTCAGGGCAATTAGCTCTCTGTTTTCCTGGCACAAATCACCGTGCCGTACAGAATACGCTACTAGAATGACTCTATAGATAGAGTTGTCCTGGTGCCAAGAATAGCTGGAACTTTTTATCAAGGTATTACCTTCTCCCGGGAATTCAAACGCAGGAACAATTTTAGTGTCAAGAATTTATCCCAGCCTGATTACCATACAACACCTCAGGAACTCTAATTACTTGTGAACAGAGTATCTCACTTCAGTCTCGAGAAGCTGACTGCAGGCAGCACACCACAGAGCCGTGTGTGCTTTTGTGAGATGAGCGCCGCGGAAATAGTTTAAAATGCGGTTGCTTCTTTAGCTGGAAGTGAGTGCCCTCATTTGAAGCCGATTAAATCGGTTATATGTGCTCTTTTTATCTGGCTCGGCACAAAATCAGCTGCTGTAATTCCAGTTTGGCAAACAGAAACCTTGAAGAGGAAAGCGCTCGTGGTGCAATCCGTCCGGCAGCCGCGGCAGAGGGTGGTAGCGGCTGCGGGGCAGAGCCGCGAGGGGACTCCCCGGGCTCTTGCCGCCGTGGCCATTTGGGCCGTGGGTGTTTAGATGTGCTCAGCCACTGCCGCTGTGGACAGGGAGGGTTTAAGGTATGGCCCAAAGCTTAACTTGCGTGTAATGGTCTTGCATAAGAAGATTTTTTTAAATAGTTCTTAATCGAATAAACACATTTAGCTAATGGGCTCCTGGGATGCATTAGGAGGAGTGTGGCCAGCAGGACGAGGGAGGTTCTCCTTCCCCTCTACTCTGCCCTAGTGAGGCCCCATCTGCAGTGCTGTGTCCAGTTCTCAAGAAGGATGAGGAGCTACTGGAGAGAGTCCAGCGGAGGGCTACGAGGATGGTGAGGGGACTGGAGCATCTCTCCTAGGAGGAGAGGCTGAGGGAGCTGGGCTTGTTCAGCCTGGAGAAGAGAAGGCTGAGAGGGGACCTTAGAAATGCTGATAAATATCTGCAGGGTGGGGGTCAGGAGGACGGGGCCAGACTCTTTCCAGTGGTGCCCAGCGACAGGACAAGGGGCAATGGGCACAAACTGAAGCCGAGGAAGTTCCAGCTGAACATGAGGAAGAACTTCTTCCCTCTTTGGGTGACGGAGCCCTGGCCCAGGCTTCCCAGGGAAGTTGTGGAGTCTCCTTCTCTGGAGATATTCCAGACCCGCCTGGACGCGGTGCAGTGCAGCCTGCTCTGGGTGACCCTGCTTCAGCAGAAGGTTGGACTGGGTTGGGCTGGGTGACCCACAGAGGTCCCTTCCAACCCCGGCCATGCTGGGATTCTGTGATTCTGTGAAAGATCATGCTGGGCAACAGCAACATGACGATTTCCTAAGGAAGCTACCTTGAAATGCTGGCAGACGTAGCCCCTTGCTCCCAGCTGAGACAAGCACAGTCCCCAAGACTTAACGTCGTCCCCCCCCAGGAGTCACAAAACGGCAAGATCTCAGCAACAGCGTTTGGTTCTTCAGCACTGTTTTTCACTTCACAAGTCAAAAATTGTTGATGCCCACCAGTGCCAGCAAACCTTTTGGCCCTGAAGGTAGCTGAAGTTAGACAGGATGCTCAGAAACAGGCCAGGAAACCCTGCTTGCACCAGCTGCTTTCCTCCGTGAGCTACTGCACAGGGCAACCCAGAGTCTGAGGGGTGACCAGCAGCTCTTCACACCTCTGCCTCCTCGGGGCTTCACCAGGGGGTTCGGGTATCCCGGCACGCAAGGCAAATGCTTACAAAGCCAGGAGACCACGTGCTGGGTTGGAGCGTGGTCCTCAGTGTCCAGAGTTTGCTCTGTACAGTTGTAAATGATGTGGATGGATTGTAAGTTATTTGTATAGGTGTCAGCGATGACCTGTGTCAGAAGGTGCAATCCTTTTAATGCCAATTAAAAAAACCAAACAAACCTGCAGCAACTGTAAGTTTGGTTGTTTTTTTATGTTTGTGTGTGGCTGGAGGAGGGTGGGAAGTAAGCCAGCAGTAACAGAAAGACATCAGCATCATTTGGTCCCCTGTGGCCGATGCCTTCTGCTCCCCACCTGGGGCCTTCACGCTGCGTCACGCAGAGACACGGCATGGCCAGAGAGCTCCTCTGCGAAGGGACGGGCAGAAATGGCTGAACTGCAGAAACTCGGAAGCAAGAGTCTACAACCCCCCCGCTGGCTGCCCCTGGAGTGCCCTCTGTGCCGGACCCTCTGTCCCTGCAGCCTGTTCCCCTCAAAGTCTGCCACTTCAAAGCACCCCATGCCCTTAGCGGGGACAGTGCTTGGCCCAGCACTTTCCCATGGCCACGAACATCCCGTGTGTTTCCTTCAGGCGTGGCGACCTGGTTCAGGAATGGCACGGCGACCTACCCCCCACCGCTTGGGCCATCAGCTCGCAGACACCAACGTGGTGGACAGCAAATGGCGTTTATTGAGAAGTAGCACAGTATTATATAGCTTAGGTTTACAGCGTCACTTCCGTCTGCTTACATCATGGGCTGAACGCTATTGGCTATCAGGAGAGGAGGGGGGGGCCCACCTTTCCGTACAGCGCGACATCTTCCGACCGCCAGGCCCTAACTATCCACATTTCCCCCCTCCTTATGCTTAACTAAATAGGCTAATATGAAATATAAAAGTTTGAATACTTAACCTTAAGACTTAAACTTAATATCTGGCCAGACTTAACCTTAATTAACCTTAACTACAATTAAAAAATGTAAATATTAAAATCTTACGATAACAAGGATAAGGTACCTTAAACAAATGCATTTGTAAATTAGCTAAAATATAATCTTAAATTATAATCTTAAAATCTTAAAAATTCTATCGGTATTCTTATTCTATATTGTACAGTAGTCTTAAAAGTATATGCTATAAACTTGAATAAAAACATAAGGCACAGTAAACGGGTAGAAGCTGAGGTAACTTTTAGGGACGATTGAGGATAACACTGGGTAGGTACGTTTTTAAAGCAGTTGATGGTGTTCTACGAACATAATGTTAACTTTCTCTAGCCGACTCTTGACGAATGACACGATCTTGTTCAGTATACAGGGTCCAAAAATTAGTGTCCTCACGATCATCGCGATCGGCCCTATCAAGGTGGATATCAGGGTGGTTAACCATGGCGAATGGTTAAACCACGATTCAAACCACCCTTGTTGAGCTTCTTTGTCTCGTTTTCTTTTTTCTAGACCCTCTCTAAGTTTGGCCATGGTATCTCTAACGACTCCGGTGTTATCTGCGTATACACAACATTCCTCACCTAACGCAGCGCACATTCCACCTCGTTGTAGAAACACGAGATCTAATCCTCGACGGTTTTGTAAAACTACTTTTGACAACGATCTCAATGACGCTTCTAAAGCGCTGATCGATTGTTCTATTCGAGCTAAATCTTCGTCCACTGTTATTCTGAGGGAGTGAAACTTCTGGTTCTGTTCGACTAATGAGGCTATTCCTGTTGCTGCCCCTGCGGTCTCTATAGCTAGTAGGGTTGCTATGGTCAAGGCAGTGAGGGGTTCTCGTTTTTGTATATGATGAGAAGTTAAAAGGGTTTGATAATTATATACAAATTCCTCAGGATGGTATATGATTCTTGGGATAATTATTGCTTGTATACAGAATTCATTGCTTCTGTTGAGTTGCTTAAGAGATATACATGGGGTAACTCCAGTTTTCGAACATATCCATTTAGTATTTTTGGCAGGGACTAGCCAATCAGATTTAGATCCCCCTTTTAACGTGGTTTTGTTTGTACATAAACGCCTTTTTTCGAGGGGTATATCGCCGACACATGTGCCCTGTCCCGATAGATATTGCATCGTTATTCCTGGGTTGCTCGCAGTGTTCCATACACATTGTGGAGGATTAGGCCCATCCACTAGTTCTGGGTCAGAGGGTACACCTATCGCTTCATAAAAAGGGGGCCTTATGTCATAACAAAGCCAGCAGTTTGTTGTTATATTTGGATTTGTAGAGTTCAATATCTGGTATGTTGAGTTTAGCAGTTTCCATAGGGGAGGCATTTCAAATTCTAAAGTATTCAGAGTTTCGGTGTCAGAGGAAGCTGCGTTCTTAGTGTTGTTTTTGGTGTTAGATATTAAAGGTTTAGATGTTCGTGGGTTAAGAACTGGGTTAGGCCCGACTGCTTGGGGTGTTTGTGGCATGGTTCTAATGATTTGTATCACTGTTCCTGGATCTTTGAGACTGTGATGAATAAATACTGACCACATTTTCCCTATCATCCAACCCGTATTAGCCGGGTTTTGGATTTCCAAAATCAAATGGGAACGAGTACCTCTTTCAGCCAGCAATCCATCGCGCGCGAATTTTGGATGTTTACACTTATTTGGTCCCCATCTTACCCGCAAAAATTCGTCTTCTTTTTTTGGTTTCTATCTATCGCTTGTCACAATGGTTTCGCATCCCCAATATCCACAGAAATAATATCCTGGATAGTTACAATAACTCTTCCCTGGGTTTGAACTGGGACACCAATATGTTCCCCATAATGACTTGGGTCCTCCAACTCTAGAGAATAAATCAAAATTCGTTATCGTAAAAGTTGGGGCACCTACTGTTACGTTCTTTTTTATCACTCGATCATTTGCAAGGACCCGCAGGATCCACCTGTATGGCTGATGGTGATGGTAACCTAATTCTGCCTGTCCTATAGTGACAAGCTCCAAGATCAGGATCACACAAAGGCATCGTAGCCCCCCTTTACGGAGGCTATTCTGTACGGGTTACGGGGGTGTCCGATGATCTGGTCCTGTGAACAAAAACTCAGTTTTCATTAGTGTTATTCTGGAGGTCTGGTTTAATGGACTTAAGCGGACACCACTTAACTTTTCCATCTTTTTTAACAGCGGCATACCCTCGCCCTGTAAGGACTAACCTCCACCCTTGTTCCCACTCTCCCAGCTCATTTCTGATTATAACCAACGGGCCTTCTTCTAGTGCTCGGGTGGCCCAATGTTTTTGGGTGGGGCTATTTACCTCTTCCCCCCTGGGGAATTGATTTACTGCTAAAAGAGCGGTAGCTAACAGGCGTGCTTGGTCTCCCGCGGGAACGGCGTTAGCAAAACCCTCTGTTTTCGCTCACACTTCTAATTTAGATTTTAAAGTCTGATTTGCTCGTTCGACTATAGCTTGTCCTGTGCTATTATACGGAATACCGTGTGTTAGGGTGATACCCCACTTCAAAGTAAATGTCTGGACTGATTTAGAGATGAAATTTGGACCGTTGTCTATTTTGATCTGATTAGGGATACCGAGCCACGCCATGGCTGTTAACCGATGTTGGACGGTTGCTTTAGAGTTGGTGTTAAGGTGTTGTGTGGCTATGATTATTCCGCTATATGTATCTACGGTTACCGCTAGCCACGCTCGAGGTTTTAGACACTGACAGAGTGTAAAGTCTGTTTGCCACACTTCAGAGGCCTTGAGACCTCGGGGGTTGACTCCACTGGACCACAGTGGTGTTTTCTGACAGTGAGGACACGTGGCTACTATGTGTTTCGCGTCGGTGACTGAGATCCCGCATTTTTTTGCTAGTGCTTTAGCTCCGATATGGAGAGACTCATGTAGCTGACGGGCATCTCTTAGCGTCCACACCCCTTTTGCAGCGGCGTCTGCCTTGTCATTACCGATTTGGAAAAACCCTTTAATTGGGTTGTGGCTGTTAACGTGAATGATTGATATGGTGCCCTTTCGGGAGAAAAGTGCTTCTTCTAGCATTAGAGCTGTTGTGGATGTTGACACGCCGGGCCCCGACATGGCTAAACAAAGCTTGGCCACGAACATTGAGTCAGTCACTATGTTGAGATGTTCTGTTGGGAACAGTCCGCACGCTAGCACTACGGCCGTCGCTTCTAATTGTTGGACTGAAAGCGCACGATCGGTCATTTTAACACAGTGCCATTCTTCTCCCGATTGCCATACCGCCGCCGCTGTTGAGGTCGCTGAGGATGCGTCTGTGAAGACCGTTGGTCCTTGTTGGGGCCAGTCTATGATTTTTTGCGGGAGGTCGATGTTGACAACTGCCATCATTTGAGTCCAGGGAGGCTTTGCAGCGTAACTAACTTCTCCGCCAAATCCAACGAGGGCTAAGGCCAGATACTCTGACGTTGCCACTGATTGCGCAGGGAGTTGTTTGCGGAAGGGTAGGCATATCCTGGCGGGTTCGATGCCTAGGTGTCTTAGGGCGAGTTTTCTGCCTTTCATGATGAGATTACCAAGGCATTCGACTCCTGGAGAGAATGCGCGTGATGGTTTTCCCAGAACTACCCATTGTATTGGTTGAGCTTTTTCAGGGGGTCCCTGTGCTAGTGCTCCCACTCCCCCTCCTTTTGTGAAGTGTACATACAGATCAAGTGGCAGATTTGGATTCCATCTGGCAAGTGTGCTTGACGATACCTGTTGCTCGATAAAGTCGAGAGAGTTTGCTGCTTCCGTTGTCAGAGTTTTTTGTTCCCATGGGTTCTTTCCTTTTAAGAGATCATACAGGGGAGCCATGGTTTCAGGAGGGATCAAGACAATGTTGCGGAGCCATTGTAAGGACCCCACTAACTGCTGCATATCATAGAGCGTTTTAATGTGACGGCGGATTTTTATTTGGGGGGGGTCACGTAAGAACTCGTGATCCCCACTCCTAAAAAGCTTACGCATGGTCCTCTTTTAATTTTTGCGCTCGCGATTTCGAACCCGTTTGTTTTCAGAGTTTCCGAGACTGTTGACACTAGCTGCTCCACCTGACTTCCCGACGGTGTGGCGATTAAAATATCGTCCATGTACTGAATGATGGTCGCGGTCGGATTGTTGTGTCGGACTGGTGTTAACGCCCGGTCCACCGCAAGCTGGCAGATGGTAGATGAGTTGATCATTCCTTGAGGCAGCACTTTCCACTGGAAACGTAAGTTGGGGCGTTGGCTGTTTGGAAACACAACAGAAAAAGCAAACCACTCCTTGTCTTCCTCATGCAAAGGTATCGAGAAAAAACAGTCTTTAATATCAAGGACAGCACAGGGTTGTCCTTCCGGTATCATAGAGTTCATGGGTAAAAACGTTTGAACAGGACCCATTGGTTGGATTTTTTTGTTTACCTCACGTAGGTCATGGAGGAGACAAAACCCCTCGCCGGTTCGTTTGGGTATTACAAAAACTGGGGTGTTCCACGGGCTAGTGGAAGGCTCTATGTGACCTCGTTGTAACTCGCGGTCAACTAACTCGAGAAGGGCGTCCATTCGAGGCTTCGACAGGGGCCACTGCTCGACCCACACTGGGTCAGACGATTTCCACGTCAGTTTAATTGGTGGAAGTGGGTGTGCGGCAGTGGCCCTTACGGTAAATTTGTCACCCTGGCTTTTAATAGGGTTAGAGCGTCCCTTCCTAGCAGGGGTGGGACTCCTGACATGACATATGGGAAGAGGGTGATGGTTTTTTCTGGTCCTTTTTCAGTGTGAAGCGTTATTGCTACCAATTGGGCACTCTTTCGAGCTCGGGTTAATCCCCTGACTCCTCCCACCATGGGGGCGTCTTCCAGTTTCCAACGTGGGGGCCATTTTGTCTCAAGGATAACTGTAACATCTGCTCCGGCGTCGATTAAAAAGGGGACACTAATGGTGGTGCCGTTTGGGGTGTCATAGAGGGAGCAGATTCCCCACACTACTGGCGGGTTATCACAATTAACCGCCAGGGCCACCCTGGGGTCTCGCCCCCAAGGGGTGGTTCTTGCTCTCCCTGAGGTGGGGACGGGTTCGGCTGGACCATCGGTTGAACCATAAAATTGGTTGCTTCTCGAGGGGGTAGCGGGTTCGGAAGCGCCTCGCCCCACTTGGGGTTGGCATAATTGGGCCGCCTGATGTCCCAAGTGGGAGAGGGCTGTGCACGGCCCAAGTGCCCTCTCCCCCTTCCGTTTCCCTGGTTTGTAGATTTGCATTCTTTGGCGAAATGCCCTTTCTTTCCACAGGCCCAACACGGTCCTCTGGGTCGATTTTGGCATGGGTCCCTCAACCGAGGACAGTTTGCTACAACATGGCCTGCCTGGCCACATTTAAAACATGTCATCACGTTAGCTATTATGGTACGAACAGCCGTCTCGATCGGGGTTAGATGCTCTTCCTTCGCGACATGTTTAATCATGTCCGCGATACTCGACCCCGCTGATAGTGATCGCAAGATTTCTTTGGTTGTCGAATTACACTGCTGACGTAAATATGCTGCGACTGGGCCTTTTGCCTCCACAGGCAAGGCCGAAGAATCGACCGCTGCTTGGAGACGATCCAGAAACTTCGTGAAACTCTCACTTTCACTTTGCTTTATTGTGGACCATGGCGATGGTTTGGCAATGACTCTAGAGGCTGTGCGAATAGCTTCTCTGGCCGCACGAGTAGTTGCCATAACTTCATGGGCCCGCAGGCCCTGGGCTTGTGCCTGGGGGGTAATCATTGTGGGATCTGTGCCCATTAACCGCTGCAGGCTGGAGCCATGCAGTGGATGGTCTGCCCCAGTTACTTGGGCCAGTTGCTTCGCGCAGTTGTCCTCCCATTCTTGTTTAAAAATGATCATCCCTGCCCCGTCAAAGATTAATCTACAAGTTTGTTTTATATCGAACGGGAGCATATCGTCTCCCCCGAATATACCATCTATGAGGGTGGAGACCATGGCAGAATTAAGGCCTTTATCCGCGGTTGCCTTAACAATCGCTTGTATATCCTTAGGGTTTACCGGTGTGTGGACCCTCTGTCCCCCGTCCGTCACCCGGACCGGGAACGCTAGCGCGGCCGATGGGGCCTAGTCGGCGCACGCAATCTTTATTTTCCTCCAGTTCGTGAGAGGGATTTCTCCCCCTCGCGGTTTCTCTTTAATTTGGATGGGGATATTTTGGGTCTTGACTTTATTTATCTCTGTTTTCTTTTCTTCTAAGTTTAAATCAGTTACGAGCCACTCGTCCCCGCTAGTGTTTCAATCGGAGTCGGAACTCGACTGACTGGTTACTTCCGGTCTCCAGTACCTTTTTGCCGAGCTCCGGCCCCCTCCCCTATGGGCGGGCCGCTCCTCCTGCCCACCCCACCCCCCCCACCCCCCCCCCCCCCCGGGCCCGCCCTGCCCTCCGCTCGGCGGGGTGCCCACCCCACAGGAGCACCTTTCGAAATGCACGCTCTGGTTGGCTCTCTGCCCCCCGCTCGCCCCCCTTTCCCCTTCTAGGTCGCTCCCACTGCCCCTCTCCCCTCTGTTCTCCTCCGCCTCCCGTTTGTGTGCACTTGATAACTTTAGCGCTTCCTCCCTGTTATCGCGAAAGGAATTTTCGTCCCGCCCTTCCCCTTTGTGCTCGGCGCCATCTTGGGGTCATAGGGCGGTGGTGTGGGCCAGACTTCCTCAGACTCTGTTTCTTTTGCGGCACCCCTAGCCTCCTCGGCTAACCCGCCCCAGAAGGATTTAGCTTGTTTCTCTCCCTCTGTAAGCAGGTCGGGGTTCGGGAGTTGAGGGGACGTGTCGCCCTCTTGCTGATTTTTCGGCTCAGCAGAGCCGTTATCGTCCCGGGGGTGCAAAGTCTGTGTGGCTGCCCCGATTCCCAATTTTGGGGTAGCTAACAAACAGTTCTTTGCCGCCTTCCAGGTCTCCTGTTCTTGTATAGCTTTTTGCAGGGCCTGTACGACTTTCCCCCACGACTTAAGGTTTTTCGCAGAACCCAAGGACATCGTCTCCTCGGCTAACGCTTTAGTGCACTTATCCCACACTTCAGGGTGGAGAATATCCACCGGCTGGTCAATGACCCCAATTTGCAAAAGCCTCGCAACTGCGAGCGTAAAATCTTTGGGCTTACAATCAATTCCCCACTGCTTATGTAATTGCAATACGACCTTCACAAGGGCTTCCACCCCCCTTGTTGGTCCGGCAGTGTCCTCCCCGCCGGGCTGGTCCTGCCGCTCCGGCCGCCGTTCACCCGATTCCAGGTGAGTCTTTCCCGGGTTTCGGCACCACTTGTTGCCTTCATAGGCGTGGTGACCCATGGACATCGTATGGCCACAGACATCCCACAACCATGGACATCCCGTGAATACAGATATCCTGTGGCCACAGACATCCAACAACCATGGACATCCTGTGGACATGGACATTCCGCAGCCACGGACATCCCACAACCATGGACATCCCGTGGACATGGACATCCCACAACCATGGACATCCCGCAGCCATGGACATCACGTGGCCATGGACGCTCTGCCGCCATGGACATCCCACAACCATGGACATCCCGTGGCCATGGACATCCCATGGACATGGACATCCCACAACCATGGACATCCCATGGCCATGGACATCCTGCAGCCACAGGCACCCGCGGCCATGGACTTCCCATGACCGCAAACATCCCATGGCCACGGACATCCCGCGTCCACGGACACCCCGCAGCCACGGACACCCCGCGTCCATGGAGACGCACATCCCACGCCCCGGTGGCCTGGGCCTCGATCTTCCCCACGGCCCGCCGATCTCATTCCCTCCAGGGAAAGCCGGAGCGTGGGGAGCCAGAGCGGGGGGAGCCTGGGCCGAGGTGAGCCGGAGCGAGGGGTGCCTGGGTGGGGGGAGCTGGGGCCGGGGGTGCCCGGGGCCGGGGGAGCCCCGGGCGGGGGACGCTGCGGGGCAGGAACGAGGCGGGCCGCGGCGCTGCCCCTCTCGGCCGGCAGGAGGCGCTGTCCCGCCCACCGCCCGCCGTCTCCTGGCAACGGGGCGGGCCGGGACGCGCGGCGGAGGCGCAGGCCGAGCGGGTGCGGTGACCGCGGCCCTGGGGAGCGGGGGGCCCGGAGCTGCGTGGCCGGTACCCGCGGGAGGAGCACGCGGTAGCGCCATGAGCGAGCAGTGGGACGTCGGCCGGGCCTTGGCCCTGTCCGCCTTTTTCCGTCTGCTGCATGGCGCGGGCCGGGCCTGCGCGGTCCCGTTCCTGACGCTGTACCTGCGGCAGCTGGGGCTGTCGGCCCCGCTGGTGGGGGTGGCGGCCGGAGCCAGGTACATGGTGACAGCGCTCTGGGCCCCGCTCTGCTTGCGCTGCCCTCGGGGCCGCAGGAAGCGGCGGCTGCTGCTTGCCGGCTGCTTGCTGGGCTCGGCCGGGGCCAGCCTGCTGCTCACCCTCGTCCCCCCCGTCGGCGGGGCCCCAGGGAGCACGGCCTGTAACGGCAGCCGGCAGCCGCGTGACCGAGGGGCCGCGGCCACGCCAGGCCCGGCCACGGGCAGCTACCCGGGTCCGAGCGTGGGCGTTGTCACCGACGCAGAGGCAAGGGTGAAAACAACGGCTGGCGTTCTGATGGCGAGCAGAAAGCCGACGCTGAGCAGTGCGGCCTTCCAGGGATCGTTTGGGCTGACGGACACGCTTGGGAAAGAAGGCAGAGGGGTTGCTGGAGGCGATACAAAGGCGAGCGGCTACTTGGCCGGTCTCTCTGGCTGGACGGCTTCTGCGAAAGCGGTTAACCGGGAGACGCAAGAACCAGAAGTGACGGCTTCCTCCGGAGCTCGCTTGCCTGGACTCGAGAAGGAAGCGAGCAGTCTGGCTTCTGCTGCAACAGATCTCGCTGATAATGCTGAAAAAAGCCTTTATTCTACTGAGAGCAGCGAGCTCTCTGTGTTTAAAACAACTTTTCCTGCTGTTGGAGATGCTTACGTGCCTGGAAACCTTTCAGACCACCAGAAAGACACTCCAGATGTCAGCTTCAAGGCAGTGCGAAACATCTTTCCGGACAGAGAGTATCACATTTTTCTTATGGTACTGAGCATTGTTGTGCTTTGGGAGCTGCTGGCTACTTCTCTCAAGTGGATGGTGAATGAGGGTCTCTACGAATATCTCGACTTCATTGACGCGACTGACAGGTATGGCAGGCTGTGGATTTGGAGTTACCTGGGTGCATCTATAGGTGCCTGCAGCATTGCCGCATTCGTGGATCAACTGAGTTGCTTCCTCGGCAGCACGGTCGCCCGCCTCGCTGTCCACTTCTATGTCTGTGCTCTCCTGGTAATGCTCTCGTCGCTTGGCAGCGTCTTTTTTCCCGTCCACATTCCCAAGAAAACCAACCGTGTTAACAAAACCGCCAAAGCCCTGGCCCTGCTGTGGAGCGATGGCCGAGCGATCCTGTACGTCATCACCATCTTCCTCACCGGTGCGGCTGGGTCGGCGGTGCAGAACTTTCTCTTCTGGCAGATGCAGGACCGAGGTAGCAGTGAGCTGTACATGGGGCTCTCCGTGGCCGTTGGGCTGCTTGCTGAAATTTTGCTTTATTTCTTCAAGGGGAAGTTGCTGAGGACTTTCTCGGGCAGCAAAATTGTTGCAGTCAGTCTAAGCCTCCTGGCAGTACAGCTTCTGTGCTACTCCTTCTTGTGGACTGTGTGGTCAGTTCTCCTTATCCAGATACTATCTGCCTTCAGTAGCAGTGCTTTGTGGTGGGTGGTTACCACGACGGTGGATGACATAGCCACTCCAGGCATGGAGAGGCCCCTGCACGCTGTTCTCCAGGGCCTCTTCTACGGTGGAGGAGCAAGCTTGGGCAGTTTTGCAGGAGGGTTTGTCGTGAAGCACTTTGGCTTGGCAGTTCTGTACAGGGCATGCTGCATGTGCCTGGTGCTGTGGCTCCTCTTGTTCTTAACTCTCCAATCTAAATTGCCACAGCAGAAACTAATTAATTATTCTCATCTCCTGGCTGTGGATTCCAGGGATATGACTCTGACGAGGAGAACAAGAAGAGCTGGCTGGTAAATCTATGAAGAGTGGAAGTTTTAGCAGGAATTGGTCACAGCAGCATGCTATCAACAGATCTGTGCTTCAGTGTGGGTGGAGTAGTAACCTGGTGTGATGACGCTGCCCAGAAATGACCGTTAATTCTAAAGTGCTAAATATATACAGTATCTATCTGACCGGACAGATTTTTATTAAAGAAAAAATTATAAATCTTTTTATTGTCTTAATTTATAGCATTTTTGTAATAATTTTTCCTTTTTAACTTAATGATTTTGCTTCCAAAATCGTATCAAGGTATTTCAGGTATACATTTGCTGAAATGAATGTAGCTAAGTTTTCAGTCAAAAAACAAACTTGAATTGGATTCTCGCTCCCCAGAGCTGATGCTGGGGAAACTGCGAGCGAAAGCTGTGACCGGTACTTTGAATTGCAGGAAAACTACTCTAATGCACAACAGCACACTGAACTTTTTCCAGGTGCTATGTCTCTGAACTTCTTTCGATGAATAAGGGATGTGAATGAAAAAACGGTTCATTTGCTCTGCTTTGATTTGTAAAATCGGGTTTTGCTACAGACTATCTGTCTTCTCACTTTTTAGGGTGTAAGTGTGTTTCTGCATCGGCGTCTATTGGAAAAAACCGACTGTGTCTGCTCACAGTCAGTGCCTGCCGGCTGTCCAGATTCAGCAGAGCAGCCTGTGGACTTCCTCCTGTCTGTTCACCTAAGGTGGCAGCCGGGCATTCAGGATGACCAGGAAGCAGTCTGCCCTCCTGATCTGGTTAGCTTCTGTGGGCTGGGAGTGAAGGTAGGGCGGTATTCAGTCAGAAGGCACTGGGCGCTTGGTGAGTTGGTCTGGTTGAAGGTGGTGGTCCTCCCTGGGTCAGTTTGGCCTGAGAGCAGCCCTCTGCTCACGTCTCCTATTTAGAACTAACTCTGTGTCCTGAACAGAGCCTGCTAAGCCCAGAAGGCTCCTCAAGCTGCCTTATCTGCGTTGCCTTAACCTCAAAGCACGCAGATTTCAACAACGCTTCAATAGGTAAGATTTGCTTTAAAATTAAAATTTGGTGGTCTGATCTCATTAAAAGATCTGTGTCAGACCTGAAACAGGGCTGGTGGAGCCACTTTGAGCCTCACAGTCCTTTCAGCTGCCATCAAAAGCTGCTGTCAGTTTATTAGGTACTTCCTTGGTCAAGTGACTGCATCATTCCTTTGCGGAGGGATAGATTTTAATAACACCTTCGGGATGTTTTACAAGCCATGAGACAAACAGCTGCAAAAAGCAAAATATTTATTTAAATGTGTATTTAAAATGTAATATGTAAGTGACATTGCAATCTGTCACCCTGCTGCCTTCTGGACTCAGTAGAAAGTGGTTGGAGACAAGGAACAGCAACACCGTTGAAGATAATCGCTTTCTCTGCATGCATCGATTCCAGATTATCTGTACATCACATGCTTTCAGGGCAATTAGCTCTCTGTTTTCCTGGCACAAATCACCGTGCCGTACAGAATACGCTACTAGAATGACTCTATAGATAGAGTTGTCCTGGTGCCAAGAATAGCTGGAACTTTTTATCAAGGTATTACCTTCTCCCGGGAATTCAAACGCAGGAACAATTTTAGTGTCAAGAATTTATCCCAGCCTGATTACCATGTAACACCTCAGGAACTCTAATTACTTGTGAACAGAGTATCTCACTTCAGTCTCGAGAAGCTGACTGCAGGCAGCACACCACAGAGCCGTGTGTGCTTTTGTGAGATGAGCGCCGCGGAAATAGTTTAAAATGCGGTTGCTTCTTTAGCTGGAAGTGAGTGCCCTCATTTGAAGCCAATGAAATCGGTTATATGTGCTCTTTTTATCTGGCTCGGCACAAAATCAGCTGCTGTAATTCCAGTTTGGCAAACAGAAACCTTGAAGAGGAAAGCGCTCGTGGTGCAATCCGTCCGGCAGCCGCGGCAGAGGGTGGTAGCGGCTGCGGGGCAGAGCCGCGAGGGGACTCCCCGGGCTCTTGCCGCCGTGGCCATTTGGGCCGTGGGTGTTTAGATGTGCTCAGCCACTGCCGCTGTGGACAGGGAGGGTTTAAGGTATGGCCCAAAGCTTAACTTGCGTGTAATGGTCTTGCATAAGAAGAATTTTTTAAATAGTTATTAATCGAATAAACACATTTAGCTAATGGGCTCCTGGGATGCATTAGGAGGAGTGTGGCCAGCAGGACGAGGGAGGTTCTCCTTCCCCTCTACTCTGCCCTAGTGAGGCCCCATCTGCAGTGCTGTGTCCAGTTCTGGGCTCCCCAGTTCAAGAAGGATGAGGAGCTACTGGAGAGAGTCCAGCGGAGGGCTACGAGGATGGTGAGGGGACTGGAGCATCTCTCCTAGGAGGAGAGGCTGAGGGAGCTGGGCTTGTTCAGCCTGGAGAAGAGAAGGCTGAGAGGGGACCTTAGAAATGCCTCTAAATATCTGCAGGGTGGGGGTCAGGAGGACGGGGCCAGACTCTTTCCAGTGGTGCCCAGCGACAGGACAAGGGGCAATGGGCACAAACTGAAGCCGAGGAAGTTCCAGCTGAACATGAGGAAGAACTTCTTCCCTCTGAGGGTGACGGAGCCCTGGCCCAGGCTGCCCAGGGAGGCTGTGGAGTCTCCTTCTCTGGAGATATTCCAGACCCGCCTGGAAGCGGTGCTGTGCAGCCTGCTCTGGGTGACCCTGCTTCAGCAGGAGGTTGGACTGGGTTGGGCTGGGTGACCCACAGAGGTCCCTTCCAACCCCGGCCATGCTGGGATTCTGTGATTCTGTAAAAGATCATGCTGGGCAACAGCAACATGACGATTTCCTAAGGAAGCTACCTTGAAATGCTGGTATCAAGGTATTTCAGGTATACATTTGCTGAAATGAATGTAGCTAAGTTTTCAGTCAAAAAACAAACCTGAATTGGATTCTCGCTCCCCAGAGCTGATGCTGGGGAAACTGCGAGCGAAAGCTGTGACCGGTACTTTGAATTGCAGGAAAACTACTCTAATGCACAACAGCACACTGAACTTTTTCCAGGTGCTATGTCTCTGAACTTCTTTCGATGAATAAGGGATGTGAATGAAAAAACGGTTCATTTGCTCTGCTTTGATTTGTAAAATCGGGTTTTGCTACAGACTATCTGTCTTCTCACTTTTTAGGGTGTAAGTGTGTTTCTTCATCGGCGTCTATTGGAAAAAACCGACTGTGTCTGCTCACAGTCAGTGCCTGCCGGCTGTCCAGATTCAGCAGAGCAGCCTGTGGACTTCCTCCTGTCTGTTCACCTAAGGTGGCAGCCGGGCATTCAGGGTGACCAGGAAGCAGTCTGCCCTCCTGATCTGGTTAGCTTCTGTGGGCTGGGAGTGAAGGTAGGGCGGTATTCAGTCAGAAGGCACTGGGCGCTTGGTGAGTTGGTCTGGTTGAAGGTGGTGGTCCTCCCTGGGTCAGTTTGGCCTGAGAGCAGCCCTCTGCTCACGTCTCCTATTTAGAACTAACTCTGTGTCCTGAACAGAGCCTGCTAAGCCCAGAAGGCTCCTCAAGCTGCCTTATCTGCGTTGCCTTAACCTCAAAGCACGCAGATTTCAACAACGCTTCAATAGGTAAGATTTGCTTTAAAATTAAAATTTGGTGGTCTGATCTCATTAAAAGATCTGTGTCAGACCTGAAACAGGGCTGGTGGAGCCACTTTGAGCCTCACAGTCCTTTCAGCTGCCATCAAAAGCTGCTGTCAGTTTATTAGGTACTTCCTTGGTCAAGTGACTGCATCATTCCTTTGCGGAGCGATAGATTTTAATAACACCTTCGGGATGTTTTACAAGCCATGAGACAAACAGCTGCAAAAAGCAAAATATTTATTTAAATGTGTATTTAAAATGTAATATGTAAGTGACATTGCAATCTGTCACCCTGCTGCCTTCTGGACTCAGTAGAAAGTGGTTGGAGACAAGGAACAGCAACGCCGTTGAAGATAATCGCTTTCTCTGCATGCATCGATTCCAGATTATCTGTACATCACATGCTTTCAGGGCAATTAGCTCTCTGTTTTCCTGGCACAAATCACCGTGCCGTACAGAATACGCTACTAGAATGACTCTATAGATAGAGTTGTCCTCGTGCCAAGAATAGCTGGAACTTTTTATCAAGGTATTACCTTCTCCCGGGAATTCAAACGCAGGAACAATTTTAGTGTCAAGAATTTATCCCAGCCTGATTACCATGTAACACCTCAGGAACTCTAATTACTTGTGAACAGAGTATCTCACTTCAGTCTCGAGAAGCTGACTGCAGGCAGCACACCACAGAGCCGTGTGTGCTTTTGTGAGATGAGCGCCGCGGAAATAGTTTAAAATGCGGTTGCTTCTTTAGCTGGAAGTGAGTGCCCTCATTTGAAGCCAATGAAATCGGTTATATGTGCTCTTTTTATCTGGCTCGGCACAAAATCAGCTGCTGTAATTCCAGTTTGGCAAACAGAAACCTTGAAGAGGAAAGCGCTCGTGGTGCAATCCGTCCGGCAGCCGCGGCAGAGGGTGGTAGCGGCTGCGGGGCAGAGCCGCGAGGGGACTCCCCGGGCTCTTGCCGCCGTGGCCATTTGGGCCGTGGGTGTTTAGATGTGCTCAGCCACTGCCGCTGTGGACAGGGAGGGTTTAAGGTATGGCCCAAAGCTTAACTTGCGTGTAATGGTCTTGCATAAGAAGATTTTTTTAAATAGTTATTAATCGAATAAACACATTTAGCTAATGGGCTCCTGGGATGCATTAGGAGGAGTGTGGCCAGCAGGACGAGGGAGGTTCTCCTTCCCCTCTACTCTGCCCTAGTGAGGCCCCATCTGCAGTGCTGTGTCCAGTTCTGGGCTCCCCAGTTCAAGAAGGATGAGGAGCTACTGGAGAGAGTCCAGCGGAGGGCTACGAGGATGGTGAGGGGACTGGAGCATCTCTCCTAGGAGGAGAGGCTGAGGGAGCTGGGCTTGTTCAGCCTGGAGAAGAGAAGGCTGAGAGGGGACCTTAGAAATGCTGATAAATATCTGCAGGGTGGGGGTCAGGAGGACGGGGCCAGACTCTTTCCAGTGGTGCTCAGCGACAGGACAAGGGGCAATGGGCACAAACTGAAGCCGAGGAAGCTCCAGGTGAACACGAGGAAGAACTTCTTCCCTCTGAGGGTGACGGAGCCCTGGCCCAGGCTGCCCAGGGAGGCTGTGGGGTCTCCTTTTCTGGAGATATTCCAGACCCGCCTGGACGCGGTGCAGTGCAGCCTGCTGTGGGTGACCCTGCTTGGGCAGGGGGTTGGGCTGGGTGACCCACAGAGGTCCCTTCCAACCCTGACCATGCTGGGATTCTGTGATTCTGTGATTTGGTGCTGGTTCAGGGGAGACTCACATTTAGACAGTTTGAAATATGTTCTGAGTTACAAACCACTGTGGACGTGGACAGAGGGTTCATTTGCTGAAAGAATTTTGCCAGTTTGGGTAAATCATTTTGCCCTGGCTTTGCACAGTCTCTGTGTGTGAGCTCTACACCGACGGTGACTCCCTTTCTTCTCTGACAGTCCCAGACCCTGCAAGCTGAAAGAGTAAGGCAGGAGGTGAACTGAAATTGTTCTGCATGAGACTTCTTCAGTCTGACCGTGGCTTTATCGTTCTTGCAGAATTAAGAACGTGTTAAGGCATTTAATGCCATTGGGAGTAAGATGTAACTGAGAAGAACCAAACTGCCTTTGGGGAAAATAGATTCTCATGATGTATTTCCAGCCACATCAGCAGTTATGTTTGCATTACTTTGCAAGTCTTTGCCAAAAAATTGATATGGAATTTTCTGTTTCTTTAAGTTTTTTTTCTTAAAAGTTTGTAAGTTAAAAAGTGATTATAAAATCGCATAAGATTTTACTGTTTGCCTTCTTCACGGTGAACTTTAAGCAAATTTCAGAGGCTTATATGTAGAAATACTTTCCCCCTCCCCGCCTTTGGTATCAATCCAGGGTCTAAGCTGAGCTCTGTTCTTCTCTGAAAAGAATTTGATTTAATCGAACTCAGGAGGCAAACCATGGTTAGTGCTGAGGAACAAGTTCCGCACAATGACAGTCTTTGTGGCTCTTAGATTTTAAATTTCACATAGCTAAATGTATGTGTGCTTTGTGAGAGGCTTCAAAGGTTCTACGTAAATCAGCTTTATTAGATGAGACATCATTTGATGAAAAATGACAAAGGCCTCTTTGCTTATCGTGAAACGACTTGGAGGCCCTCAGGTACACAGCTGGTGCGGCTGAACTGGAATCTGAGTCACTCATGGCATCAGATACCTTCTCTTGCTGCTTAAAATTTTGGTTCCAAGTTAGAAGGGAACTTAAAATTGCAGATTCTGTCTTTCTGGCAGTTATTTTATGATGGGATGTTGCAAATGTTTCCTTCAGCTCCTCTCTGTGTGCACCTCACATCTGCGATTGACTTCAACAGGGTGGCACTGCCAGAATGTGAAATGAGGTAAAACTCAAAAATGAGATAAAACTGCTCTCTAAGTGTTCACTTTCCTTGTGGGTCTGATCAGCGTGGTAAGGTCGTTCCCGGTGTTCTCCATCAGCAAACAACCACAGCGCGTTTCTTTGTGGGCTGGAGTGAAACCTGCCCAGATGAATTCGCAGAGGGGTTTTTGTGGTTTTGCAGCGAGTCGTTTCCCAGACCCGTGGGTATGGTCCGGTTAAGGTAAGTCCGTTTAGCTGGAGTTTCACAAGAACAGGAGAGGGAGGTTTTCCAGAGCTGCGGAGTTACTCTGCATGTTCTGAATCTGAAAAGCAAGAGCCCTTAAACTGTCTTTTCTGCTGTGACGAGGCGTAATGCCTCTGAGGCACGATCCCTGCTGCCTTAGGTGCTGCCAGTAAAAGTGTTCCGCGTTTTGTTCGTCTTTAAAGTACAGACAAGACATTACTGGTCTGATTTGAACTCTTAGGTGAGTTATGATTACAACATGGTACTGAAATCCTGTGCCTCTATAATATGAGTCCCATATAGACTTCTTAAATGTATTAGGCAGCTCCTGACCATTACTGCTGTGCGCACCAAGTAGTACTGATGCAGGGGGAAAAAAAGAGCCTATCTTGAAATATCTTAACACTCTTGGCTTGGCATCTGTATTGCTGTATTTATCAAGAGGGAGCCAATGTAAAGGTACCTCTGCTCGTTTAGACTCTACATTTCTCAGGAACGCGTACATTTTTTGCTGTGTGGCTTTTCCCAGGGGCCTGATTTTGCTGTAATACAAATGACTTTTCTGGCCAAGGGCAATTTTTTCCTTTAAATTGGCTGTGTTGAGACCATAAAACTCTGAACCCAAATGTGGAGGTGAGTATGAGGCAACTTTAAAATTAACCTTTGCTTCGCCTTCAGTATTTAGAAATCTTGCCTGAAGAAACCAAGGAGCAGAAAATGTCGTTACCTTATCACGACCTCACCAGTGCAGCAGACAGGGAAGCTGCTGGGAACACGGCTTCAGCTTTGAACCTTTGAGAACATTGCTACCTCTACTCAGGTTGAAAGGTCAGAATTATGGAGGTAGTTACACCAGAAATGGTATGCGTGTGTTATCGTGGGGTTTTATTGTTAGCAGAAGGAATTTTGAGCCAGATAACACAGTCACATGCTGAAACAACTTTAATATTCAAAGCATGAATTGAGAAACATGAACCCGATTTTTTGACAAATCCTAAGGAAAATAAACTTATCAAATAGCTCCAAATCATTTATTCTGAGTGTAGATCCCTCCACAGGAGTACGCATTCAGATCCTTGGGACCACGGCCCTTTTTGAACAAGTGACAGATTAAAACACTCAGCCTCCTTCGCTCACCAAGATGTGCCTCAGGGAGCTGGCAGCGAAGGGCCCTTCGAGCGTCCCCTTGGAAGCGTTTCTGCAGGCTCTGAATTTGTTGCATGTGCCTCAGCGATACCTGATCTTTGTTGTTGCCTGCTCCCGTTGTTTCTTTGAAGAGCTTCAAATGACCGTGTCCATGCTAATGTTCTCCAAGCTGCGTTTTAATTCTCTTTGTCAGCACCTTTCAAGTGCCTGGGAGGTTGCATTACTGGAGCTTGGTGCTGGATGAGGTTCTGTTTATAAGCTTATGACACAAAATGGGGATGCTGATGACACAAAACTGGCAGGAGTGGTGGACACACTGGCAGGCTGTGCTGCTACTCAGCGAGACCTGGACAGGCTGGAGAGTTGGGCAGAGAGGAACTTGATGAGGTTCAACAAGGGCAAGTGCAGGGTCCTGCACCTGGGGAGGAACAACCCCAGGCACCAGTACAGGCTGGGGCGGACCTGCTGGAGAGCAGCTCTGCGGAGAGGGACTGGGAGTGCTGGGGGATGACAGGGTGACCATGAGCCAGCAGTGTGCCCTGGCTGCCAAGAAGGCCAACGGCATCCTGGGGTACATCAAGAAGAGTGTGGTCAGCAGGTCGAGGGAGGTTCTCCTTCGCCTCTACTCTGCCCTGGGGAGGCCCCATCTGGAGTGCTCTGTCCAGTTCTGGGCTCCCCAGTTCAAAAAGATTTCTGAGGAGCTCCTGGAGAGAGTCCAGCGGAGGGCTACGAGGATGGTGAGGGGACTGGAGCATCTCTCCTAGGAGGAGAGGCTGAGGGAGCTGGGCTTGTTCAGCCTGGAGAAGAGAAGGCTGAGAGGGGACCTTAGAAATGCCTCTAAATATCTGCAGGGTGGGGGTCAGGAGGACGGGGCCAGACTCTTTCCAGTGGTGCTCAGCGACAGGACAAGGGGCAATGGGCACAAACTGAAGCCAAGCAAGTTCCAGCTGAACATGAGGAAGAACTTCTTCCCTCTGAGGGTGACGGAGCCCTGGCCCAGGCTGCCCAGGGAGGTTGTGGAGTCTCCTTCTCTGGAGATATTCCAGACCCGCCTGGACGATGTCCCGGACCCCCTTCCTGAGGATGAAAAGTCACTTCCACGGGAAAGCGCGGCTGCCCCCTCGCTCGGTCGGGGGGGGGTGGGGTGTCTCGCTCCACGCCCTGCCTCGCCCCGCCGCACTCCCCCGGTCCCACGCTGCCTGTAGTGACCGAGGCCACGCGTGGGCCCCCCCGCGCACCCCCCGCCCCCCGGGGCCAGACGCGGCTGCTGTTGTTGCCTGCACCGCTGCGGTCCCCGGGAAGACTGCGGGGCGCGGAGGGGGCGAAGCGACCGGTCTGGGCTAGCGGGGGCCCGGGCCGCCGGTGCCCGAGGCCCGGGGATATAACGGGGGCGGGGGGAGGAATGGGGGGTTGGCGTGCGGGCGGCGGCTGGGCGAGGGCGCGGGGCGGCGGAAGGGCGGTGCGGTGCGAGCGGCGGTCGGGGCGGAGCTTCGGGAGGGGCGGGGCGGAGCGGCAGGACGGTGGAGTGGCGGGAGGGGCGGGGCGGTGGAGTGGCGGGAGCGGTTGGAGGGGTGGGGCGGTGGGAGGGGCGGAGCTTCGGGTGGGGCGGGGCGGCGGGAGGGGCAGGGCGGTGGCGGGGCGGGAGGGGCGGGGCGCAGCGGCGGGAGGGGCGGAGCTTCGGGTGGGGCGGGGCGCAGCGGCGGGAGCGGTCGGGGCTGCGGCATGGAGGGGAGCGGGACCTCCCCCCGGTACGGATCGCTGGAGTCCACCCGGTGGCCGCCCCCCGGCTCGGGGCCAGGTGAGCGCGGCGGGGCCGGGCCGGGCCGGGCCGGATTCGCTGACGGATCCAAACTTTCCCGCGTTCCCCCGAGCCTGGTGACTCCGGCACTCCCCGGGCGGCCGAGCTGCGGGAACCGGCGGAGCCCCCGTACCGGTACCGGCACCGCCGGAGCCCCCGCGCCGCGGCCGTGGGGAGCGGGGCAGGAGGGATCGGGGAGGGGGGACAGGGACGGAGGAGAAGGGGGATGGAGGGAAGGGGGGGTGGAGGGAGGGGAGGGCTGGGGAGGGGAGAGGAATGGGGGGAAGGAGGGTTGGGAGAGAAAGGACGGAGAGAAGGGACTGGGTGGGAGGAGGGATGGGCTGAGGGGGGAAGGATGGAGGGAAGGAGGGATGGCTGGAGGGGGGAAGGATGGAGGGAAAGAGGGGTGGCTGGAGGGAGGAGGGATGGAGGGAAGGAGGGATGGCTGGAGGGGACGAACTGGTGGCAGGAGGGATGCAGGCCGCCATCCGGCTGGTCCTGCCCGGAGAGCCACGGAGCCGCTGCGCTCTCCTGCCCAGCTGTGGGCATGGCTGTGATCGCAGCCCTGGGGTGCCCACCCTGTCCTGCGCTGCCTTTTCCCCCTCCCTGACCAGTTCCTCCAGTAAGAAACAGCATTGGCAGAGAGGGGACACACACATTGACCAGGGGAATTATCCAGGGCAGAGTCCCCAGCTGTGGGTGGGAGGACGGGGCCCAGTGCTGGGCTGTGGGCAACACCCTGGGGAAGGGAGGCTCCTGCAGCCCCTCTGCCGTGTCATCCCCCTGATCTCCCCCCTTGCCCGTCTTTCTGCCCCCCCTCAGCCCCTTGTGCCCAGCGGGATGGGAGCAGGCAGCTGGAAAGGCGAGGAAAGAGGGATGGAGAAAACACCAGCACCCTGCTTGGTGCTACTGCGCGTGGGTGCTGCCCGTGAAGCTGCTCAGCTCCTCGGTGAGCTGCCTGAAGTTTGAGTCCTTCTCCTTTGTGCCTTCCAACACAGCGATACGCATCCTGCCCCCTCCCCTGCCTGGGAAGAGCCTCTGCTCTCCAGAGCGCCCTTGGTGGGGTCTGAGCCCTGCTGTCGCCTGGATCCTCTGCTCCCAGCAGCCGGGTGACAGTGGGGTGGTCCAGGGAAGGGTCAAACACTTGCTGGGCTCAGGGTGCTGGCTACGGCCTGGGCATCCCCTCGGGTGCCTGCGAGCAGGGTTGTGGTGGCGGTGATGTTTGCTGGTTCAGTGCAGTTCTGCAGACTCCCAGCTCCTGGGGGACCCTCGGCATGGGCGAGAATGCGGCGACGCTCAGTGTCTGTGTTTTGCTGTGCTGTGGAGGTGACCTGGGGAGTGTGCACACAGCAGTGGGGTGCTGCAGAGGGGCTACACCCCTGGTGATACCCATCAGAAGTCCTGGGGTGCCTCACACGTGAGCTCTGGTCTTTTTTGTGGCTGTCTAATGTAGCTCCAGTGGCGCTGGCTGTGCCAGGGGCTGCGCAAACACAGCCGGAGAGATCCTGCCCGTCTGCAGTGGGCCAAGGCTGCACGTTTCTGCCTGGTTTACTGGGGGGGACATCTGGGGCACTGGCAGGGATGCGGTGCTGTGGTTTGCGGGCTGCCCATGGCTGTGATCTCTCAGAATCACAGAATCACAGCATGGTCGGGGTTGGAAGGGACCTCTGTGGGTCACCCAGCCCAACCCCCTGCCCAAGCAGGGTCACCCAGAGCAGGCTGCACAGGACCTTGTCCAGGCGGGTCTGGAATATCTCCAGAAAAGGAGACTCCACAACCTCCCTGGGCAGCCTGGGCCAGTGCTCCGTCACCCTCAGAGGGAAGAAGTTCTTCCTCATGTTCAGCTGGAACTTCCTCGGCTTCAGTTTGTGCCCATTGCCCCTTGTCCTGTCGCTGGGCACCACTGGAAAGAGTCTGGCCCCATCCTCCTGACCCCCACCCTGCAGATATTTAGAGGCATTTCTAAGGTCCCCTCGCAGCCTTCTCTCCTCCAGGCTGAACAAGCCCAGCTCCCTCAGCCTTTCTTCCTAGGAGAGATGCTCCAGTCCCCTCATCATCCTCGTGGCCCTCCGCTGGACTCTCTCCAGTAGCTATGATGCTGTCCTCTGGGACCAGCATGCTTAGCCATGTCCTGGAGGCTCGTTTCCCCCCTGCCAGGCTGGGTGGGTGGCAGGGACTTTACCGCCTCGGACAAGGCTGCCCCAGAGCCGGGCAGTGGGTTACCATCACTCTCCTTATCGAGCTTGCGGAGCAAGGGCTGATGTTGTTGGGCTGGATGCCCCCTGCCCGTGCTGCTTTCCATGGCAGAGAAAAGCACACGGCTGAGTTAAAGGCCTCGTGGGATGGAGCCCAAGCAAAGAGGTCTGACCCCCCCCTCCCCAGGGGGCTGTCGATCAGTCGCCCAACTTTAATCACGAAGTGATCGCTTCAAACTCAGCCCTGTGCTGGTTGCTGCTGTGACTCATCTCAGGCTTGCTGCTGGCTGTCTAAATGTTTTCACTGAAGCTGTATGGAGTGGAAGTCTCTGGCTATTATACTCCTCATTAACGATACTTGCTTCCCCTGGGCCATGTGTGATGATTAGAGCATCTCCAAGTTTAAATCGAAGCTTTCTCCCCTTCCTTGGTTTGCCAGGTTGAAATGGTGCCGGTCCGGGGTCGTTTTGCCCGGGCAGCACGGGGTTAACTTCTCTGTCTGGCTCTGCTGTCGTGGGCGCAGCTGTGGGAGCAAAGGGACCCCCGAGTAGTGTGGCTGCTACCGGTGTCAGCCCTCTCCGTCCCCGAAGACGCAGGACTGCGAGCTTGGTCACGGCTTTAATAAACATCCCTCAGGCCCTCACTGGTGCCAGCCACTCAGGCAGGGTGTAAGAAGCAGGTTTGGCAAAGCCATCTCCAGTGAGATCTTGTGCCCAGCTCTCTTCTTGCGGGACGTGCCGGGTTTTAATCCCCCGCGAGCTCCGAGTGTCTGTGCTTGCCATCTGTGGCTGCTGTGTGGTGTACGGTACCATGCACAGGTACATGGGTGCGTGGTACCCTTTGGTCTCACCACCCTCTCAGGGAAGCTGCGATCTGGCCCGTGCCTGTCGCTGCTGGGGTTCAGGAACTCAGCGTCACCCCGTATCTGCCTGGAGAAGGCATCTCCTGAGCTAGCAGGGAAGATCCACGCACATTGCAGTTGGTTGTCAGAGACTGATCTCCTTACATGAGAGGAATTTGGATCGAGAGGGACCTCTGGAGATAGCGAGTCCAACCCCCTGCTCAAAGCAGGCTTAGTAGTTAAATCGGGTTGCTCTCAGCCTTGTCCAGGAGGTATTTTGGACCAAGGATGGAGATCCCACAACCTCTCTGCTCCATCTTCCGGTGTCTGAACAACCCGAGGAGAAACGTTTTCGTAATATCTCACTGGAATTTCCCGTGTTTCAGTTGTGCCCATCACCTCTTGTCTGATCTTTCTACACCTCTGAAAGGAGTCTGGCTCTGTCTTCTCTGCGTGCTCCCATTAGGTAGGTGAGAACAGCCATGAGATCCCCCTTCACCTTCTCTTCTTTGGGCTGAACAAACCTGCTTCTCTCAGCCTCTCCTCACCCGTCCCATGCCCCAGCCCCTGCCCTCGCTCAGATGTTCAGTCCTTACTCCTGAGCAGACACTGGCCGATGGACGGAGTCTCCATCAGCAAGTTCATCTCACCATCCTATGAGCTGCGCATTAGTCACCTGTATGGATTCACTGGGTTCTTGTGAGGTTTAGCGGGAGGTTTTGGTGCAGAGGCATAGCTCTGCATCCCCTTGTCCACGTGCTCCTTCCCAGGTTCATGGGCTTCATTTTGCAGGAGCGCTCGCCTGGGGCTGCCCTTCCTCTGCTTCTGCCCTGAATTAAGCAGCTCCAGGCACACGACTGTTCTCTTAGAGCTTCTTGTCCAGGACTTACTGCTTTGGTGAGCCGATCCCTGGCATGCCTGAGGACACGTCTTGCCTGAGGGATGCAGAGAGCCATGACCCTGACCACACCATCTTGAAGGCACAGCCAAGGGCCAGGGAGCTTCCAGCTCCAAGCCTGCACCCATTGCTGCATGGTGTAGACCTCTGAGCCATCCCCGTTTCACATGATCCTCCTGACCTACAGTGGGAGGCTGCTGGGAAGTGTCCTACAGAAGGGTGACCAGGGAGGAGGGCTGTGTGCGAGCAGCTCCTTCTGAGCAGGGTGGTCCTAGCCATGTGGTGTTCCTCGTCTCTGATGGGAGCCCACCCACGACTGAGCCAGGAGCTTTCTTGCTCTTGTGGGCAGCTGCCTATGGGCTGAAATCACATCCCAGCCTCCTGCCGCAGACAGGGGAGAGCAACTCAGCATTGCCACCTCCTCCTTTCATGTAGACAGGTGAGGATTCACCTCTCCTGCCTGGGATGGCTCCTGCTAATGAGGTTGTGGGATGAGAAGGGAGAAGCAGCGATGCTGACACCTGTTTCAAGTCCTTGCGCTCATCCACTGGGAAACAGCTGTCGGATAACCTCAGTCAAATACTTCTGCCACCAGTGATCAAAGATATACTGGGTTTTCCACCCACCCACCCAGGCCAGGAGTGACAGTCCCCCTTCGCTCAGACCCACCCCTGTGCTCCTAAGAGTGATTAGATTTGTCCTTGGCTAATGAAAGCTGCAGTAATCTCACATCTTTGTTTACTGGAGCATCTGTAAAATAATCAGCCTTGTCATTGCAGCCTGGTCACAGAAGCGACACTTGGAGCGATGCAGGTTTTTTCCTGACAGGTCCAGAGCTGCACTGAAGCCCGGCTGAACCCCAGGGAGTGGCTGCCTACAACACACGCCGGCTGTACCGCCTGCACCCTCAAGGAGCTCCTGCCCGGCCCCGCTGCTTGGCAGCGCTGGCGCGGGTGCAGCAAAATATCCCGGGCAAGAGGAGCTCTGGGGTGGCAGAGCAGCAGGATGCTTGGGACGAGGGACCTCAGCATCCCGGTCCCCTAGCAACCGCAGTGCGGCCCCCTAGCAACCGCATCCTGGTCCTGTAGCAACCACAGTCCGGTCCCCTAGCAACCCCCTTCAGGCCCCTAGAAACAAGGCTAAGGGAGGGCTTCTGCTCACGTTTGCAGCAGAGGCATTGAGCAAGAGCTGCTGGAGGGCAGCGTGTCCAACCCCACACCTCGTCTAACCCGTGTATTTGTTGGTCTGTCCTGAGCAGACACTGGTTACTGAGAGCATCGTGACAGCTTAGAATGGGGAACGGTCGAGGATTCATCAGGCTGGCGTTGGCTGAATGTGGCCTTTGTGGCTGGAGGAAGAGGGGGATAAGCTGCAAGTAGTCCTCAGGAGTTTCTAAGCCAGAAACAGTGGAAAACTGTTCTTCAAACCAGTCACGCTAACCCAAACCACTCATGTTACGATTATTAAACCTCCTCTGCCAGAACCCTCGGAAACATGCCTCCCTCTGAGAATGATTTCTCACAGAATCACAGAATGTTCAGCGTTGGCAGGGCCCTCTGTGGGTCACCCAGCCCAACCCCCTGCCCAAGCAGGGTCACCCAGAGCAGGCTGCACAGCACCGCGGCCAGGCGGGGCTGGAATATCTCCAGAGAAGGAGACTCCACAGCCTCCCTGGGCAGCCTGGGCCAGGGCTCCGTCACCCTCAGAGGGAAGAAGTTCTTCCTTATCTTCAGCTGGAGCTTCCTCGGCTTCAGTCTGTGCCCATTGCCCCTTGTCCTGTCGCTGGGCACCACTGAAAAGAGTCTGTTTTACGTGATGAGTAGAGGACCGGTGAGTGCAGAGTGTTTTACTTCCCTGACCTGTAATGCTCAGCGCTGGCCTGGGTCCCGTTTGGGATCCCCAAGCCACGCGGTCCATTTCTGACATCTCCAGTTCCCACACCTTGGCTGCCCGCAAAATCCTGCTCCCAGAGCCGGTGCTCCTTGGCTGTGCTTTCCCCCCTCCCTGCACGGGGACAGTCCCAGGGCTGCAGGAAGGCAAAGTCTCGGAGGGGAGATGTGTCCTGCGGAGATTCAAAAGAAGCAGAATTTGCCCTTGATGTTTGTGATTTTTGAGGTTTTCCCATAGCCTGGCTTTGCGGTAGCTGTTCAGCCACCCCCCCGCCCCGCCCTGCGCTGTGTGCACATCACAGGAGAGCCAGATTAGCCCGTGTGTGCTGAGCGTGCTGCTGCGTGTCACTGATAATAAGCTCAGTGAGGTGTCTCTGAAAGCCAGGCCAGGCTGGGGGTGGGAGCTGGCCTGGAAGCAAAACCTCGGCCATCCCCGTAAAATGGGCTGGGAGCTGCTGTGGGATGTGCAGGCTCGCAGGCACCATGTGAGTCGGCACGGCACCCTCGTGTAAATCGGTGTGACAGGCTTGTGTAAAGCAGTGGGACATCAGAGGGACGTCTGTGTGTAAATCAGTGGCGGGGGGAGGTCAGAGCAAGGGATTGAGGTTGCTGGGCTCTTGTCCTGTCTGTCCCTGGGCTTGCCACTGCACTCTTCTAAAATATAATTACAGCCCCTTTTCCCCACGTTTTGATGTGAGGCTCTTGACTCTTGCCCTGAGCAAGTGACATCCCCTCTCCCTGCCTCAGTTTCCCCAGGTGGGTTACAGAGGTGATGCTCAGCACAGCAGAGGACGAGGAAGCCGAACTGGCCTGCTGGGTACCATGGGGGCTTTTTCTGCCTGTGAGTTGGGAAGGATGGGTGAAACTTCATCCAGCCTGCAACAGAGAGGGACCAGGTATGGGAGCTTCATAGAATCACAGAATCACAGAATCCCAGCATGGTCGGGGTTGGAAGGGACCTCTGTGGGTCACCCAGCCCAACCCCCTGCTGAAGCAGGGTCACCCAGAGCAGGCTGCACAGCACCGCGTCCAGGCAGGTCTGGAATATCTCCAGAGAAGGAGACTCCACAACTTCCCTGGGCAGCCTGGGCCAGGGCTCCGTCACCCTCAGAGGGAAGAAGTTCTTCCTTATCTTCAGCTGGAACTTCCTCGGCTTCAGTTTGTGCCCGTTGCCCCTTGTCCTGTCGCTGGGCACCACTGGAAAGAGTCTGGCCCCGTCCTCCTGACACCCACCCTGCAGATATTTATAAGCATTTCTAAGGTCCCCTCTCAGCCTTCTCTTCTCCAGGCTGAACAAGCCCAGCTCCCTCAGCCTTTCCTCATACAAGAGGTGCTCCAGTCCCCTCACCATCCTCGTAGCCCTCCGCTGGACTCTCTCCAGTAGCTCCTCATCTTTCTTGAAGTGGGGAGCCCAGAACTGGACACAGTACTCCAGATGGGGCCTCACTAGGGCAGAGTAGAGGGGACTCCACGACTCCTTAGGATGCCCCTCTGAGCTGTGTGGGTCCAGTGTTTGGTCCTGGCACATACTGGAGGACAGGCTCATGTCTCTGGGTCCTTGGTCCATGTGCTGACAATGCCTGAGGCTTACGTGGTTCTGGAAGAAGAGAGAGATATTCCTGCCCTTCCCTCCATCAGTATTTAGCTCCCTTGACCTCCTGCTGTTCAGCAGAGGGGAAGATCCCTGGAAATTTGGGGCTTTCTCAGCAGTGCTGAGCCTGCCACAACATCGGTGTGAGCAGGGTGCGCTGCAAAGCCAGCACAAGCAGGCGAAATGATGCTTGTTTCTAAGGCTCGGAGAGCTGCGAGCTCAGACGAGGTGGCCTGCTGGCCTCTGAGGTCTTCTTTCACGCAGACACTTCATGCATATTGCAGGCGTGTTTGGAGCTGCGCTCAGCAAGCCCGACCAGCTCTGATGCTAACGCAGCAACGAGCAGCCCTGTTCCAGTGCCCAGCCTCACACAAAGCATAAATCAAGGCGAAACACAGCCGCTGGCAGCTCGATGCCCTTGTACATGTTGGTGACATTCCAAGTGCCTGTTGGGCTGTCTCCTCTGGCAGCACTCAGCAAGGTAGCACGAGGCCTGAAAATGAGTTTAAAACTGCACATTCTTAGTGGTGATGCTGGTCTGGTGTTTGCAGGGGGGGCTTCCCGTGACAGCCCTGCGCTCCCCGTTGTCCTCAGCACGTGTTTAACATCTCCTGCTGGCTAACGTGGCTCCTGTTTCATCTGCAGAGGATGAGGTTGTTTCCATGGCCGACTCCACCACCACCATCGACGACATTGAAGGGGAACTCTTCAAAATCGAGAGGATCAGGGAGATCCTGGTGAGGAGGGAGTCGGAGCTGCGGTACATGTGAGTACCTGCCTCCTCCCGTGCTGGCCCCTCTTCTCAGGGTCCCCCCAGCGTTTTCTGCCTGCCCAATCAAACACAGATCATCCCTGGGGGTGAGCAGAGCTGAGGCTGCTTTCCACCTCATTTTCCACGTGGAAGCGCAGCCTCTCCCGCTGCTCTGGCTTTGCTCTTGGAAGGGGCTCCTCTTGCAAAGCAACCACTGATGACGTGACATTTTGAACTATGCAGTTTATGGCACGGGTTTCACCACACTAAGATGTTTCACACCAACTACAAGCACCCCGTCTTTCCCGTGGGTCCGTGCTCTTCGGTCTTCCTCAGGTCACGGCTCTTGGGCTGGCCTTGGGAAGGGACCTGAGGCTCGGTGGCTCCTTGCTGCGCTCTGGAGCTGGTGCGTTGCCCCAGCACGCAGATCCCCGGCTGCTGGGCAGCCACACGACCGCAGTTGACTCTCTCGGTGTTGCAGTATTGCACATCCACCCGGCTCCTCCTTTGCTCACCCATCCCCTGGCTGCCGGGGGACATGGGGATGCATCGGGGCTGGACCGGCATCGGTGCCTGATGCAGATCTCCACACCAGACCCAGCTCTCCACGCCCAGCACAGCCTTTGCAGCCAGATGCAGAGGGAAAGGTCTTCTCCAGGGTCCATTTCAATAATCAAAGCAGTTTTTGAGTAAAAATCCAGAGGCCTTTCACGTTTAAGGCAATCAAATAGGCACTGGGTTGAAGTGGCACCAACCAGCACTCAGGGTGATAAAAAACATTTTCCATGGGTATATCTGGGAGGAAAAGGACTGACTAGCGTTCATAGTCTGGGTTGATCAAGCTTTTTAATACTCTGAAATTGCTGTAGTCAGCCTAGTCCTGAGATTCCACGCTGTCAGGTCAACACAAAGCCTGGGGTCTTTTACTGGAAATGGCAAAAATCGTATTTACTGGGCTGCAGCACTTGATGTGCTGCTTTTTTAGTGTGTCTGGGTCCCCACTGGTACCTGCGCTACAGGGATCACCAGAGCCTGGAAATGCCTGTGTAAATCTGCTGCCTGGGGAAGCTGTGAGCTGGAATGCGGCTTAGAGGCTCAGATTTGGAGTGATGACCCCTTTGAGGCACAGTTCCCCCTGAATATATTGTTGAAAAGGATTTTTGGACATCATAAAAGGTGCAGTTCTTAAATGCTTTCCATGGCAACCGGTACCTAAATCTCACAGGCTTAACACCTCTTGCTTTTTCTTATCCCTTTATTTGTTTTCTTCCTTGGCTTGCACATGGAAAATAAAAAGAAATCACCAGCAGAAGCCACATACTGGGGTGGGTACAGATGCGAAAATGATCACTTGGAAGTGTGGAAAGGGCAGGATTATGTATCTGAGTGGTTTGGAGGTCCTGTGGGGAACGCAGCGGCGGGGAGAAGCTCGGCTCTGCAAGGCAGGGAAAGCCCAGGGCTTCCCTCAGCATCGCTGCTGGAGAAGAGGGATCCCCAGACCTGGGTTTGGCAGGACAGGGTTCAAAAGGTTGGGGACCTGGGGCTGAAAGGGGCTTTTTTCCCAGCGGAAGAAGAAGAAGTGATGTTCAGGATGGGTTGGGCTGTGGGGCTCAGGGCAATGCACAGCTCCACTGATGCGCTGCCAAACGCAGGAGCGACCCAGCCGGTCATCAGTAGCCATGGGTATTTTCTTCTTGTTGGAAATGTCAAACTAAAACCTTCCAGCATTTCTGAGATGTCCGTGCTGTGGAAAACAGTGAAACTCCCAATATTCCTCCTCTTGCAGGACAAAAAGAAAGGTCTGAAATTCCCGTGGGAGGTTGGGCCCTGCACCTCACCTGCTCAGCACTCAGATCTGCTCCGTGGGGCCGGACAGGGGTGGCCCAGCTGCGGCTGGTGCTGTAAGAAGCTTTGTCACCAGTGGCAGAAGTAATCTCAGCTCCAGCAGCAGCCTCCTGAGTGCTTGTCTTTGCAATCTCTCCCAAGCTTTATTGAAATGAGAATTTTTATTGTTGCCCATTTATGATTCTCATTATCAGTTTTTGCAGAATTAAATTCCAATTTCATTTTAATAATATTTCAGTTATCATTTGTCTGTTGATTTTAGCAGTCATAAGTGTGTCACCATCAATCAGCCTGTTGCCCACGTGTCCCATGCAGACCTCCCCACTCATGCTCTTTGTACAAGCTCAGGGCTGAGCCACCACAGGACTACGAGCAGGCAATAAAAGGACAAACAGACCTCCCTGTCCACGTGCAGCTCCCAGACATCAGCGTCAGTGGACCTGCTCAGTGCGGTGTCCAAACAAGTGAAGACACTGTCAGATGGAGCAAAAATCTAACAAAGCCAAGAGGAAGTCTTCTCCCCCACCTGGGATGTTCTTTTCCTACAGCGATATCTCACAGGGTCCCTCTTTGTCAGTCTGTTTATTTTCCCTCCTGTAATTAATATTCCTGGTGTTCTCGGCTCAGCTGACAAAGCTGCATCTTCCAGTAGCTCCAGCTGATATGACTCATCCCAGAAGGGGTGGACGGCGTGAGTCAGTGGAAGGGCCAGCAGGATTATTGAAGATTCAGACAGGGCTTTTAGTAACGCACACTTCAAAGGGAACCAAAGGCACATCTGTTGAAGGTGGCACCAGCTCGTGAGTCAGTCATGTATTATCTGTAGGCACAGATCGTGTATTTGGGTTTCTCATCACACATGGCCACGGAGCCTGCTAGAAATCTCAGCTGTGCTCTTCCTGGTGGGACGATTCCCCGTGTGCCCTGCAAAGCATCCAGGGAGTCCTTCTGCATCGAAGGCTTGGATGACCTTGTGCTAAGATGCTGGGGTGCTTGGTAGGGCTTAGGATGATGTATGGTGCCTTTGTCTATGTGGAAAATGGGTTGGCTGATTGCTTGTAGTCAACGTTTGGATATGCTGCTGCTCTTGGAGGCTCAGTCCAGATGGGTCGACCACTGTGCCCTGCGGTGTTGGTGCTTACCAGCTTCTTCATGAAACCAGTCACTTAACAGGACGTTTAATGGGCAAATGCTTCTCATCCTACCCCATGTAGGCAAGGCACCGTGCACAGAGCAGCACAGGACCAAATCCTGTATGGACACATCTGGTCTCCAGCTGAGAGGTTTGTGGCACCAGATATTTTCCCAGCACAGACTGCTCATGGTTCAGTGCCCACATCTGTTGTCTGAAACAGCCAGGGCTGCAGTCACAAGTCTCTGAGATCTGGGGAGCCCTTAGATACAGGTGTTCCTAGGATATCAGTGGATTAGTTGCACGGTGATAAGGAAATGCTTCTGGTCAGAGGGTCCACATCTACCTCAGGGTGATGACTGGAACCCCCACTTCTGCTGGTGGAGCTGCTCAGCACCGTTTGAATGTGCTTCCTGACCCCAGACCCTCTGCCTTGGGGCTTCTGGTGCCTTTGCTGGCTTCAGGCTCTTGGAAGATGTGTATTGAGAGCATGAGGACTCGTGTCAAAGAAGGGGTTGCTTTGTGGATGCACCAGCTGAGCAATTTCTGGTCCTGGGGGCGTGGGAAAATTTGGAGCTGGGTTTTGGATGGAGACACTTTCTTTTAGCGTCAGGCCAGGTAACAAGAGGTGGGGAGACACCATATGGTTTGGTCAGTGGCTCAGCCACACCAAGGTAAGCGTGGAGAAAGAAGAGAAGCATCCCAGATCCCACCTCAAAGTCCAGCCCTGATCAGGACATTCAGTGCCTTGCGACAGGGTGCAAGGTCTTTAAAAAATTCTTTTCAAATGAGCCAGTAGCGAAAATCCTCGGTCAGGGAGTTCGGTTCCTGGGTATCTTCATGCCAAGGAAATGGTGCTTTGCTGGCTGCTGGCTGGCTGGACTGTGCCGAGGCTGCTGGCATGAGAAAGGCTGGGAGGTAGGGAGCACGGCAGGCAGACCAGAGGCAGCTCTGGGGGTTACTGGAGTTGTGTCTTGTCGTCTGTGGTGTCACCTACCCAGGGGACATCCTCAAGGATGGCTTGGTTCTTGGTGGAGAAAGGTCTCAGTTATGAGCACTGTCTGCTTTTGGGGTTTCCCTCACCGTGGATCAGTGCATAAAGCTCTTCAAACTGAAGCACTGATGCTTATCACGGCCAGACACCATCATTCCTTGGACTTGTCCAAGCAGGGCTTTAGCAAGGGCATAGGCAAGTGATTTTTTAAAATAAATCAATAAATAAATTGGTTTAAGTTTTCTCTACCAGCCCTAGTGAGCAGCAAGCAGCACTTGAGGTGGTAGACCCATGGAGGGGGCTGAGTGTCTGTGGTGCCTCTGAGACATCATCAAACTGCCTCCAGCATGGCTACAGCCACACATCCCCTGTTTGCTCCATCATCAGCTGCTGCCAACGTTTGAGTTGAGCCTGTCCTGACTGGCATCTTGCTGCTGTCGTGTGGTTTGAGCCACATGATTTCATTGCCTCTGGCTTCGGCAGGCTCCTTTCCTCCTGTTGAAGTGACCTGGTTTCTCAGCGGACACCTGCAAAGTTTGCACATTTCCAGCTCCCACCTCCCCCATGGTGTTTCATTTTTCTACCTTTTTTTGATTCTGGAGAAAGGCAGTATAGAAATATCAGATCTTTTTATGTGGCAGCAGCTTCAATTTGTTTTTGGATTTTGGTGTTTAGGGGTAATTTTTTGGGAGAAGAAGAAACCTAGCTTCTATCGCATGGTGGATGTGCCGGGTTTTAATAAAGGTTCATTGACAGTAGAGTGATGAAACTTTTTCATTGCCAACAACCAGTGACACAACCCATATAGCTCCAACAAAAGCTCTGAGATGAAGTGGGCTGCTGTTTCCCGTGGGAAGGCAGATAGATCTGTGCTCCCCACCGCAGGCACTGAGTGCATTGCCTTCCGGTGTTGGCTGGGTGTTGCTCTGGAGGCTTTGAACTTTTGCTCTGCCAGTCTTTCCCTCAGCGGTTTCGTTTGTGTCTTTGCAGGATGGATGACATTCAGCTTTGCAAAGAAATCAGCCGGCTGAAAAAGGAGCTTCAGAAACTCATAGCCCTTCCAGGTAAGGCTTTGTAAAACTTCAGAGCGCTGCAGCCTGCTGCTAAAATCCATCAGATACAAGAAGCTCTTGAACGGCTCCCACCCTGAGATGCTCCTAAAGGCACTGCTGCTGCAGGCAGGGTGTGAGCATCAAGAAGCATGGCTCCTTGGGTCTGACCTGAGATCTTTCCTGGGCGCTTTGCTGCTTGCAGGACTGCCAGGGAGTCCCTGTCCAGGCCTGGGCTGAAGGGCAGAGGAAAAATAAAAGGAGAAGAAATATGAGTCCTTTGAGGAGGAGCATCGGTGTGGTATAAGGGGAGGACGGGAGCTGAGTTAGGTGGTAATGAACGCCGGTACAGTGGGACCTGTCACGTACACCGAGAAGGAGCCCCAAACAAATTGAGAGGCGAACCAGGGGACATTGTCAGACCACACCGTGAAGGGGCCCCTTTGGAGGTAGCAGGAGGGGACATGCCTTCAAGGGCCTCAAGTGCAGGAGTAGCTGTGGCTGTGTTGGAACTGTGTGTCGGTGACGGGGCAGATGGTGGCAGCTGCCAGGGAAGGATTCCTGGCTGCAGCCAGGGTAGGATGGGCGCTGGGGTGATGTCATGCCAAAGGGGGTCAGTGATGTCCCTGATTTAGGTGAATTCACCATTCAGCATCTTGAAAAGAGGCAAACAGGCCAGGGCAACGTATGTGAAAACTTCAGCTGGGAGGAAATGCTGCTTTTGTGCCCCCCTGACCATGACCAGTGACCTTCCATGTCCCTGTCACAGCCAGAGCCACCCTTGTCCCTTCACAGTACAGGAAAGGCCAAACCTCATTTCTCCAAAGGATCCCCCTCAGCCAAAGTATTGAAATGAAAGCACACACCAAACAGCTCAGGGTTTGAATGAGAATGAGCAAGAAAGGCTTCCCCACAAGCTGTGTCCATCACTGTTCGTTAGGCTATGCCTCCTCCTAGGACATCCCCATTCCGCCCCTGGTGAGGACTTTATGTGTGTTTTTGGAACGAGGTGGGAGACATAGCCCCTCTTAGTTGTACCCGTCCAAGCACTAAGATTTGGCCCTCAGTTATTTCCACCAGCAGTATCTCTCTGAAGATGCTGCACTCGCTAGGACCAAGAATTGTGTAGCAGGGGGCAATGCCTGAGTGCAGACGAGGGACCAGCCGCACACGTCTGTTTCCCAAAGCAGCACCTCAGCTCATCAGCTCTGTACCCAAGGTTATCTCAAAGCCAAAAGTGGCAAGAAACCTTGACCCTTTCTAACGCCATAGTGTCGCTGTGCTGTGTGAGCTTGTGAATCCTCAGCACGCAGTCAGAGCTCAGCTGCTGCTTAATATGCAGGTCTTGATCAGTTTAATACAACCTGGCGGCACCCAGAGGGAGGTTCAGACAGGGGAGGGGAGCATTCTGCCGTGAAAACGCAAGCTGCTTGCGTGAAGTAAACCTGAATCTGATGTGGGCTTTTAATTCAAACACGTTCTAGTTCATAAAACAAGACTTGACCTAAACGATGGCCCAGGACCAGAGATAAACTTGGCCTTTTCTGAAACTGCAGAAATGTGGCTGACTTTCCTTCATCTGCTTTGGTCTTTTCTAGCCTTTTCAGCATTCTCAGATTCAGCTGATAGCAAAAATGTTGCTTGCATCAGGGCTGCTCTTTTTGTCTTCTGTATAACTTGGCTTAAATCAGACTGTGCCAGAAAAATCCTGCAAATTGCGGGTCTTGTGAGACTGTCGCGGCAGATCGTTCATAAAAACGGGCTTTAGTTCGGATAAAGATGCAAACACGTCAGTGCTTACTCAGAGCTCAGCCAGACCTGTGGCTTGCAATCTCACCAGACCGAGGTGCCTTGAATAATTCAGAGAGAGATCGTGGTCATGATGGACTCTGACATCAGCAAGTTGGAAAAAAACCGTGCGGTGTTCATACAGCGGGGATGTTACCTCTGACATGCTGCAACTCAGGAATGCAGATGGTTGATGAGCTCCAGATCGCTGGTGTGCTTGTGCACAGCCTGAGGTTTCCGATTTGCGAGGCATCCAAATGACACTGTAAAATGCTCCTATGGGAGCTGCGGCACAGAAATGGTGCCCACGGCCAGGTGACCAGCAGCTGTGGCTCAGAGCTGGTAGAAGACCAGCAGCTGTGGTTCAGACCTCAGTCCAGATCAGCTTTCTCTGCCAGGAAGCTCAAGCTCATTCCCTGCCCAAGACCATAACTGTAGGAAAAACCTTTGCTTGCTGGGGAGGTTTCTAACGATATGATGATTACGAGAAGTTCCTCCTCCTACTCAGACCGCTGCAAGAGCTCCTGTAATCAATATAGAGCAGACTTTAAACTACAAATCAATATGTAGTTTAGGTGACTGCTGAGACCCAGCCTACGGGGTGTGCTCCATATTGTGAATTTCGCTGCATTTTTATTTCGCTGAAGGAAGACTGGAGATTGATCCATCCTCTGCTGGATTGATTTTGGAGCTGGCTGTTGAATTCAGAAATGGTGTTAAATAGCTGCAGCACAGACACTCATAGTTTTCACCTAAAGGTAGCTCTTCATTTGTATTTAACACTCCTTAGCCCTGTCTCTAGCATCTTCACATATCCCACTTACCATTATGTACCAATCTGTAGAAGCCATGACTTCACAGTGATGTGGGGTTTTTCCAGGTCTTCACTAACTCACTGCCCAAGGATGCGCGGCACAAGTGGGTCCCACTGTGTCCAAGGTAGGTCAGTCTGGGGATTCAGATGGCAACCAAGGCTGACACATTCAAAATAGCCTGGCAGACACTTGTGGTCATCCTTGTCGCTGGGGTGGGAATGGGGCTGACAGTGGTTTGGGAGGTCAGATGTACAAGATGGGATCACAGAGACTGTGTTCAGCAAGGGAATAAGGCTACAAAACTAGTGGATCGTATTGATTCTCATGTCTCTGTACGTATGGTATAAACGGTGGTGTGAGGTGTTCCCAAGGCATCTGGGATAGTTGACAGTTCCCTACACACTTGAACCCCCAGCCGGTTCCTCAGCCACATGTTGGTCCTGGCTCGAGGTCTCTGGACCCCTACCCAGCTCAGGGCCAGCTGAGACTGGTTGGGCGTGTGTCAGCGTGGGAAGTGTGGGTTAAGCACATCTTGGCTGAAGGACGATGGGGAGTTGAGACCCAGTACCAGGCCTCATCAGCAGTGCAGCGTGAAGGTGCCGGGGGAGCCATGGTCGTCTCCCACCAAAAAGGCCACCTTGTTGAGGGGCCCTTTCTCTGCTCTGCAAAGCCCACAGTTGCATCTTGCAGTGCTCAGCCCCATGAAATTTTGGGATAAGTTAAAAATTCAAAGTTTGATGACACCAGACCTGTCTCCTCCCAGCCAGGGTGGTTTGGGATGAGGTTGTTGCTTATTTAGCGGCCTGTCTCTGGATCCAGGTGCTTACCTTGAGTTGGCTCTTACTCCCACTCTCATATCTGCTCCTGGATTGAGCAGAAGCAGAGGAAGCTTGGCCTTGGCATGGGTGGGGTGGCCCCTGTTGGTGTGTTAAATGTGTTCCCTGTGCTGCAGAGAACGAGAAGTCCAACGAGGAGAAGCAGAGGGAAGAGGAGCTGGTACAGCAGATACATAAGCTGGTGGAAACACGGGATTTCATGGTGGACGATGTGGAATTTGAGAGGCTCAGGTAGCTGGGTGCATTTTATTCCTTGTACTGAGGACAGTGCAGTCTGTTCTCTGATCGGCATCGTGCCTTGCCAGATGCTCCTGGATGCCTTGATGGCCCTTTCCTGAGTGGTAACCAGTCTTTTTATCATAGGGAAAGGGAAGAAGACAAGGAAATGGCAGAGTTCCTGCAAAGTAAGCTCTCCAAAAGCTACCTCCAGAAAGCAAGTAGGTGGTTGATGAGTTTTATACTTTGTGTTGAACCTCCTTGGCTCTTTCTCCACTTTCCTAAGCACTCTGTCTCCAAGATTTCATTGCTCTGCATGGGGCTAGCTTACCTGGAGGCCATCTGTTGCTGGAGGAGGGTGTGGGGAAATGGCAGCCGGGGGATGGTGGTTCTTGAGATCACATTGTGGAAACATCCTGAATCGGGACAGATGTTATGCTTCCCTTCTGGCATTTCCCAGCCACCATGTCCAATGAGAATGGGGACGAGTAGGTGTCCTTTTATGTTTAATATACTTCATCTGACCCTTTCCAACCAGCTTCTTACATTTCATCACACCATTACCTGAGGTCACAAGTTGTGGTATCCATCCAGTCCTCCTCTCTTTATGGCCTCTGACAGCAGGCCACCCTCTTCCCTGTGCCTCCATCATGGTTGGATGAACACTTCCCCAGTGTGGTGGGAGGCATTTCCAGCCCAGGGTCCCTGTGCCTGTGTCCTGCCTATGGACACCCACAAGGTACACATGGTGGTGTGCCTCTTGGATGCAGGAGCATCCTGTGAGGAGGGTCAGCATCTTAACAGGGAAAGGAGCTCTAAGAAGAAGCGATGGGCCTGTGCCTTTATCACCAGGCAGACATGAGTTCCTCTTTCCGTAGCTCCTGTCAAAGAGAAGAAAATGACTTCCAGGGGACAGCAAACCTCCGCACCGTACATGACCAAAACGGGCCTCACGCTGCTCAAGGAGTGCTGTGGCTTCACCTGCTCCATCATGTAGGCTAGCTGGGGCTCCTCTGCACAGGACATGACCAAGGTAGCGTACACATCCCGGGAAGCTGGGTCGGGCAAGAGGGGCTTCCTTGGGGTGCTGAAATGGCCAAGTGAGCACTGATGCCTGGGACACGCACAGCTCCCGGTGCTGCAGGGGTGGGGTGTGAGGGACCACCAGGCTGCAGCCCTGTGCTGGGGGGCTGCCGTCGGGGAAAAGTGCCGGGGCCCCACCGAGATCTGAGAGAGGGGCTGGAAGGAAAACGGCATTGTTTGTGGCTGGGAGGAGGACGAGGGGATGGAGATGGGTGGGAAGAGAGATGGAGGGCAGGGCTGAGCAGGGCCAGGCACGCTGCGGGTAGCGTACCCCAGGCACCCAGGCATCTCCTTGTAAGCATGTACAGGAGGGAGCTGTTGGTCAAAAGTATCACTGCTATGCACACCTGGTGCTCATGGACTTACACCACCAACGACTTCGTCTTCTCGTAATGTCGTCTTTGAAAACCTGAGAAGCCATCAGACCTTCCTGTCCTTTAGGATCCTCACACACCTTCTCCTGCCTGCTCTTTTTCAGCAGGTTGTGGTTAAATCACTGGCATCTGCTGACAGCCATAGGTGCCAACCGTAAAGTGATGTGCCCATTATTTTTAGAACAGAGCATACTAAGGGCCAGGCTGTGTCAGTTGTACAGGACCATCCTCTGGCTGCCGAGGGACAACCAGACAGCCCCACCCATTTACCAGTGGTTCAGGACATCATAAACTCATTCTAAGCATTGTCACTTTGTAGAAGTCTGAGGGAGTGGCAGACCCATAGAGAGCTGCTTCTTGCCAGTGCAGCCTGGTATGGACTCCCCTGCCTTATCCTGGGAGGAGGCTGAAGTGACCAGGCTCACCGAGGTGGGTGGTTGGATCCCCACGGGACCACCTCTGCCTGGCTCAGGCTGCCTCCCTACTCATATGCCTATGCGTGACAGTGCTTCACGGCACATGCTGCCCAAATTGGTGTTTGTAGGGTGCAGAGAAGTCAAGCAAGGCCTAAACAGCTTGGTATGGGATGGAGCAAAGGCTGAAGTAGTGATAGTTGGTGAGCTGAACTCACTCCTGCCAGAGTGTGGTGAGGACACAGGTGAAACAAGTCACAGCTGAGATGAAGTTATGTCTATAAGGATGTGCTTTAATACAGTTGAAGTGAAATTCTGTGCCCCAGCACCCCAAATCTGAGTCCAGACCTTACAGCTTATCATGGGGCAGCTGGCAAGGAGGTGAAACCACCCGCCCACTGAGCTCCCACCTTCCTCTGTGCCTGGGCTTCACCCGGTATGTGATGAGCATGGCCAAAGCTGAGTGCTAGGTCCTGACTGATAGCATGTGTGACAAGCATTCTGTAAGAGGACTATGATGGTAATGGAGGTCCAGTGGGTTGTAGTCTCTGTGGGAGGATACATCTTCTCCTTAATATTGCTGGAGACTTCCATTGTGGCAGGTGGCCTCACACTTGAGAGTGAGTCCCATTGACATTAGACACTCTATAAAGCAGGGTTGGCTCTCTAACCGTTGGAGAATGGGGGCACCAAGGGGAACCCAAGGTCGCAACCCATGGTTTCCTCTCTCTTGCCTTTCCTCCCCAGGTCTCCAGCCAGAGTCCACAATCTGCTCTCCTCCGAGAGTTTCAACTTCCCGTCATTGTTCATGCTTCCCACTGCAGCACCACCACCGAAGAGACTTACCAAGCAGGCTGGTGCAAGCTTGAATGATGGCATGTGTCCTTGGTGCTACATCAATGGTCATCTCCTCCATGACATCAACAAACACCAAATTCCTCCTGAGCTCAGCTTGGAAGAGGTGTGTGCAGCAGCAGTAAGCAAGTCCGTGACAAAGAGGACTGGTACAGTCCTTCACCTGGACAGAGTGATAAAAAAAGCACTGGGAACTAATGTTCAGAAAGCATTGTGCTCCACCATCCAAGACATGCTGTGGCCACAGATGATGTATCATCCTTAGCCTTGTACCACCTTGTGAGTCTCTATGGGATGTCTCCTGAGGACCCTTGGTGGGGAATATCTCTGGTCTGGGTTTCCTTGTGTTTGCATCACTTTTACTGCAAGGTGCTCTATGGCTCTGGGTAGAGCTGAGTGAAGTGTGAAGGGCAGTCCCCAGAGCCGGCTGAATGAAGGGCTAATTCTTGTGATGATGTCACCGGAGTACAGACCTGGTGTGTTGAACTACAGGCAGATGAGTTGTTTTCCCCGCCTCACTATTACTGGATTCATTTTTCAGCTCCAAGAAAAAGGAGGAAATTAGAGCAAAAGAGAAAAGGAGAAAAATTCAGAAGAAGAGGGCAACATGCAGAAGGAAATGAAAACCAAAGAGGAGACTGGAGAAGTGGCAGGGGAGGGCAGAGACAGCTGATGAGAGACATTCTCACTTCCAAGAGGGCATTCGGTCCTGCACTCCAGTGCCCCGGCCAGAGCCTCTGTGCTTGGCACCATGAGCTAGACATAAAGTCTTGTGCAAAAGACTCATGGCACCCTGAGGTCACTCAGTGTCTCAGTTCCTGTTGTCCCTGCTGAGCATCCACCCGTGTTGAGGTGGCACAGCCAGAGCTGCTAATGCCCATCGTGGCAGGAGAGGGTCTCCCTTTCTTGCTGGGTGCGAAGGCCCCTCACTTCTCCCACCCCGCCTGCCCCTGTGCCCCATAGGCTGATATGGCTTCACTGGGTGTCCTGGGATGGCCTTGCATTTGCGTGGCTCTGGCCAAAAGGCTGATTCTTCCAGCTCAGTCCAGCTGCAGCTTGCTGGAGGGTCTTGAGATGGTGGTCCTATCTGGGTTGTTGTCCAACATACCCATGCCAGTGAGATGGTCACAACCCATTTGGCTCTTTCCATTGCACCTAATAGCACATTCATCCTTATAAAACACAGTGCAGGTGGGATCCTTCCCAGTGCAATGCTGTAAGCACGTCCAAGCTCCTCCTGCATTTCTTTATCAGCACTGCCAGAAAAACCAGTGTGTAGGAACCTGTTTTCTAACCTTTGCAAGGGGGTTTCCGCTCGTCCTTCCTGAGCAATGTCCTCCCCATATGGATCTTACCAGCAGCCAGAAAAGTCCACAGACTAAACCAATCCCTCTGCACACTCACAGACCAGAGTGGAAGGCCCGAATGGGCTGACATGACACCTGGTCATCTCTAGCGAACTTGACTCCACTTTGGTTCTTGTCACCTGAGTTGACTTCAGTGGTCTCAGTCTGAAGCCTGCTTACTTTGTGCTGCTTATTGTTAATGTCCTACAGCATCCTACAGCCACCACCTGCCAGTTCCTGGTGCTCTCCTTGCTTGCGTGAAGATTCAGCGTGGGCTGGAGGGAACACTCTGTCGATCACAGGGTCAAATTAAGTCACAGAGAGCTCCTCTCTGCTTTGCCAGCCCTGTATCATGGAGTGAGGGGCAGTACATAGTCCAAGCTGTTGTACAAGCAGGGGTGACAGCCCTCATCGGTAGCATCCATCCTGGAGTTGATGGAACAGACTGGGCCACTCACTCCCTGCTCTGCCAGAAACTGTTCTGGGGATGCTTTGCTTTGCTTGGTCACTGTGCAGTCATGCATGTGGTGCAATATGAGTGTTTGCTTTCACCCACACAGACCAAAGGCTCAAGACCTAGAAGGCCCCTCTCACTGTCCAGACCTTCCCCAGGGTCTTCTTGGGAAGAGTGAGTAACCTTCCCCAGGGTCTTCTTGGGAAGAGTGAGTAACAAAGCCAGTCTGTCTGGTTGGACCCAGACAGAGCCAAAGGCAAGGAAGAGCCCTTGACTCAAAACTTGCTCCCCTAATTCATCCCTACCTCCACGCTACAACGCCCCAAGACCCAAAGTTCAGCTGCTGAGCGGTGCTTGGGCGGGCAGGGAGGATGGCCGGGGGCAGACAGGCAAGGTTTCATTCTGTGTTTGCTGGCTGTGTTTGTGTGGCTGGTCGTGGAGAAGGAGACAGGCTGCTGTCCTGGTCATGCGATACTATTTGGCCTGTATTTTAACTGATGGCAAAGGTGCGCAGCACGCGGGAGCGACACCGTTTCATGTGCATTGATTTCAACCCAAACAAATAAATGTCTGTTGGAAGCTGGGTTCGTAGATATTTTCGCCGCCTGGGAGCTTTGCAGAGAGAGGCCTCAGGCTGTGTCACAGCAGGGTGGTTGAAGCGGAACAGAAACAAGATCCTAAAAAGTCGGGCTGGATTTTGGAGTTCCCTGGTATTGCAGCAGTACAGAGCAGCTCCTGCTGCTGCAGCAAGATATCCAGCCCTTCCATTTCTGGCTCCTGATCTAACATTTCACTTTTGGACCAGGCTGAAAAAATCTTTGGAAAGGCAAGAAACTGCCTCCCTGGGTTAATATCCTTTAATGCTCAAAGCCCTAAACTCTGTTGATATAATTGCTCACTGAGAACAGCCTTCTGTCCTCACCAAGCCTCAGTGGTACCACTTGTAGAGGAGCTGTGGAACATCAAATGTCTTCTGTATGTGGCACTTTGTTTAATGGAGCACTGAAGGGGGTCTGGCTGCACCATGTCTTCTCATAGCCCCCCAAGTCTCGCCCTCCTGTATCCCACCCCTCAGGTACTCTCAAGACTGGCAGGCTGCAAACTGCAGGATCTTGTGGGTTTTGGTGTTTCCTGTCCTTGGAGTGCATGATTAAAGAGTATGTGAGAAGCACCTCATGGTGGACATGCTAGAGAAGACAAGGAGGTGGTAGATGGGCTGAGTAGGAGCAGAGAGGCAGGCCAGAGTCTGTGCTTTGCTGGGTCTCATCAGTTGTGTAGGACCAGGGAAGCTTGCAGTCACTCACAGATGAGATGAGGGGCTTTTATGCCAGTGACTGCTGAGAGGTGACCAGGAAGCTCTGGCATCCACATCCTCTCTTGGATCAGGTGGCTGGAAACTGCGCGTGCAAAACTAATGCTCTAATTCGAGTTTAATGAATTCCAGGTCTTTGCCATTTGGCACCCAGTGGTGCTTGGCATGCCAAGTTCCGGGTAAGTGCTAATCATGGGGTTAACAGGCCAGCAGTGTCTTCTGAAGTCACTGTTGGAGACAGTGGTCAGTGCTAGCACAGGGATGTCCCCGTGCCTCCTTGCAGAATGCCTAAAAAGGGGAGGTAGCAGGTTCTCCAGGTGAGAGCATCCTACAGGGTCTGGAGCTGACAGTGCCCTTCCGTAGAGCCGTGCTCGGTGTCAGAGCATGTCCCTGTCACATGGACTGCGTGGTGGCCTCTCTGCATCTGGCCGCTCTGAGCCACAAGCCCCTCCGGTGGGAATCCCACCACAGGCACTGGGACTGAGATGCCCCGCAGAGCAGGGCGTGCAGCAGTGAGTACCGGCATTGCTAGCTCATGCCCACACCGATGGAGTAGCAGGCTGCTCCAGAGGAAATATTGGCAGAGTCCAGATTAAACCGATAACAACATCTCAGTGTGCTGGGGATTTCCCATCAACAAGAGGCAAAACAGACTGCAGATTTAGCCAATACTTTAATCATCTCTTCTCTGTGCCAAGAGAAAGAAATCTTCCAAAAACCCCCACCCAAACCCAAAAAACACAACGCAAACAAATCCAGACCCTGCAATTCCCGAAGGAGAAGGCGGGCTATTAACACAAAAAAGTTGTTTGTTATACACAGCACCACAGAACTGAAACCCTGATACCTGATTAGATAATTTTAATCTTTGCTTCCATATCCCACGGCATCATGAGTCACATCAGTTTTGCTTTGCCTAAGAAAGTGAATAGAGCTGGTAGGAGCTGCATCTTTGCGATGCTCAGCACACTGTGCTGGTGCTGAGGTCCCTGAGCCAGCAGGATGGCTCCAACAGGCAGGAGAAGGGGAGCGTGGTGGATGGTCCAGGAAACCCTGGAGCCGGACTCCAGGACCAGCACAGCTCCACCTTGGCGTCTTCTGGCATCTCACAAGTGATGAGAGCAGAGCTTGTCTTTATGCTAGGCTGGGGATGCCTTGGCTGGCTTTGCCGTACCGTAGATGAGAGGGTTTCCTTCCTTCCCAGCTCCCCAGGGAAAGGGAAGAGGAAGGATGAAATTATTTCATACGCTGGAGCAGCCAGTATCTGTCCCCCACACCCCTACAACCCCTAGTTCCCCTTCCAGGCAAGCCTGACCAAGGATCTCTTCACCCGAGTCATATCAGTGTCAGTGCACACCTGGGGTGCCACCTTGTCCGCTTTAGCCCATGGGCACCATCTCTTGCCAAGGCTTCTTGAAGAGGCATCTTTTCGGGCTCCTAGTCATGTGAAGAGAGGTGGGGAACTTGGGTTGTTTAGACATATTGTTGCCATCCAAGGCACAACCTGTCCTCCCGGCTGGCCAGAGCCTCTCCAGTAGACTCATCTGTACAAGGACACTGAATCGTTTGGGCTGGAAAGTCAGAAAGTGCTGTTCACAGAATCACAGAATCACAGCATGGTAGGGGTTGGAAGGGACCTCTGTGGGTCACCCAGTCCAACCCTCCTGCCGAAGCAGGGTCACCTACAGCAGGCTTCACAGCACCACGTCCAGGCAGGTCTGGAATATCTCCAGAGAAGGAGACTCCACAGCCTGCCTTGGCAGCCTGTTCCAGGGCTCCATCACCCTCAGAGGGAAGAAGTTCTTCCTCATGTTCAGACGGAACTTCCTATGCTTCAGTTTGTGGTGGTCCCATCTCTCTGAGTGTGCTGCTCGCTATGAAGACCACTAGACATGGCTCAGACAGGAATCAAGTATCCTCTGGAGCAGTCAGGGAAATCCCTGTTTGTCATGCCTTCTCACCTAGGAGAAGGCCAGGGACAGCATTTCTTGTGTGTCACCCCTCTCTGTCCTGCCAGCAGCTTGGCTGGGACTAATCCAGGCTGGTATTAGACATCTGCTCATGACAAAGGCATCTGGCAAGTCTCCGGGGATACCTCCCTTCCCCTGACGTGCCCACAGATAGAGATCACTGGGCTCCTGGTTTCTCCCTCCACTAGCTTGTCTGCGGTCCCTGTGGTAGACAGCCTGACATAGTCTCTTCTCAAGAGCTTGCTCAGCTGGCCAGAAGGTCACAATGCTGCATCTGAGGAACAATGCCATCCATCCAGCTCTGTGGAGGAGGAAGTGTTAGTTACAATGCCTCCCAGTAATTTGGGACTTGAGTATGGCTTACTCATGCTAGGGTAGGGCCTTTGCACTGGCGGGGGGCGGGGTGTGGGGGGTGTGTGTGTGAATATGGTATCTGCTATCTTTGCTCTGCTGGTGTGGCACGAATGGCACATATGAAAAGGCAAAATCTGCCCTCAAGTTTCGATTGCTGGTCTCTGGCTTTCTAAAAACAGGCATTTCACTGTGTGGAGGCATGGATGAGGCCACAGAACCAAGCAGTTCCAGCAAATGATGTTGCAAAGCAGCATCCACACGTGCTGCAGCTTCATGTTCGGGATGGCAGGGGCTGCTGGGGCTGAGCAGGAGCAGACAGGACATCAGGACCAGTCAGGAGCACAGGACTTCATCTCGGTCTGCAAGTAGAGCTACAAGCGACATGCTGAGCACGATGTACTGGCTGACAGACAGACACTGCCAGGCCCAGTCTGCGGAATGAAAGGAAGAAAATACATTGAAACAGATCAGAAAGTGCCTGGTTGGGCCAATGTGTTTTGTTGTCTTTGTGTCCTGTGCTGAAGGTATGGTTGGGCTTGATGATCTTAGAGGTCTTTTCCAACCTATGATTCTATGATTCCTCAGAAGAGCTCAGCTCTGGCATCCAGAGAAGAGAGAAGTCTCTGAACTGGCCAGCACTCAGTGTCCAAAAGACTTCAGGAAGCCTGGCCCATCAGTCTGTCCTCTCCAGAAGCCGAGCCTGGAGACAGCCAGACCATCACTTGCAGCGTGGCAGGCTCAGCACTCCTCAGCAGCTGGGCAGAGCTGCTCCTCTCCCCTTCGCTCCCATTAAGTCCCATCAGCTGCCACCAGTGAGATGCATCAAAGTGGGTGAGGGGGTGGCTGTGGATGGAAGGAGAGGGGACAGCTGAGTCACCTCTCAGGATGGGTGTAAATGCTCCTGGTCCCTTTGGATATGTCACTGCTGAGATGAGACACAAGGGCACAAATGTGCAGCATCATCGCTGCTTGGGTGAGTCATGAGTTGAGTTTTCCAGTGCAGGCAGCAGCTCTTGGTACCATCACCAGTGCTTCCACGAGACATTTACCAACCTCTGGGACCCGTGAGAGCCTTGGCAATGTTCACTCTTTCCTGCTTGATTTCTTCTCTCTCTCTTCTGCTGCTGTGTATTTGGTTTCACAGAAGAGCAAGGAAGGCCAGCATCCAAGGATGCTGCTGACTGTGGGGCGAAGGCTCTCAGAGGCAACCCTGGCACAGAGAGCTGCTGTCTCTGAGGAGGTGACATGCTCCTCATGAGGCCCAGTCCCAGCGCTGAGCACTGGATCACTCCATGGAAACCAAAAGAAATATGTTTGCTTCCCATTGAGAAATCGCTTTTCACCGGCCTGAAGTGCTCTGCACTGCCTGCCTCGCAAGGCCACCTCTGCGGTCGCAGCCATGGCAGAGAGCGCAGCCAGGCTGACGGTGTCTGCTTGCTGGGGAAGGAGGCCTGGGCATGGCAGCAGGAAGGGTATGCCATTTGGGATTTGTGGGAAGTTCTTGCCATGCAGGGAATCACTGCAGACCCACAGCCCCCGTGTAGGGTCTTTACCAAAGGCAAGGGAAAGCCTCTCATTTACCCTTACCCCACCTCTTCTTCATCCCGCTTATGCCCCTGAGCATCCCCCCACAACCCTCAGCTCCTGTCCCTAAGCCATGGTCCACTCTGCTGATGTGGCAGCTAAATACCCCACCTTCCCAAAAGCAACCTCTTCCCAACTCTCATTCAGCCCCTGGGTGACCCTGGGCTCCTCTGCGCTGCTTCTGCTCCCAGACCGGGCATCTCTTGCTTCCTTGCACCCTGCAGTCCTTGGAGCAAAGATGTGTACGTACACACCACGTACAGAAGAACCCAGACCACAGTGCTGCTTTCACTGTGACTTCAACAGGACATGAACCTGGGCTGTCGCCACAACGAGTAACATGGCCCTTGGCAAATGTCAGCACCGTGGGGCTGGCAGCCCCCTGCAAAGGGGTATGAATGCCTGGCCTCTCAGTGCACCCCCGGGCTCTGCGACCCCCACCTGCCAGGCTGCCTGCACTCCAGGCCAGCCCTGCTGTGGGATGGCCATCTAACCTGGGATCAGACTGCTGGAAAAACAGGCAAGGCGTGAGAAGGAGCTGTGTGGAGCCTTCACTGGAGCTTCCTCTGCTTTGCTCGGGTGCTGCATTTATGCTTAGATCCTTGACTATCGTCCTTGCCTTGCAGGTAAGCCTGTGCCCAGCCTTGTACCTGGCTGATTCTCACCTTGCCTTGCTGACTTGACTTGCTGGCTTCACCTTAGACCTGCCTCATGACTGCAGACCTCTGTGTCAAGCACTGGACACAGCCATGGACCTCTCTGCTCTTGCTCACATATCACAGGGCTGCATCCTGTTGGTAGGACATCCTCCTGCCAGCTTTGCTGTCACCTTA